>NW_022881603.1:16923514-17244566 GCF_003369915.1 Drosophila miranda
TCAAAAATCTCAGAGACTTTTAAGGCTATAGTAACCAAATTTGGTATCCGCACTCCTGTTAGATCTTACTATAAAACGTGTATCTCAAAATTTCGCCCCACCCCCTTCCGCCCACACAAAGGACGAAAATCTGTTGCATCCACAATATTGCACATTCGAGAAAACTAAAAACGCAGAATCATAGATAATGACCATATCTATTGCTGAATCTGGATCAGATCAGATCATTTTTATAGCCAATAGGAACAAATCAATTTGCAGTGGCTACGCAGCGCCCGACGTCACGCTCAGACTGATTTTCTGTCTCTCTCGCACGTACTCTTTGTCGTGTCGTTTAATATTAGCGGCGTCTGCCGGAGGAGAGTTATACTGACTTAGTATCGGGTATAACCGTGGAGTTGCGGTGTCCGCAGCAACTCACAACGTTCCCCCTCGTTAGTTTTTATACCCGATACTCAAAATGAGTATTGCGGTATATTAGATTTGTGGTAAAAGTGGATGTGTGTAACGTCCAGAAGGAATCGTTTCCGACCCCATAAAGTATATAGATTCTTGATCAGCATCAATAGCCGAGTCGATTGAGCCATGTCTGTCTGTCCGTCTGTCCGTCCGTCCGTCTGTCCGTCCCCTTCAGCGCCTAGTGCTCAAAGACTATAAGAGCTAGAGCAACGATGTTTTGGACCCAGACTTCTGTGATATGTCACTGCTACAAAAACATTTCAAAACTTCGCCCCGCCCACTTCCGCCCCCACAAAGAACGAAAATCTGTGGCATCCACAGTTTTAAAGATATGAGAAAACCAAAAACGTAGAATTGTAGAGAATGACCATATCTTTAAGACTGCGGAATCTGAATTGGATTGTATTATTATTATAGCCAGCATCAAGAAAACAATTTCATTTTTTCTCGCCCTGTCTCTCTCTAACACACACGTAGCATAGGCGGCTTTTCTTAGAGTAAAACATTAGCGCCTAGATCTCAGAGACTACAAAAGCTAGAGCAACCAAATTTGGTATCCACACTCCTAATATATCGGACCGAGACGAGTTTGTTTCAAAATTTCGCCACACCCCCTTCCGCCCCCGCAAAGGACGAAAATCTGGGGATATTCAAAAATCTCAGAGACTATTAAGGCTAGAGTAACCAAATTTGTTATCCGCACTCCTGTTAGATCTTACTATAAAACGTGTATCTCAAAATTTCGCCCCACCCCCTTCCGCCCCACAAAAGACGAAAATCTGTTGCATCCACAATATTAAGGATACGAGAAAACTAAAAACGCAGAATCATAGATAATGATCATATATATCCGATTGCTGAATCTGGATCAGATCAGATCATTTTTATAGCCAAAAGGAACAAATCAATTTGCACTGGCTACGCAGCACCCGACGTCACGCTCAGACTGATTTTCTGTCTCTCTCGCACGCACTCCTTGTCGTGTCGTTTAATATTAGCGGCGTCTGCCGGAGGAGAGCCATACTGACTTAGTATCGGGTATAACTGTAGAGTTGCGGTGTCCGCAGCAACTCACAACGTTCCCCCTCGTTTTGTATGGTTTCTCTGATTGAACGGGACTTCACAACGAAACACAGCACACCAACACACCACTCAACCCACTGTGCATGATTGTACCTTTAATTTCCACGCGAAAGCAACATATTTCTCTTGATTTTCATTTCAAAGAGAAATATTAATTATTCCAACCGTTAAACACGCAAATGGGTCCCATGTCGAGATGTTCTTTCGGTCGTAATAATTGAGTGCCCCTTCGATGCAGTTCATTTCATTCACTCACCTGCACATTTCTGTAGCCAAAGATAAGGAATAGATAGACGAAAAGTACCAGAACGGGAACATAAGTTAATCTGGGCCGCATCCAGTGGGAAAATCGAGCCATTTTTTCTAGAGAAACGTCATGACTTTAACTGGGGAACACACAGCTGACTACTGAATGACGGTTGCGTGGGTTGCACGGGTGCCCGACACTGCGGGCACTATCAGCTTATTCAAAAAAAATGTGTTATCACCATAGCTCGCAGACGACGGTCAACACTTTTTCCCTTTGCTGTCTCGTCACTGACAAAACCGAAAAAGACCACGAAGACACGGTCTCTCACTGAGCAGAACACTTTTTGTCTCTTCGCTTGTGTTATGTGTTTCGGGTTTTCGGGTGAGCCCGACACACGATCGTGTCTCACAATAACAACTTAGAAAGACACTTTGGTCAAGCGCTCACAGCAAAAGTGTCTTTAGATGAGCAGAACCAAAAAAGTGTCTGAGTAAAGTGTTTTTATACCCGATACTCAAAATGAGTATTGGGGTATATTAGATTTGTGGTAAAAGCGGATGTGTGTAACGTCCAGAAGGAATCGTTTCCGACCCCATAAAGTATATATATTCTTGATCTTGATCAGCCCTGTCTGTCTGTCCGTCCGTCCGTCTGTCCGTCTGTCCGTCCCCTTCAGCGCATAGTGCTCAAAGACTATAAGAGCTAGAGCAACGATGTTTTGGATCCAGACTTCTGTGATATGTCACTGCTACAAAAATATTTCAAAACTTCGCCCCGCCCACCTCCGCCCCCACAAAGGACGAAAATCTGTGGCATCCACAATTTTTAAGATATGAGAAAACCAAAAACGTAGAATTGTAGAGAATGACCATATCTTTAAGACTGCGGAATCTGAATTTGATCGAATTATTATTATAGCCAGCATCAAGAAAACAATTTCATTTTTTCTCGCCCTGTCTCTCTCTAACACACACGTAGCATAGGCGGCTTTGCTTAGAGTAAAACATTAGCGCCTAGATCTCAGAGACTACAAAAGCTAGAGCAACCAAATTTGGTATCCACACTCCTAATATATCGGACCGAGACGAGTTTGTTTCAAAATTTCGCCACACCCCCTTCCGCCCCCGCAAAGGACGAAAATCTGGGGATATTCAAAAATCTCAGAGACTTTTAAGGCTATAGTAACCAAATTTGGTATCCGCACTCCTGTTAGATCTTACTATAAAACGTGTATCTCAAAATTTCGCCCCACCCCCTTCCGCCCACACAAAGGACGAAAATCTGTTGCATCCACAATATTGCACATTCGAGAAAACTAAAAACGCAGAATCATAGATAATGACCATATCTATTGCTGAATCTGGATCAGATCAGATCATTTTTATAGCCAATAGGAACAAATCAATTTGCAGTGGCTACGCAGCGCCCGACGTCACGCTCAGACTGATTTTCTGTCTCTCTCGCACGTACTCTTTGTCGTGTCGTTTAATATTAGCGGCGTCTGCCGGAGGAGAGTTATACTGACTTAGTATCGGGTATAACCGTAGAGTTGCGGTGTCCGCAGCAACTCACAACGTTCCCCCTCGTTAGTTTTTATACCCGATACTCAAAATGAGTATTGCGGTATATTAGATTTGTGGTAAAAGTGGATGTGTGTAACGTCCAGAAGGAATCGTTTCCGACCCCATAAAGTATATATATTCTTGATCAGCATCAATAGCCGAGTCGATTGGGCCATGTCTGTCTGTCCGTCTGTCCGTCCGTCCGTCTGTCCGTCCCCTTCAGCGCCTAGTGCTCAAAGACTATAAGAGCTAGAGCAACGATGTTTTGGACCCAGACTTCTGTGATATGTCACTGCTACAAAAACATTTCAAAACTTCGCCCCGCCCACTTCCGCCCCCACAAAGAACGAAAATCTGTGGCATCCACAGTTTTAAAGATATGAGAAAACCAAAAACGTAGAATTGTAGAGAATGACCATATCTTTAAGACTGCGGAATCTGAATTGGATTGTATTATTATTATAGCCAGCATCAAGAAAACAATTTCATTTTTTCTCGCCCTGTCTCTCTCTAACACACACGTAGCATAGGCGGCTTTTCTTAGAGTAAAACATTAGCGCCTAGATCTCAGAGACTACAAAAGCTAGAGCAACCAAATTTGGTATCCACACTCCTAATATATCGGACCGAGACGAGTTTGTTTCAAAATTTCGCCACACCCCCTTCCGCCCCCGCAAAGGACGAAAATCTGGGGATATTCGAAAATCTCAGAGACTATTAAGGCTAGAGTAACCAAATTTGTTATCCGCACTCCTGTTAGATCTTACTATAAAACGTGTATCTCAAAATTTCGCCCCACCCCCTTCCGCCCCACAAAAGACGAAAATCTGTTGCATCCACAATATTAAGGATACGAGAAAACTAAAAACGCAGAATCATAGATAATGATCATATATATCCGATTGCTGAATCTGGATCAGATCAGATCATTTTTATAGCCAAAAGGAACAAATCAATTTGCACTGGCTACGCAGCACCCGACGTCACGCTCAGACTGATTTTCTGTCTCTCTCGCACGCACTCCTTGTCGTGTCGTTTAATATTAGCGGCGTCTGCCGGAGGAGAGCCATACTGACTTAGTATCGGGTATAACTGTAGAGTTGCGGTGTCCGCAGCAACTCACAACGTTCCCCCTCGTTTTGTATGGTTTCTCTGATTGAACGGGACTTCACAACGAAACACAGCACACCAACACACCACTCAACCCACTGTGCATGATTGTACCTTTAATTTCCACGCGAAAGCAACATATTTCTCTTGATTTTCATTTCAAAGAGAAATATTAATTATTCCAACCGTTAAACACGCAAATGGGTCCCATGTCGAGATGTTCTTTCGGTCGTAATAATTGAGTGCCCCTTCGATGCAGTTCATTTCATTCACTCACCTGCACATTTCTGTAGCCAAAGATAAGGAATAGATAGACGAAAAGTACCAGAACGGGAACATAAGTTAATCTGGGCCGGATCCAGTGGGAAAATCGAGCCATTTTTTCTAGAGAAACGTCATGACTTTAACTGGGGAACACACAGCTGACTACTGAATGACGGTTGCGTGGGTTGCACGGGTGCCCGACACTGCGGGCACTATCAGCTTATTCAAAAAAAATGTGTTATCACCATAGCTCGCAGACGACGGTCAACACTTTTTCCCTTTGCTGTCTCGTCACTGACAAAACCGAAAAAGACCACGAAGACACGGTCTCTCACTGAGCAGAACACTTTTTGTCTCTTCGCTTGTGTTATGTGTTTCGGGTTTTCGGGTGAGCCCGACACACGATCGTGTCTCACAATAACAACTTAGAAAGACACTTTGGTCAAGCGCTCACAGCAAAAGTGTCTTTAGATGAGCAGAACCAAAAAAGTGTCTGAGTAAAGTGTTTTTATACCCGATACTCAAAATGAGTATTGGGGTATATTAGATTTGTGGTAAAAGTGGATGTGTGTAACGTCCAGAAGGAATCGTTTCCGACCCATAAAGTATATATATTCTTGATCAGCATAAATAGCCGAGTCGATTGAGCCATGTCTGTCTGTCCGTCTTTCCGTCTGTCCGTCTGTCCGTCTGTCCGTCCCCTTCAGCGCCTAGTGCTCAAAGACTATAAGAGCTAGAGCAACGATGTTTTAGATCCAGACTTCTGTGATATGTCACTGCTACAAAAATATTTCAAAACGTCGCCCCGCCCACTTCCGCCCCCACAAAGGACGAAAATCTGTGGCATCCACAATTTTTAAGATATGAGAAAACCAAAAACGTAGAATTGTAGAGAATGACCATATCTTTAAGACTGCGGAATCTGAATTTGATCGAATTATTATTATAGCCAGCATCAAGAAAACAATTTCATTTTTTCTCGCCCTGTCTCTCTCTAACACACACGTAGCATAGGCGGCTTTGCTTAGAGTAAAACATTAGCGCCTAGATCTCAGAGACTACAAAAGCTAGAGCAACCAAATTTGGTATCCACACTCCTAATATATCGGACCGAGACGAGTTTGTTTCAAAATTTCGCCACACCCCCTTCCGCCCCCGCAAAGGACGAAAATCTGGGGATATTCAAAAATCTCAGAGACTATTAAGGCTATAGTAACCAAATTTGGTATCCGCACTCCTGTTAGATCTTACTATAAAACGTGTATCTCAAAATTTCGCCCCACCCCCTTCCGCCCACACAGAGGACGAAAATCTGTTGCATCCACAATATTGCACATTCGAGAAAACTAAAAACGCAGAATCATAGATAATGACCATATCTATTGCTGAATCTGGATCAGATCAGATCATTTTTATAGCCAATAGGAACAAATCAATTTGCAGTGGCTACGCAGCGCCCGACGTCACGCTCAGACTGATTTTATGTCTATCTCGCACGTACTCTTTGTCGTGTCGTTTAATATTAGCGGCGTCTGCCGGAGGAGAGTTATACTGACTTAGTATCGGGTATAACCGTAGAGTTGCGGTGTCCGCAGCAACTCACAACGTTCCCCCTCGTTAGTTTTTATACCCGATACTCAAAATGAGTATTGCGGTATATTAGATTTGTGGTAAAAGTGGATGTGTGTAACGTCCAGAAGGAATCGTTTCCGACCCCATAAAGTATATATATTCTTGATCAGCATCAATAGCCGAGTCGATTGAGCCATGTCTGTCTGTCCGTCTGTCCGTCCGTCCGTCTGTCCGTCCCCTTCAGCGCCTAGTGCTCAAAGACTATAAGAGCTAGAGCAACGATGTTTTGGACCCAGACTTCTGTGATATGTCACTGCTACAAAAACATTTCAAAACTTCGCCCCGCCCACTTCCGCCCCCACAAAGAACGAAAATCTGTGGCATCAACAATTTTTAAGATATGAGAAAACCAAAAACGTAGAATTGTAGAGAATGACCATATCTTTAAGACTGCGGAATCTGAATTTGATCGAATTATTATTATAGCCAGCATCAAGAAAACAATTTCATTTTTTCTCGCCCTGTCTCTCTCTAACCCACACGTAGCATAGGCGGCTTTGCTTAGTGTAAAACATTATCGTCTAGATCTCAGAGACTACACAAGCTAGAGCAACCAAATTTGGTATCCACACTCCTAATATATCGGACCGAGACGAGTTTGTTTCAAAATTTCGCCACACCCCCTTCCGCCCCGCAAAAGACGAAAATCTGGGGATATTCAAAAATCTCAGAGACTATTAAAGCTAGAGTAACCAAATTTGGTATCCGCACTCCTGTTAGATCTCACTATAAAACGTATATCTCAAAATTTCGCCCCACCCCCTTCCGCCCCCACAAAGGACGAAAGTCTGTTGCATCCACAATATTAAGGATACGAGAAAACTAAAAACGCAGAATCATAGATAATGATCATATATATCCGATTGCTGAATCTGGATCAGATCAGATCATTTTTATAGCCAAAAGGAACAAATCAATTTGCAGTGGCTACGCAGCACCCGACGTCACGCTCAGACTGATTTTCTGTCTCTCTCGCACGCACTCCTTGTCGTGTCGTTTAATATTAGCGGCGTCTGCCGGAGGAGAGCCATACTGACTTAGTATCGGGTATAACTGTAGAGTTGCGGTGTCCGCAGCAACTCACAACGTTCCCCGTCGTTTTGTATGGTTTCTCTGATTGAACGGGACTTCACAACGAAACACAGCACACCAACACACCACTCAACCCACTGTGCATGATTGTACCTTTAATTTCCACGCGAAAGCAACATATTTCTCTTGATTTTCATTTCAAAGAGAAATATTAATTATTCCAACCGTTAAACACGCAAATGGGTCCCATGTCGAGATGTTCTTTCGGTCGTAATAATTGAGTGCCCCTTCGATGCAGTTCATTTCATTCACTCACCTGCACATTTCTGTAGCCAAAGATAAGGAATAGATAGACGAAAAGTACCAGAACGGGAACATAAGTTAATCTGGGCCGCATCCAGTGGGAAAATCGAGCCATTTTTTCTAGAGAAACGTCATGACTTTAACTGGGGAACACACAGCTGACTACTGAATGACGGTTGCGTGGGTGCACGGGTGCCCGACACTGCGGGCACTATCAGCTTATTCAAAAAAAATGTGTTATCACCATAGCTCGCAAACGACGGTCAACACTTTTTCCCTTTGCTGTCTCGTCACTGACAAAACCGAAAAAGACCACGAAGACACGGTCTCTCACTGAGCAGAACACTTTTTGTCTCTTCGCTTGTGTTATGTGTTTCGGGTTTTCGGGTGAGCCCGACACACGATCGTGTCTCACAATAACAACTTAGAAAGACACTTTGGTCAAGCGCTCACAGCAAAAGTGTCTTTAGATGAGCAGAACCAAAAAAGTGTCTGAGTAAAGTGTTTTTATACCCGATACTCAAAATGAGTATTGGGGTATATTAGATTTGTGGTAAAAGCGGATGTGTGTAACGTCCAGAAGGAATCGTTTCCGACCCCATAAAGTATATATATTCTTGATCTTGATCAGCCCTGTCTGTCTGTCCGTCCGTCCGTCTGTCCGTCTGTCCGTCCCCTTCAGCGCATAGTGCTCAAAGACTATAAGAGCTAGAGCAACGATGTTTTGGATCCAGACTTCTGTGATATGTCACTGCTACAAAAATATTTCAAAACTTCGCCCCGCCCACCTCCGCCCCCACAAAGGACGAAAATCTGTGGCATCCACAATTTTTAAGATATGAGAAAACCAAAAACGTAGAATTGTAGAGAATGACCATATCTTTAAGACTGCGGAATCTGAATTTGATCGAATTATTATTATAGCCAGCATCAAGAAAACAATTTTATTTTTTTTCGCCCTGTCTCTCTCTAACTCACACGTAGCATAGGCGGCTTTGCTTAGAGTAAAACATTAGCGCCTAGATCTCAGAGACTACAAAAGCTAGAGCAACCAAATTTGGTATCCACACTCCTAATATATCGGACCGAGACGAGTTTGTTTCAAAATTTCGCCACACCCCCTTCCGCCCCCGCAAAGGACGAAAATCTGGGGATATTCAAAAATCTCAGAGACTATTAAGGCTAGAGTAACCAAATTTGGTATCCGCACTCCTGTTAGATCTTACTATAAAACGTGTATCTCAAAATTTCGCCCCACCCCCTTCCGCCCACACAAAGGACGAAAATCTGTTGCATCCACAATATTAAGGATACGAGAAAACTAAAAACGCAGAATCATAGATAATGATCATATATATCCGATTGCTGAATCTGGATCAGATCAGATCATTTTTATAGCTAATAGGAACAAATCAATTTGCACTGGCAACGCAGCACCCGACGTCACGCTCAGACTGATTTTCTGTCTCTCTCGCACGCACTCCTTGTCGTGTCGTTTAATATTAGCGGCGTCTGCCGGAGGAGAGCCATACTGACTTAGTATCGGGTATAGCTGTAGAGTTGCGGTGTCCGCAGCAACTCACAACGTTCCCCCTCGTTTTGTATGGTTTCTCTGATTGAACGGGACTTCACAACGAAACACAGCACACCAACACACCACTCAACCCACTGTGCATGATTGTACCTTTAATTTCCACGCGAAAGCAACATATTTCTCTTGATTTTCATTTCAAAGAGAAATATTAATTATTCCAACCGTTAAACACGCAAATGGGTCCCATGTCGAGATGTTCTTTCGGTCGTAATAATTGAGTGCCCCTTCGATGCAGTTCATTTCATTCACTCACCTGCACATTTCTGTAGCCAAAGATAAGGAATAGATAGACGAAAAGTACCAGAACGGGAACATAAGTTAATCTGGGCCGCATCCAGTGGGAAAATCGAGCCATTTTTTCTAGAGAAACGTCATGACTTTAACTGGGGAACACACAGCTGACTACTGAATGACGGTTGCGTGGGTGCACGGGTGCCCGACACTGCGGGCACTATCAGCTTATTCAAAAAAAATGTGTTATCACCATAGCTCGCAAACGACGGTCAACACTTTTTCCCTTTGCTGTCTCGTCACTGACAAAACCGAAAAAGACCACGAAGACACGGTCTCTCACTGAGCAGAACACTTTTTGTCTCTTCGCTTGTGTTATGTGTTTCGGGTTTTCGGGTGAGCCCGACACACGATCGTGTCTCACAATAACAACTTAGAAAGACACTTTGGTCAAGCGCTCACAGCAAAAGTGTCTTTAGATGAGCAGAACCAAAAAAGTGTCTGAGTAAAGTGTTTTTATACCCGATACTCAAAATGAGTATTGGGGTATATTAGATTTGTGGTAAAAGCGGATGTGTGTAACGTCCAGAAGGAATCGTTTCCGACCCCATAAAGTATATATATTCTTGATCTTGATCAGCCCTGTCTGTCTGTCCGTCCGTCCGTCTGTCCGTCTGTCCGTCCCCTTCAGCGCATAGTGCTCAAAGACTATAAGAGCTAGAGCAACGATGTTTTGGATCCAGACTTCTGTGATATGTCACTGCTACAAAAATATTTCAAAAATCTGTGGCATCCACAATTTTAAAGATATGAGAAAACCAAAAACGTAGAATTGTAGAAAATTTCCATATCTTTAAGACTGCGGAATCTGAATTGGATAGAATTATTATTATAGCCAGCATCAAGAAAACAATTTCATTTATTCTCGCCCTGTCTCTCTCTAACACACTCGTAGCATAGGCGGCTTTTCTTAGAGTAAAACATTAGCGCCTAGATCTCAGAGACTACAAAAGCTAGAGCAACCAAATTTGGTATCCACACTCCTAATATATCGGACCGAGACGAGTTTGTTTCAAAATTTCGCCACACCCCCTTCCGCCCCCGCAAAGTACGAAAATCTGGGGATATTCAAAAATCTCAGAGACTATTAAGGCTAGAAAAACCAAATTTGGTATCCGCACTCCTGTTAGATCTTAATAAAAAACGTGTATCTCAAAATATCGCCCCACCCCCTTCCGCCCACACAAAGAACGAAAATCTGTTGCATCCACAATATTGCACATTCGAGAAAACTAAAAACGCAGAATCATAGATAATGACCATATCTATCAGATTGCTGAATCTAGATCAGATCAGATCATTTTTATAGCCAATAGGAACAAATCAATTTGCAGTGGCTACGCAGCGCCCGACGTCACGCTCAGACTGATTTTCTGTCTCTCTCGCACGCACTCTTTGTCGTGTCGTTTAATATTAGCGGCGTCTGCCGAAAGAGAGCCATACTGACTTAGTATCGGGTATAACCGTAGAGTTTCGGTGTCCGCAGCAACTCACAACGTTCCCCCTCGTTTTCTGTCTGGATTTGTATTGTTATACCCGATACTCAAAATGAGTATTGGGGTATATTAGATTTGTGGTAAAAGTGGATGTGTGTAACGTCCAAAAGGAATCGTTTCCGACCCCATAAAGTATATATATTCTTGATCAGCATCAATAGCCGAGTCGATTGAGCCCTGTCTGTCTGTCCGTCCGTCCGTCTGTCCGTCTGTCCGTCCCCTTCAGCGCCTAGTGCTCAAAGACTATAAGAGCTAGAGCAACGATGTTTTGGATCCAGATTTCTGTGATATGTCACTGCTACAAAAATATTTCAAAACTTCGCCCCGCCCACTTCCGCCCCCACAAAGAACGAAAATCTGTGGCATCCACAATTTTAAAGATATGAGAAAACCAAAAACGTAGAATTGTAGAGAATGACCATATCTTTAAGACTGCGGAATCTGAATCGGATCGTATTATTATTATAGCCAGCATCAAGAAAACAATTTCATTTTTTCTCGCCCTGTCTCTCTCTCTAACACACACGTAGCATAGGCGGCTTTGCTTAGAGTAAAACATTAGCGCCTAGATCTCAGAGACTACAAAAGCTAGAGCAACCAAATTTGGTATCCACACTTCTAACATATCGGACCGAGACGAGTTTGTTTCAAAATTTCGCCACACCCCCTTCCGCCCCCGCAAAGGACGAAAATCTGGGGATATTCAAAAATCTCAGAGACTATTAAGGCTAGAGTAACCAAATTTGGTATCCGCACTCCTGTTAAATCTTACTATAAAACGTGTATCTCAAAATCAGATCAGATCAGATCATTTTTATAGCCAATAGGAACAAATCAATTTGCAGTGGCTACTCAGCGCCCGACGTCACGCTCAGACTGATTTTCTGTCTCTCTCGCACGCACTCTTTGTCGTGTCGTTTAATATTAGCGGCGTCTGCCGGAGGAGAGCCATACTGACTTAGTATCGGGTATAACTGTAGAGTTGCGGTGTCCGCAGCAACTCACAACGTTCCCCCTCGTTTTGTATGGTTTCTCTGATTGAACGGGACTTCACAACGAAACACAGCACACCAACACACCACTCAACCCACTGTGCATGATTGTACCTTTAATTTCCACGCGAAAGCAACATATTTCTCTTGATTTTCATTTCAAAGAGAAATATTAATAATTCCAACCGTTAAACACGCAAATGGGTCCCATGTCGAGATGTTCTTTCGGTCGTAATAATTGAGTGCCCCTTCGATGCAGTTCATTTCATTCACTCACCTGCACATTTCTGTAGCCAAAGATAAGGAATAGATAGACGAAAAGTACCAGAACGGGAACATAAGTTAATCTGGGCCGCATCCAGTGGGAAAATCGAGCCATTTTTTCTAGAGAAACGTCATGACTTTAACTGGGGAACACACAGCTGACTACTGAATGACGGTTGCGTGGGTGCACGGGGGCCCGACACTGCGGGCACTATCAGCTTATTCAAAAAAAATGTGTTATCACCATAGCTCGCAAACGACGGTCAACACTTTTTCCCTTTGCTGTCTCGTCACTGACAAAACCGAAAAAGACCACGAAGACACGGTCTCTCACTGAGCAGAACACTTTTTGTCTCTTCGCTTGTGTTATGTGTTTCGGGTTTTCGGGTGAGCCCGACACACGATCGTGTCTCACAATAACAACTTAGAAAGACATTTTGGTCAAGCGCTCACAGCAAAAGTGTCTTTAGATGAGCAGAACCAAAAAAGTGTCTGAGTAAAGTGTTTTTATACCCGATACTCAAAATGAGTATTGGGGTATATTAGATTTGTGGTAAAAGTGGATGTGTGTAACGTCCAGAAGGAATCGTTTCCGACCCCATAAAGTATATATATTCTTGATCAGCATAAATAGCCGAGTCGATTGAGCCATGTCTGTCTGTCCGTCCGTCCGTCTGTCCGTCCCCTTCAGCGCCTAGTGCTCAAAGACTATAAGAGCTAGAGCAACGATGTTTTAGATCCAGACTTCTGTGATATGTCACTGCTACAAAAATATTTCAAAACGTCGCCCCGCCCACTTCCGCCCCCACAAAGGACGAAAATCTGTGGCATCCACAATTTTACAGATATGAGAAAACCAAAAACGTAGAATTGTAGAGAATGACCATATCTTTAAGACTGCGGAATCTGAATTGGATCGTATTATTATTATAGCCATCATCAAGAAAACAATTTCATTTTTTCTCGCCCTGTCTCTCTCTAACACACACGTAGCATAGGCGGCTTTGCTTAGAGTAAAACATTAGCGCCTAGATCTCAGAGACTACAAAAGCTAGAGCAACCAAATTTGGTATCCACACTCCTAATATATCGGACCGAGACGAATTTGTTTCAAAATTTCGCCACACCCCCTTCCGCCCCCGCAAAGGACGAAAATCTGGGGATATTCAAAAATCTCAGAGACTATTAAGGCTAGAGTAACCAAATTTGGTATCCGCACTCCTGTTAGATCTTACTATAAAACATGTATCTCAAAATTTCGCCCCACCCCCTTCCGCCTACACAAAGAACGAAAATCTGTTGCATCCACAATATTGTACATTCGAGAAAACTAAAAACGCAGAATCATAAATAATGACCATATCTATCAGATTGCTGAATCTGGATCAGATCAGATCATTTTTATAGCCAATAGGAACAAATCAATTTGCAGTGGCTACGCAGCGCCCGACGTCACGCTCAGACTGATTTTCTGTCTCTCTCGCACGCACTCTTTGTCGTGTCGTTTAATATTAGCGGCGTCTGCCGGAGGAGAGCCATACTGACTAAGTATCGGGTATAACTGTAGAGTTGCGGTGTCCGCAGCAACTCACAACGTTCCCCCTCGTTTTTTCTCGCCCTGTCTCTCTCTAACACACACGTAGCATGGGCGGCTTTGCTTAGAGTAAAACATTAGCGCCTAGATCTCAGAGACTACAAAAGCTAGAGTAACCAAATTTGGTATCCACACTCCTAATATATCGGACCGAGACGAGTTTGTTTCAAAATTTCGCCACACCCCCTTCCGCCCCCGCAAAGGACGAAAATCTGGGGATATTCAAAAATCTCAGAGACTATTAAGGTTAGAGTAACCAAATTTGGTATCCGCACTTCTGTTAGATCTCACTATAAAACGTATATCTCAGAATTTCGCCCCACCTTTTTCCGCCCCCACAAAGGACGAAAATGTGTTGCATCCACAATATTGCACATTCGAGAAAAATAAAAACGCAGAATCATAAATAATGACCATATCTATCAGATTAATGAATCTGGATCAGATCAGATCATTTTTATAGCCAATAGGAACAAATCATTTTTATAGCCAATAGGAACAAATCAATTTGCAGTGGCTACGCAGCGCCCGACGTCACGCTCAGACTGATTTTCTGTCTCTCTCGCACGCAGTCTTTGTCGTGTCGTTTAATATTAGCGGCGTCTGCCGGAGGAGAGCCATTCTGACTTAGTATCGGGTATAACCGTAGAGTTGCGGTGTCCGCAGCAACTCACAACGTTCCCCCTCGTTTTGTATGGTTTCTCTGATTGAACGGGACTTCACAACGAAACACAGCCCACCAACACACCACTCAACCCACTGTGCATGATTGTACCTTTAATTTCCACGCGAAAGCAACATATTTCTCTTGATTTTCATTTCAAAGAGAAATATTTAATTATTCCAACCGTTAAACACGCAAATGGGTCCCATGTCGAGATGTTCTTTCGGTCGTAATAATTGAGTGCCCCTTCGATGCAGTTCATTTCATTCACTCACCTGCACATTTCTGTAGCCAAAGATAAGGAATAGATAGACGAAAAGTACCAGAACGGGAACATAAGTTAATCTGGGCCGCATCCAGTGGGAAAATCGAGCCATTTTTTCTAGAGAAACGTCATGACTTTAACTGGGGAACACACAGCTGACTACTGAATGACGGTTGCGTGGGTGCACGGGTGCCCGACACTGCGGGCACTATCAGCTTATTCAAAAAAAATGTGTTATCACCATAGCTCGCAAACGACGGTCAACACTTTTTCCCTTTGCTGTCTCGTCACTGACAAAACCGAAAAAGACCACGAAGACACGGTCTCTCACTGAGCAGAACACTTTTTGTCTCTTCGCTTGTGTTATGTGTTTCGGGTTTTCGGGTGAGCCCGACACACGATCGTGTCTCACAATAACAACTTAGAAAGACACTTTGGTCAAGCGCTCACAGCAAAAGTGTCTTTAGATGAGCAGAACCAAAAAAGTGTCTGAGTAAAGTGTTTTTATACCCGATACTCAAAATGAGTATTGGGGTATATTAGATTTGTGGTAAAAGCGGATGTGTGTAACGTCCACAAGGAATCGTTTCCGACCCCATAAAGTATATATATTCTTGATCAGCATCAATAGCCGAGTCGATTGAGCCCTGTCTGTCTTTCCGTCCGTCCGTCTGTCCGTCTGTCCGTCCCCTTCAGCGCCTAGTGCTCAAAGACTATAAGAGCTAGAGCAACGATGTTTTGGACCCAGACTTCTGTGATATGTCACTGCTACAAAAATATTTCAAAACTTCGCCCCGCCCACTTCCGCCCCACAAAGGACGAAAATCTGTGGCATCCACAATTTTAAAGATATGAGAAAACCAAAAACGAAGAATTGTAGAGAATGACCATATCTTTAAGACTGCGGATTGGTCTGAATTGGATCGTATTATTATTATAGCCAGCATCAAGAAAACAATTTCATTTTTTCTCGCCCTGTCTCTCTCTAACACACACGTAGCATAGGCGGCTTTTCTTAGAGTAAAACATTAGCGCCTAGATCTCAGAGACTACAAAAGCAAGAGCAACCAAATTTGGTATCCACACTCCTAATATATCGGACCGAGACGAGTTTGTTTCAAAATTTCGCCACACCCCCTTCCGCCCCCGCAAAGGACGAAAATCTGGGGATATTCAAAAATCTCAGAGACTATTAAGGCTAGAGTATCCAAATTTGGTATCCGCACTCCTGTTAGATCTTACTATAAAACGTGTATCTCAAAATTTCGGCCCACCTCCTTCCGCCTACACAAAGGACGAAAATCTGTTGCATCCACAATATTGCACATTCAAGAAAACTAAAAACGCAGAATCATAGATAATGGCCATATCTATCAGATTGCTTAATCTGGATCAGATCAGATCATTTTTATAGCCAATAGGAACAAATCAATTTGCAGTGGCTACGCAGCGACCGACGTCACGCTCAGACTGATTTTCTGATTGGATCCAGACTTCTGTGATATGTCACTGCTACAAAAATATTTCAACACTTCCCCCCGCCCACTTCCGCCCCCACAAAGGACGAAAATCTGTGGCATCCACAATTTTAAAGATATGAGAAAACCAAAAACGTAGAATTGTAGAGAATGACCATATCTTTAAGACTGCGGAAACTGAATTGGATCGCATTATTATTATAGCCATCATCAAGAAAACAATTTCATTTTTATACCCGATACTCAAAATGAGTATTGGGGTATATTAGATTTGTGGTAAAAGTGGATGTGTGTAACGTCCAGAAGGAATCGTTTCCGACCCCATAAAGTATATATATTCTTGATCAGCATCAATAGCCGAGTCGATTGAGCCATGTCTGTCTGTCCGTCTGTCCGTCCGTCCGTCTGTCCATCTGTCCGTCTGTCCGTCCGTCCGTCTGTCCGTCCCCTTGAGCGCCTAGTGCTCAAAGACTATAAGAGCTAGAGCATCGATGTTTTGGATCCAGACTTCTGTGATATGTCACTGCTACAAAAGTATTTCAAAACTTCGCCCCTTCCACTTCCGCCCCCACAAAGGACGAAAATCTGTGGCATCCACAATTTTAAAGATATGAGAAAACCAAAAACGCAGAATCGTAGAGGATGACCATATGCTCTAGAGTCAAAAATCTCAACCAGATCGTAGAATTATTATAGCCAGAATCAAGAAAACAATTTCATTCTTTCTCGCTCTGTCTCTCTCTAACACACAGGTTTCATGGTCGGCTTTGCCAATTGCAAAATATGAGTTGAAGGATCTCAGAACCTATAAGAGCCAGAGCAACCAAATTTGGTATCCACACTCCTGTGATATCGGACCTTGACCGTTTCGTGTCCAAATTTCGCCACACCCCCTTCCGCCCCCGCAAAGGACGAAAATCTGGGGCATCCACTTATCTCAGAGACTATTAAGGCTAGAGTAACCAAATTTGGTATCCGCACTTCTGTTAGATCTCGCTATAAAACGTATATCTCAGAATTTCGCCCCACCCCCTTCCGCCCACACAAAGGACGAAAATCTGTTGCATCCACAATATTGCAGATTTGAGAAAACTAAAAACGCAGAATCATAAATAATGACCATACCTATCAGATTGCTGAATCTGGATCAGATCAGATCATTTTTATAGCCAATAGGAACAAATCAATTTGCAGTGGCTATGCAGCCCCCGACGTCACGCTCAGACTGATTTTCTGTCTCTCTCGCACGCACTCTTTGTCGTGTCGTTTAATATTAGCGGCGTCTGCCGGAGGAGAGCCATACTGACTAAGTATCGGGTATAACTGTAGAGTTGCGGTGTCCGCAGCAACTCACAACGTTCCCCCTCGTTTTCTGTCTGGATTTGTATTGTTATACCCGATACTCGAAATGAGTATTGGGGTATATTAGATTTGTGGTAAAAGTGGATGTGTGTAACGTCCAGAAGGAATAGTTTCCGACCCCATAAAGTATATATATGCTTGATCAGCATCAATAGCCGAGTCGATTGAGCCCTGTCTGTCTGTCCGTCCGGCCGTCTGTCCGTCTGTCCGTCCCCTTCAGCGCCTAGTGCTCAAAGACTATAAGAGCTAGAGCAACGATGTTTTGGATCCAGACTTCTGTGATATGTCACTGCTACAAAAATTTTTCAACACTTCCCCCGCCCACTTCCGCCCCCACAAAGGACGAAAATCTGTGGCATCCACAATTTTAAAGATATGAGAAAACCAAAAACGAAGAATTGTAGAGAATGACCATATCTTTAAGACTGCGGAATCTGAATTGGATCGTATTATTATTATAGCCAGCATCAAGAAAACAATTTCATTTTTTCTCGCCCTGTCTCTCTCTAACACACACGTAGCATAGCGGCTTTTCTTAGAGTAAAACATTAGCGCCTAGATCTCAGAGACTACAAAAGCTAGAGCAACCAAATTTGGTATCCACACTCCTAATATATCGGACCGAGACGAGTTTGTTTCAAAATTTCGCCACCCCCCCTTCCGCCCCCGCAAAGGACGAAAATCTGGGGATATTCAAAAATCTCAGAGACTATTAAGGCTAGAGTATCCAAATTTGGTATCCGCACTCCTGTTAGATCTTACTATAAAACGTGTATCTCAAAATTTCGGCCCACCCCCTTCCGCCTACACAAAGGACGAAAATCTGTTGCATCCATAATATTGCACATTCAAGAAAACTAAAAACGCAGAATCATAGATAATGTCCATATCTATCAGATTGCTGAATCTGGATCAGATCAGATCATTTTTATAGCCAATAGGAACAAATCAATTTGCAGTGGCTACGCAGCGAACGACGTCACGCTCAGACTGATTTTCTGATTGGATCCAGACTTCTGTGATATGTCACTGCTACAAAAATATTTCAACACTTCCCCCCGCCCACTTCCGCCCCCACAAAGGACGAAAATCTGTGGCATCCACAATTTTAAAGATATGAGAAAACCAAAAACGTAGAATTGTAGAGAATGACCATATCTTTAAGACTGCGGAAACTGAATTGGATCGCATTATTATTATAGCCATCATCAAGAAAACAATTTCATTTTTATACCCGATACTCAAAATGAGTATTGGGGTATATTAGATTTGTGGTAAAAGTGGATGTGTGTAACGTCCAGAAGGAATCGTTTCCGACCCCATAAAGTATATATATTCTTGATCAGCATCAATAGCCGAGTCGATTGAGCCATGTCTGTCTGTCCGTCTGTCCGTCTGTCCGTCCGTCCGTCTGTCCATCTGTCCGTCTGTCCGTCCGTCCGTCTGTCCGTCCCCTTGAGCGCCTAGTGCTCAAAGACTATAAGAGCTAGAGCATCGATGTTTTGGATCCAGACTTCTGTGATATGTCACTGCTACAAAAGTATTTCAAAACTTCGCCCCGCCCACTTCCGCCCCCACAAAGGACGAAAATCTGTGGCATCCACATTTTTAAAGATACGATAAAACCAAAAACGCAGAATCGTAGAGGATGACCATATGCTCTAGAGTCAAAAATCTCAACCAGATCGTATAATTATTATAGCCAGAATCAAGAAAACAATTTCATTCTTTCTCGCTCTGTCTCTCTCTAACACACAGGTTTCATGGTCGGCTTTGCCAATTGCAAAATATGAGTTGAAGGATCTCAGAACCTATAAGAGCCAGAGCAACCAAATTTGGTATCCACACTCCTGTGATATCGGACCTTGACCGTTTCGTGTCCAAATTTCGCCACACCCCCTTCCGCCCCCGCAAAGGACGAAAATCTGGTGCATCCACAAATCTCAGAGACTATTAAGGCTAGAGTAACCAAATTTGGTATCCGCTCTTCTGTTAGATCTCGCTATAAAACGTATATCTCAGAATTTCGCCCCACCCCCTTCCGCCCACACAAAGGACGAAAATCTGTTGCATCCACAATATTGCAGATTCCAGAAAACTAAAAACGCAGAATCATAAATAATGACCATATCTATCAGATTGCTGAATCTGGATCAGATCAGATCATTTTTATAGCCAATAGGAACAAATCAATTTGCAGTGGCTATGCAGCGCCCGACGTCACGCTCAGACTGATTTTCTGTCTCTCTCGCACGCACTCTTTGTCGTGTCGTTTAATATTAGCGGCGTCTGCCGGAGGAGAGCCATACTGACTAAGTATCGGGTATAACTGTAGAGTTGCGGTGTCCGCAGCAACTCACAACGTTCCCCCTCGTTTTTTCTCGCCCTGTCTCTCTCTAACACACACGTAGCATAGGCGGCTTTGCTTAGAGTAAAACATTAGCGCCTAGATCTCAGAGACTACAAAAGCTAGAGCAACCAAATTTGGTATCCACACCCCTAATATATCGGACCGAGACGAGTTTGTTTCAAAATTTCGCCACACCCCCTTCCGCTCCCGCAAAGGACGAAAATCTGGGGATATTCAAAAATCTCAGAGACTATTAAGGCTAGAGTATCCAAATTTGGTATCCGCACTTCTGTTAGATCTCACTATAAAACGTATATCTCAGAATTTCGCCCCACCCCCTTCCGCCCACACAAAGGACGAAAATCTGTTGCATCCACAATATTGTACATTCGAGAAAACTAAAAACGCAGAATCATAGATAACGACCATATCTATCCGGTTGCTGAATCTGGATCAGATCAGATAATTTTTATAGCCAAAAGGAACAAATTAATTTGCACTGGCTACGCAGCGCCCGACGTCACGCTCAGACTGATTTTCTGTCTCTCTCGCACGCACACTTTGTCGTGTCGTTTAATATTAGCGGCGTCTGCCGGAGGAGAGCCATACTGACTTAGTATCGGGTATAACCGTAGAGTTGCGGTGTCCGCAGCAACTCACAACGTTCCCCCTCGTTTTCTGTCTGGATTTGTATTGTTATACCCGATACTCGAAATGAGTATTTGGGTATATTAGATTTGTGGTAAAAGTGGATGTGTGTAACGTCCAGAAGGAATAGTTTCCGACCCCATAAAGTATATATATGCTTGATCAGCATCAATAGCCGAGTCGATTGAGCCCTGTCTGTCTGTCCGTCCGGCCGTCTGTCCGTCTGTCCGTCCCCTTCAGCGCCTAGTGCTCAAAGACTATAAGAGCTAGAGCAACGATGTTTTGGATCCAGACTTCTGTGATATGTCACTGCTACAAAAATATTTCAACACTTCCCCCCGCCCACTTCCGCCACCACAATGGACGAAAATCTGTGGCATCCACAATTTTAAAGATATGAGAAAACCAAAAACGTAGAATTGTAGAGAATGACCATATCTTTAAGACCTCGGAATCTGAATTGGATCGTATTATTATTATAGCCAGCATCAAGAAAACAATTTCATTTTTATACCCGATACTCAAAATGAGTATTGGGGTATATTAGATTTGTGGTAAAAGTGGATGTGTGTAACGTCCAGAAGGAATCGTTTCCGACCCCATAAAGTATATATATTCTTGATCAGCATCAATAGCCGAGTCGATTGAGCCATGTCTGTCTGTCCGTCTGTCCGTCTGTCCGTCCGTCCGTCTGTCCGTCTGTCCGTCCGTCCGTCTGTCCGTCCCCTTGAGCGCCTAGTGCTCAAAGACTATAAGAGCTAGAGCATCGATGTTTTGGATCCAGACTTCTGTGATATGTCACTGCTACAAAAATATTTCAAAACTTCGCCCCGCCCACTTCCGCCCCCACAAAGGACGAAAATCTGTGGCATCCACATTTTTAAAGATACGATAAAACCAAAAACGCAGAATCGTAGAGGATGACCATATGCTCTAGAGTCAAAAATCTCAACCAGATCGTATAATTATTATAGCCAGAATCAAGAAAACAATTTCATTCTTTCTCGCTCTGTCTCTCTCTAACACACAGGTTTCATGGTCGGCTTTGCCAATTGCAAAATATGAGTTGAAGGATCTCAGAACCTATAAGAGCCAGAGCAACCAAATTTGGTATCCACACTCCTGTGATATCGGACCTTGACCGTTTCGTGTCCAAATTTCGCCACACCCCTTTCCGCCCCCGCAAAGGACGAAAATCTGGGGCATCCACAAATCTCAGAGACTATTAAGGCTAAAGTAACCAAATTTGGTATCCGCTCTTCTGTTAGATCTCACTATAAAACGTATATCTCAGAATTTCGCCCCACCCCCTTCCGCCCCCACAAAGGACGAAAATCTGTTGCATCCACAATATTGCAGATTCGAGAAAACTAAAAACGCAGAATCATAAATAATGACCATATCTATCAGACTGCTGAATCTGGATCAGATCGGATCATTTTTATACCCAAAAGGAACAAATCAATTTGCACTGGCTACGCAGCCCCCGACGTCACGCTCAGACTGATTTTCTGTCTCTCTCGCAGGCACTCTTTGTCGTGTCGTTTAATATTAGCGGCGTCTGCCGGAGGAGAGCCATACTGACTAAGTATCGGGTATAACTGTAGAGTTGCGGTGTCCGCAGCAACTCACAACGTTCCCCCTCGTTTTTATCTCGCCCTGTCTCTCTCTAACACACACGTAGCATAGGCGGCTTTGCTTAGAGTAAAACATTAGCGCCTAGATCTCAGAGACTACAAAAGCTAGAGCAACCAAATTTGGTATCCACACTCCTAATATATCGGACCGAGACGAGTTTGTTTCAAAATTTCGCCACACCCCCTTCCGCCCCCGCAAAGGACGAAAATCTGGGGATATTCAAAAATCTCAGAGACTATTAAGGCTAGAGTATCCAAATTTAATATCCGCACTCCTGTTAGATCGTACTATAAAACGTGTATCTCAAAATTTCGGCCCACCCCCTTCCGCCTACACAAAGGACGAAAATCTGTTGCATCCACAATATTGTACATTCGAGAAAACTAAAAACGCAGAATCATAGATAACGACCATATCTATCCGGTTGCTGAATCTGGATCAGATCAGATAATTTTTATAGCCAAAAGGAACAAATTAATTTGCACTGGCTACGCAGCCCCCGACGTCACGCTCAGACTGATTTTCTGTCTCTCTCGCACGCACTCTTTGTCGTGTCGTTTAATATTAGCGGCGTCTGCCGGAGGAGAGCCATACTGACTTAGTATCGGGTATAACCGTAGAGTTGCGGTGTCCGCAGCAACTCACAGCGTTCCCCCTCGTTTTCTGTCTGGATTTGTATTGTTATACCCGATACTCGAAATGAGTATTGGGGTATATTAGATTTGTGGTAAAAGTGGACGTGTGTAACGTCCAGAAGGAATAGTTTCCGACCCCATAAAGTATATATATGCTTGATCAGCATCAATAGCCGAGTCGATTGAGCCCTGTCTGTCTGTCCGTCCGTCCGTCTGTCCGTCTGTCCGTTCCCTTCAGCGCCTAGTGCTCAAAGACTATAAGAGCTAGAGCAACGATGTTTTGGATCCAGACTTCTGTGATATGTCACTGCTACAAAAATATTTCAACACTTCCCCCCGCCCACTTCCGCCCCCACAAAGGACGAAAATCTGTGGCATCCACAATTTTAAAGATATGAGAAAACCAAAAACGTAGAATTGTAGAGAATGACCATATCTTTAAGACCTCGGAATCTGAATTGGATCGTATTATTATTATAGCCAGCATCAAGAAAACAATTTCATTTTTATACCCGATACTCAAAATGAGTATTGGGGTATATTAGATTTGTGGTAAAAGTGGATGTGTGTAACGTCCAGAAGGAATCGTTTCCGACCCCATAAAGTATATATATTCTTGATCAGCATCAATAGCCGAGTCGATTGAGCCATGTCTGTCTGTCCGTCTGTCCGTTTGTCCGTCCGTCCGTCTGTCCGTCTGTCCGTCTGTCCGTCCGTCCGTCTGTCCGTCCCCTTGAGCGCCTAGTGCTCAAAGACTATAAGAGCTAGAGCATCGATGTTTTGGATCCAGACTTCTGTGATATGTCACTGCTACAAAAATATTTCAAAACTTCGCCCCGCCCACTTCCGCCCCCACAAAGGACGAAAATCTGTGGCATCCACAATTTTAAAGATACGATAAAACCAAAAACGCAGAATCGTAGAGGATGACTATATGTTCTAGAGTGAAAAATCTCAACCAGATCGTATAATTATTATAGCCAGAATCAAGAAAACAATTTCATTCTTTCTCGCTCTGTCTCTCTCTAACACACAGGTTTCATGGTCGGCTTTGCCAATTGCAAAATATGAGTTGAAGGATCTCAGAATTTATAAGAGCCAGAGCAACCAAATTTGGTATCCACACTCCTGTGATATCGGACCTTGACCGTTTCGTGTCCAAATTTCGCCACACCCCCTTCCGCCCCCGCAAAGGACGAAAATCTGTGGCATCCACAAATCTCAGAGACTATTAAGGCTAGAGTAACCAAATTTGGTATCCGCACTTCTGTTAGATCTCACTATAAAACGTATATCTCAGAATTTCGCCCCCCCCCCTTCCGCCCCCACAAAGAACGAAAATCTGTTGCATCCACAATATTGCAGATTCGAGAAAACTAAAAACGCAGAATCATAAATAATGACCATATCTATCAGATTGCTGAATCTGGATCAGATCAGATCATTTTTATAGCCAATAGGAACAAATCAATTTGCAGTGGCTACGCAGCGACCGACGTCACGCTCAGACTGATTTTCTGATTGGATCCAGACTTCTGTGATATGTCACTGCTACAAAAATATTTCAACACTTCCCCCCGCCCACTTCCGCCCCCACAAAGGACGAAAATCTGTGGCATCCACAATTTTAAAGATATGAGAAAACCAAAAACGTAGAATTGTAGAGAATGACCATATCTTTAAGACCTCGGAATCTGAATTGGATCGTATTATTATTATAGCCAGCATCAAGAAAACAATATCATTTTTATACCCGATACTCAAAATGAGTATTGGGGTATATTAGATTTGTGGTAAAAGTGGATGTGTGTAACGTCCAGAAGGAATCGTTTCCGACCCCATAAAGTATATATATTCTTGATCAGCATCAATAGCCGAGTCGATTGAGCCATGTCTGTCTGTCCGTCTGTCCGTCTGTCCGTCCGTCCGTCTGTCCGTCTGTCCGTCCGTCCGGCGGTCCGTCCCCTTGAGCGCATAGTGCTCAAAGACTATAAAAGCTAGAGCATCGATGTTTTGGATCCAGACTTCTGTGATATGTCACTGCTACAAAAATATTTCAAAACTTCGCCCCGCCCACTTCCGCCCCCACAAAGGACGATAATCTGTGGCATCCACATTTTTAAAGATACGATAAAACCAAAAACGCAGAATCGTAGAGGATGACTATATGTTCTAGAGTGAAAAATCTCAACCAGATCGCATAATTATTATAGCCAGAATCAAGAAAACAATTTCATTCTTTCTCGCTCTGTCTCTCTCTAACACACAGGTTTCATGGTCGGCTTTGCCAATTGCAAAATATAAGTTGAAGGATCTCAGAACCTATAAGAGCCAGAGCAACCAAATTTGGTATCCGCACTTCTGTTAGATCTCACTATAAAACGTATATTTCAGAATTTCGCCACACCCCCTTCCGCCTCCACAAAGGACGAAAATCTGTTGCATCCACAATATTGCAGATTCGAGAAAACTAAAAACGCAGAATCATAGATAATGACCATATCTATCAGATTGCTGAATCTGGCCCAGATCAGATCATTTTTATAGCCAATAGGAACAAATAAATTTGCAGTGGCTATGCAGCGCCCGACGTCACGCTCAGACTGATTTTCTGTCTCTCTCGCACGCACTCTTTGTCGTGTCGTTTAATATTAGCGGCGTCTGCCGGAGGAGAGCCATACTGACTAAGTATCGGGTATAACTGTAGAGTTGCGGTGTCCGCAGCAACTCACAACGTTCCCCCTCGTTTTTTCTCGCCCTGTCTCTCTCTAACACACACGTAGCATAGGCGGCTTTGCTTAGAGTAAAACATTAGCGCCTAGATCTCAGAGACTACAAAAGCTATAGCAACCAAATTTGGTATCCACACTCCTAATATATCGGACCGAGACG
The DNA here is from genome assembly GCF_003369915.1 of Drosophila miranda. Taxonomy (NCBI): domain Eukaryota; kingdom Metazoa; phylum Arthropoda; class Insecta; order Diptera; family Drosophilidae; genus Drosophila; species Drosophila miranda. The sequence goes on from NW_022881603.1 coordinate 16,949,373, forward strand.
AGTTTGTTTCAAAATTTCGCCACACCCCCTTCCGCCCCCGCAAAGGACGAAAATCTGGGGATATTCAAAAATCTCAGAGACTATTAAGGCTAGAGTAACCAAATTTGGTATCCGCACTTCTGTTAGATCTCACTATAAAACGTATATCTCAGAATTTCGCCCTACCCCCTTCCGCCCACACAAAGGACGAAAATCTGTTGCATCCACAATATTGTACATTCGAGAAAACTAAAAACGCAGAATCATAGATAACGACCATATCTATCCGGTTGCTGAATCTGGATCAGATCAGATAATTTTTATAGCCAAAAGGAACAAATTAATTTGCACTGGCTACGCTGCGCCCGACGTCACGCTCAGACTGATTTTCTGTCTCTCTCGCACGCACTCTTTGTCGTGTCGTTTAATATTAGCGGCGTCTGCCGGAGGAGAGCCATACTGACTTAGTATCGGGTATAACCGTAGAGTTGCGGTGTCCGCAGCAACTCACAGCGTTCCCCCTCGTTTTCTGTCTGGATTTGTATTGTTATACCCGATACTCGAAATGAGTATTGGGGTATATTAGATTTGTGGTAAAAGTGGACGTGTGTAACGTCCAGAAGGAATAGTTTCCGACCCCATAAAGTATATATATGCTTGATCAGCATCAATAGCCGAGTCGATTGAGCCCTGTCTGTCTGTCCGTCCGTCCGTCTGTCCGTCTGTCCGTTCCCTTCAGCGCCTAGTGCTCAAAGACTATAAGAGCTAGAGCAACGATGTTTTGGATCCAGACTTCTGTGATATGTCACTGCTACAAAAATATTTCAACACTTCCCCCCGCCCACTTCCGCCCCCACAAAGGACGAAAATCTGTGGCATCCACAATTTTAAAGATATGAGAAAACCAAAAACGTAGAATTGTAGAGAATGACCATATCTTTAAGACCTCGGAATCTGAATTGGATCGTATTATTATTATAGCCAGCATCAAGAAAACAATTTCATTTTTATACCCGATACTCAAAATGAGTATTGGGGTATATTAGATTTGTGGTAAAAGTGGATGTGTGTAACGTCCAGAAGGAATCGTTTCCGACCCCATAAAGTATATATATTCTTGATCAGCATCAATAGCCGAGTCGATTGAGCCATGTCTGTCTGTCCGTCTGTCCGTTTGTCCGTCCGTCCGTCTGTCCGTCTGTCCGTCCGTCCGTCTGTCCGTCCCCTTGAGCGCCTAGTGCTCAAAGACTATAAGAGCTAGAGCATCGATGTTTTGGATCCAGACTTCTGTGATATGTCACTGCTACAAAAATATTTCAAAACTTCGCCCCGCCCACTTCCGCCCCCACAAAGGACGAAAATCTGTGGCATCCACATTTTTAAAGATACGATAAAACCAAAAACGCAGAATCGTAGAGGATGACTATATGTTCTAGAGTGAAAAATCTCAACCAGATCGTATAATTATTATAGCCAGAATCAAGAAAACAATTTCATTCTTTCTCGCTCTGTCTCTCTCTAACACACAGGTTTCATGGTCGGCTTTGCCAATTGCAAAATATGAGTTGAAGGATCTCAGAATTTATAAGAGCCAGAGCAACTAAATTTGGTATCCACACTCCTGTGATATCGGACCTTGACCGTTTCGTGTCCAAATTTCGCCACACCCCCTTCCGCCCCCGCAAAGGACGAAAATCTGTGGCATCCACAAATCTCAGAGACTATTAAGGCTAGAGTAACCAAATTTGGTATCCGCACTTCTGTTAGATCTCACTATAAAACGTATATCTCAGAATTTCGCCCCACCCCCTTCCGCCCCCACAAAGGACGAAAATCTGTTGCATCCACAATATTGCAGATTCGAGAAAACTAAAAACGCAGAATCATAAATAATGACCATATCTATCAGATTGCTGAATCTGGATCAGATCAGATCATTTTTATAGCCAATAGGAACAAATCAATTTGCAGTGGCTACGCAGCGACCGACGTCACGCTCAGACTGATTTTCTGATTGGATCCAGACTTCTGTGATATGTCACTGCTACAAAAATATTTCAACACTTCCCCCCGCCCACTTCCGCCCCACAAAGGACGAAAATCTGTGGCATCCACAATTTTAAAGATATGAGAAAACCAAAAACGTAGAATTGTAGAGAATGACCATATCTTTAAGACCTCGGAATCTGAATTGGATCGTATTATTATTATAGCCAGCATCAAGAAAACAATTTCATTTTTATACCCGATACTCAAAATGAGTATTGGGGTATATTAGATTTGTGGTAAAAGTGGATGTGTGTAACGTCCAGAAGGAATCGTTTCCGACCCCATAAAGTACATATATTCTTGATCAGCATCAATAGCCGAGTCGATTGAGCCATGTCTGTCTGTCCGTCTGTCCGTCCGTCCGTCTGTCCGTCTGTCCGTCCGTCCGTCTGTCCGTCCCCTTGAGCGCATAGTGCTCAAAGACTATAAAAGCTAGAGCATCGATGTTTTGGATCCAGAATTCTGTGATATGTCACTGCTACAAAAATATTTCAAAACTTCGCCCCGCCCACTTCCGCCCCCACAAAGGACGATAATCTGTGGCATCCACATTTTTAAAGATACGATTAAACCAAAAACGCAGAATCGTAGAGGATGACTATATGTTCTAGAGTGAAAAATCTCAACCAGATCGTATAATTATTATAGCCAGAATCAAGAAAACAATTTCATTCTTTCTCGCTCTGTCTCTCTCTAACACACAGGTTTCATGGTCGGCTTTGCCAATTGCAAAATATAAGTTGAAGGATCTCAGAACCTATAAAAGCCAGAGCAACCAAATTTGGTATCCGCACTTCTGTTAGATCTCACTATAAAACGTATATCTCAGAATTTCGCCCCCCCCCCTTCCGCCCCCACAAAGGACGAAAATCTGTTGCATCCACAATATTGCAGATTCGAGAAAACTAAAAACGCAGAATCATAGATAATGACCATATCTATCAGATTGCTGAATCTGGCCCAGATCAGATCATTTTTATAGCCAATAGGAACAAATCAATTTGCAGTGGCTATGCAGCGCCCGACGTCACGCTCAGACTGATTTTCTGTCTCTCTCGCACGCACTCTTTGTCGTGTCGTTTAATATTAGCGGCGTCTGCCGGAGGAGAGCCATACTGACTAAGTATCGGGTATAACTGTAGAGTTGCGGTGTCCGCAGCAACTCACAACGTTCCCCCTCGTTTTTTCTCGCCCTGTCTCTCTCTAACACACACGTAGCATAGGCGGCTTTGCTTAGAGTAAAACATTAGCGCCTAGATCTCAGAGACTACAAAAGCTATAGCAACCAAATTTGGTATCCACACTCCTAATATATCGGACCGAGACGAGTTTGTTTCAAAATTTCGCCACACCCCCTTCCGCCCCCGCAAAGGACGAAAATCTGGGGATATTCAAAAATCTCAGAGACTATTAAGGCTAGAGTAACCAAATTTGGTATCCGCACTTCTGTTAGATCTCACTATAAAACGTATATCTCAGAATTTCGCCCTACCCCCTTCCGCCCACACAAAGGACGAAAATCTGTTGCTTCCACAATATTGTACATTCGAGAAAACTAAAAACGCAGAATCATAGATAACGACCATATCTATCCGGTTGCTGAATCTGGATCAGATCAGATAATTTTTATAGCCAAAAGGAACAAATTAATTTGCACTGGCTACGCAGCGCCCGACGTCACGCTCAGACTGATTTTCTGTCTCTCTCGCACGCACTCTTTGTCGTGTCGTTTAATATTAGCGGCGTCTGCCGGAGGAGAGCCATACTGACTTAGTATCGGGTATAACCGTAGAGTTGCGGTGTCCGCAGCAACTCACAGCGTTCCCCCTCGTTTTCTGTCTGGATTTGTATTGTTATACCCGATACTCGAAATGAGTATTGGGGTATATTAGATTTGTGGTAAAAGTGGACGTGTGTAACGTCCAGAAGGAATAGTTTCCGACCCCATAAAGTATATATATGCTTGATCAGCATCAATAGCCGAGTCGATTGAGCCCTGTCTGTCTGTCCGTCCGTCCGTCTGTCCGTCTGTCCGTTCCCTTCAGCGCCTAGTGCTCAAAGACTATAAGAGCTAGAGCAACGATGTTTTGGATCCAGACTTCTGTGATATGTCACTGCTACAAAAATATTTCAACACTTCCCCCCGCCCCCTTCCGCCCCCACAAAGGACGAAAATCTGTGGCATCCACAATTTTAAAGATATGAGAAAACCAAAAACGTAGAATTGTAGAGAATGACCATATCTTTAAGACCTCGGAATCTGAATTGGATCGTATTATTATTATAGCCAGCATCAAGAAAACAATTTCATTTTTATACCCGATACTCAAAATGAGTATTGGGGTATATTAGATTTGTGGTAAAAGTGGATGTGTGTAACGTCCAGAAGGAATCGTTTCCGACCCCATAAAGTATATATATTCTTGATCAGCATCAATAGCCGAGTCGATTGAGCCATGTCTGTCTGTCCGTCTGTCCGTTTGTCCGTCCGTCCGTCTGTCCGTCTGTCCGTCCGTCCGTCTGTCCGTCCCCTTGAGCGCCTAGTGCTCAAAGACTATAAGAGCTAGAGCATCGATGTTTTGGATCCAGACTTCTGTGATATGTCACTGCTACAAAAATATTTCAAAACTTCGCCCCGCCCACTTCCGCCCCCACAAAGGACGAAAATCTGTGGCATCCACATTTTTAAAGATACGATGAAACCAAAAACGCAGAATCGTAGAGGATGACTATATGTTCTAGAGTGAAAAATCTCAACCAGATCGTATAATTATTATAGCCAGAATCAAGAAAACAATTTCATTCTTTCTCGCTCTGTCTCTCTCTAACACACAGGTTTCATGGTCGGCTTTGCCAATTGCAAAATATGAGTTGAAGGATCTCAGAATTTATAAGAGCCAGAGCAACCAAATTTGGTATCCACACTCCTGTGATATCGGACCTTGACCGTTTCGTGTCCAAATTTCGCCACACCCCCTTCCGCCCCCGCAAAGGACGAAAATCTGTGGCATCCACAAATCTCAGAGACTATTAAGGCTAGAGTAACCAAATTTGGTATCCGCACTTCTGTTAGATCTCACTATAAAACGTATATCTCAGAATTTCGCCCCACCCCCTTCCGCCCCCACAAAGGACGAAAATCTGTTGCATCCACAATATTGCAGATTCGAGAAAACTAAAAACGCAGAATCATAAATAATGACCATATCTATCAGACTGCTGAATCTGGATCAGATCGGATCGTTTTTATACCCAAAAGGAACAAATCAATTTGCACTGGCTACGCAGCCCCCGACGTCACGCTCAGACTGATTTTCTGTCTCTCTCGCACGCACTCTTTGTCGTGTCGTTTAATATTAGCGGCGTCTGCCGGAGGAGAGCCATACTGACTAAGTATCGGGTATAACTGTAGAGTTGCGGTGTCCGCAGCAACTCACAACGTTCCCCCTCGTTTTTTCTCGCCCTGTCTCTCTCTAACACACACGTAGCATAGGCGGCTTTGCTTAGAGTAAAACATTAGCGCCTAGATCTCAGAGACTACAAAAGCTATAGCAACCAAATTTGGTATCCACACTCCTAATATATCGGACCGAGACGAGTTTGTTTCAAAATTTCGCCACACCCCCTTCCGCCCCCGCAAAGGACGAAAATCTGGGGATATTCAAAAATCTCAGAGACTATTAAGGCTAGAGTAACCAAATTTGGTATCCGCACTTCTGTTAGATCTCACTATAAAACGTATATCTCAGAATTTCGCCCTACCCCCTTCCGCCCACACAAAGGACGAAAATCTGTTGCATCCACAATATTGTACATTCGAGAAAACTAAAAACGCAGAATCATAGATAACGACCATATCTATCCGGTTGCTGAATCTGGATCAGATCAGATAATTTTTATAGCCAAAAGGAACAAATTAATTTGCACTGGCTACGCAGCGCCCGACGTCACGCTCAGACTGATTTTCTGTCTCTCTCGCACGCACTCTTTGTCGTGTCGTTTAATATTAGCGGCGTCTGCCGGAGGAGAGCCATACTGACTTAGTATCGGGTATAACCGTAGAGTTGCGGTGTCCGCAGCAACTCACAGCGTTCCCCCTCGTTTTCTGTCTGGATTTGTATTGTTATACCCGATACTCGAAATGAGTATTGGGGTATATTAGATTTGTGGTAAAAGTGGACGTGTGTAACGTCCAGAAGGAATAGTTTCCGACCCCATAAAGTATATATATGCTTGATCAGCATCAATAGCCGAGTCGATTGAGCCCTGTCTGTCTGTCCGTCCGTCCGTCTGTCCGTCTGTCCGTTCCCTTCAGCGCCTAGTGCTCAAAGACTATAAGAGCTAGAGCAACGATGTTTTGGATCCAGACTTCTGTGATATGTCACTGCTACAAAAATATTTCAACACTTCCCCCCGCCCACTTCCGCCCCCACAAAGGACGAAAATCTGTGGCATCCACAATTTTAAAGATATGAGAAAACCAAAAACGTAGAATTGTAGAGAATGACCATATCTTTAAGACCTCGGAATCTGAATTGGATCGTATTATTATTATAGCCAGCATCAAGAAAACAATTTCATTTTTATACCCGATACTCAAAATGAGTATTGGGGTATATTAGATTTGTGGTAAAAGTGGATGTGTGTAACGTCCAGAAGGAATCGTTTCCGACCCCATGAAGTATATATATTCTTGATCAGCATCAATAGCCGAGTCGATTGAGCCATGTATGTCTGTCCGTCTGTCCGTCCGTCCGTCTGTCCGTCTGTCCGTCCGTCCGTCTGTCCGTCCCCTTGAGCGCATAGTGCTCAAAGAGTATAAAAGCTAGAGCATCGATGTTTTGGATCCAGACTTCTGTGATATGTCACTGCTACAAAAATATTTCAAAACTTCGCCCCGCCCACTTCCGCCCCCACAAAGGACGAAAATCTGTGGCATCCACATTTTTAAAGATACGATAAAACCAAAAACGCAGAATCGTAGAGGATGACTATATGTTCTAGAGTGAAAAATCTCAACCAGATCGTATAATTATTATAGCCAGAATCAAGAAAACAATTTCATTCTTTCTCGCTCTGTCTCTCTCTAACACACAGGTTTCATGGTCGGCTTTGCCAATTGCAAAATATGAGTTGAAGGATCTCAGAATTTATAAGAGCCAGAGCAACCAAATTTGGTATCCACACTCCTGTGATATCGGACCTTGACCGTTTCGTGTCCAAATTTCGCCACACCCCCTTCCGCCCCCGCAAAGGACGAAAATCTGTGGCATCCACAAATCTCAGAGACTATTAAGGCGAGAGTAACCAAATTTGGTATCCGCACTTCTGTTAGATCTCACTATAAAACGTATATCTCAGAATTTCGCCCCACCCCCTTCCGCCCCCACAAAGGACGAAAATCTGTTGCATCCACAATATTGCAGATTCGAGAAAACTAAAAACGCAGAATCATAGATAATGACCATATCTATCAGATTACTGAATCTGGATCAGATCAGATCATTTTTATAGCCAATAGGAACAAATCAATTTGCAGTGGCTACGCAGCGCCCGACGTCACGCTCAGACTGATTTTCTGTCTCTCTCGCACGCACTCTTTGTCATGTCGTTCAATATTAGCGGCGTCTGCCGGAGGAGAGCCATACTGACTAAGTATCGGGTATAACTGTAGAGTTGCGGTGTCCGCAGCAACTCACAACGTTCCCCCTCGTTTTTTCTCGCCCTGTCTCTCTCTAACACACACGTAGCATAGGCGGCTTTGCTTAGAGTAAAACATTAGCGCCTAGATCTCAGAGACTACAAAAGCTAGAGCAACCAAATTTGGTATCCACACTCCTAATATATCGGACCGAGACGAGTTTGTTTCAAAATTTCGCCACACCCCCTTCCGCCCCCGCAAAGGACGAAAATCTGGGGATATTCAAAAATCTCAGAGACTATTAAGGCTAGAGTAACCAAATTTGGTATCCGCACTTCTGTTAGATCTCACTATAAAACGTATATCTCAGAATTTCGCCCCACCCTCTTCCGCCCCCACAAAGGACGAAAATCTGTTGCATCCACAATATTGCAGATTCGAGAAAACTAAAAACGCAGAATCATAAATAATGACCATATCTATCAGACTGCTGAATCTGGATCAGATCGGATCATTTTTATACCCAAAAGGAACAAATCAATTTGCACTGGCTACGCAGCCCCCGACGTCACGCTCAGACTGATTTTCTGTCTCTCTCGCACGCACTCTTTGTCGTGTCGTTTAATATTAGCGGCGTCTGCCGGAGGAGAGCCATACTGACTAAGTATCGGTTATAACTGTAGAGTTGCGGTGTCCGCAGCAACTCACAACGTTCCCCCTCGTTTTTTCTCGCCCTGTCTCTCTCTAACACACACGTAGCATAGGCGGCTTTGCTTAGAGTAAAACATTAGCGCCTAGATCTCAGAGACTACAAAAGCTAGAGCAACCAAATTTGGTATCCACACTCCTAATATATCGGACCGAGACGAATTTGTTTCAAAATTTCGCCACACCCCCTTCCGCCCCCGCAAAGGACGAAAATCTGGGGATATTCAAAAATCTCAGAGACTATTAAGGCTAGAGTAACCAAATTTGGTATCCGCACTCCTGTTAGATCTTACTATAAAACATGTATCTCAAAATTTCGCCCCACCCACTTCCGCCCACACAAAGGACGAAAATCTGTTGCATCCACAATATTGTACATTCGAGAAAACTAAATACGCAGAATCATAAATAATGACCATATCTATCAGATTGCTGAATCTGGATCAGATCAGATCATTTTTATAGCCAAAAGGAACAAATCAATTTGCAGTGGCTACGCAGCGCCCGACGTCACGCTCAGACTGATTTTCTGTCTCTCTCGCACGCACTCTTTGTCGTGTCGTTTAATATTAGCGGCGTCTGCCGGAGGAGAGCCATACTGACTAAGTATCGGGTATAACTGTAGAGTTGCGGTGTCCGCAGCAACTCACAACGTTCCCCCTCGTTTTTTCTCGCCCTGTCTCTCTCTAACACACACGTAGCATAGGCGGCTTTGCTTAGAGTAAAACATTAGCGCCTAGATCTCAGAGACTACAAAAGCTAGAGCAACCAAATTTGGTATCCACACTCCTAATATATCGGACCGAGACGAGTTTGTTTCAAAATTTCGCCACACCCCCTTCCGCCCCCGCAAAGGACGAAAATCTGGGGATATTCCAAAATCTCAGAGACTATTAAGGCTAGAGTAACCAAATTTGGTATCTGCACTCCTGTTAGATCTTACTATAAAACATGTATCTCAAAATTTCGCCCCACCCACTTCCGCCCACACAAAGGACGAAAATGTGTTGCATCCACAATATTGCACATTCGAGAAAAATAAAAACGCAGAATCATAAATAATGACCATATCTATTAGATTGCTGAATCTGGATCAGATCAGATCATTTTTATAGCCAATAGGAACAAATCAATTTGCAGTGGCTACGCAGCGCCCGACGTCACGCTCAGACTGATTTTCTGTCTCTCTCGCACGCACTCTTTGTCGGGTCGTTTAATATTAGCGGCGTCTGCCGGAGGAGAGCCATACTGACTTAGTATCGGGAATAACCGTAGAGTTGCGGTGTCCGCAGCAACTCACAACGTTCCCCCTCGTTTTGTATGGTTTCTCTGATTGAACGGGACTTCACAACGAAACACAGCCCACCAATACACCACTCAACCCACTGTGCATGATTGTACCTTTAATTTCCACGCGAAAGCAACATATTTCTCTTGATTTTCATTTCAAAGAGAAATATTAATTATTCCAACCGTTAAGCACGCAAATGGGTCCCATGTCGAGATGTTCTTTCGGTCGTAATAATTGAGTGCCCCTTCGATGCAGTTCATTTCATTCACTCACCTGCACATTTCTGTAGCCAAAGATAAGGAATAGATAGACGAAAAGTACCAGAACGGGAACATAAGTTAATCTGGGCCGCATCCAGTGGGAAAATCGAGCCATTTTTTCTAGAGAAACGTCATGACTTTAACTGGGGAACACACAGCTGACTACTGAATGACGGTTGCGTGGGTGCACGGGTGCCCGACACTGCGGGCACTATCAGCTTATTCAAAAAAAATGTGTTATCACCATAGCTAGCAAACGACGGTCAACACTTTTTCCCTTTGCTGTCTCGTCACTGACAAAACCGAAAAAGACCACGAAGACACGGTCTCTCACTGAGCAGAACACTTTTTGTCTCTTCGCTTGTGTTATGTGTTTCGGGTTTTCGGGTGAGCCCGACACACGATCGTGTCTCACAATAACAACTTAGAAAGACACTTTGGTCAAGCGCTCACAGCAAAAGTGTCTTTAGATGAGCAGAACCAAAAAAGTGTCTGAGTAAAGTGTTTTTATACCCGATACTCAAAATGAGTATTGGGGTATATTAGATTTGTGGTAAAAGCGGATGTGTGTAACGTCCAGAAGGAATCGTTTCCGACCCCATAAAGTATATATATTCTTGATCTTGATCAGCCCTGTCTGTCTGTCCGTCCGTCCGTCTGTCCGTCTGTCCGTCCCCTTCAGCGCATAGTGCTCAAAGACTATAAGAGCTAGAGCAACGATGTTTTGGATCCAGATTTCTGTGATATGTCACTGCTACAAAAATATTTCAAAACTTCGCCCCGCCCACTTCCGCCCCACAAAGAACGAAAATCTGTGGCATCCACAATTTTAAAGATATGAGAAAACCAAAAACGTAGAATTGTAGAGAATGACCATATCTTTAAGACTGCGGAATCTGAATTGGATCGTATTGGTATTATAGCCAGCATCAAGAAAACAATTTCATTTTTTCTCGCCCTGTCTCTCTCTAACACACACGTAGCATAGGCGGCTTTGCTTAGAGTAAAACATTAGCGCCTAGATCTCAGAGACTACAAAAGCTAGAGCAACCACATTTGGTATCCACACTCCTAATATATCGGACCGAGACGAGTTTGTTTCAAAATTTCGCCACACCCCCTTCCGCCCCCGCAAAGGATGAAAATCTGGGGATATTCAAAAATCTCAGAGACTATTAAGGCTAGAGGAACCAAATTTGGTATTCGCACTCCAGTTAGATCTTACTATAAAACGTCTATCTCAAAATTTCGCCCCACCCCCTTCCGCCCACACAAAGGACGAAAATCTGTTGCATCCACAATATTGCACATTCGAGAAAACTAAAAACGCAAAATCATAGATAATGACCATATCTATCTGATTGCTGAATCTGGATCAGATCAGATCATTTTTATAGCCAATAGGAACAAAACAATTTGCAGATGCTACGCAGCGCCCGACGTGACGCTCAGACTGATTTTCTGTCTCTCTCGCACGCACTCTTTGTCGTGTCGTTTAATATTAGCGGCGTCTGCCGGAGGAGAGTTATACTGACTTAGTATCGGGTATAACCGTAGAGTTGCAGTGTCCGCAGCAACTCACAACGTTCCCCCTCGTTAGTTTTTATACCCGATACTCAAAATGAGTATTGTTATACCCGATACTCAAAATGAGTATTGGGGTATATTAGATTTGTGGTAAAAGTGGATGTGTGTAACGTCCAGAAGGAATCGTTTCCGACCCCATAAAGTATATATATTCTTGATCAGCATCGATAGCCGAGTCGATTGAGCCCTGTCTGTCTGTCCGTCCGTCCGTCTGTCCGTCTGTCCGTCCCCTTCAGCGCATAGTGCTCAAAGACTATAAGAGCTAGAGCAACGATGTTTTGGACCCAGACTTCTGTGATATGTCACTGCTACAAAAATATTTCAAAACTTCGCCCCGCCCACTTCCGCCCCCACAAAGAACGAAAATCTGTGGCATCCACAATTTTAAAGATATGAGAAAACCAAAAACGTAGAATTGTAGAGAATGACCATATCTTTAAGACTGCGGAATCTGAATTGGATCGTATTGGTATTATAGCCAGCATCAAGAAAACAATTTCATTTTTTCTCGCCCTGTCTCTCTCTAACACACACGTAGCATAGGCGGCTTTTCTTAGAGTAAAACATTAGCGCCTAGATCTCAGAGACTACAAAAGCTAGAGCAACCAAATTTGGTATCCACACTCCTAATATATCGGACCGAGACGAGTTTGTTTCAAAATTTCGCCACACCCCCTTCCGCCCCCGCAAAGGACGAAAATCTGGGGATATTCAAAAATCTCAGAGACTATTAAGGCTAGAGTAACCAAATTTGGTATCCGCACTCCTGTTAGATCTCACTATAAAACGTGTATCTCAAAATTTCGCCCCACCCCCTTCCGCCTACACAAAGGACGAAAATCTGTTGCATCCACAATATTGCACATTCGAGAAAACTAAAAACGCAGAATCATAGATAATGACCATATCTATCAGATTGCTGAATCTGGATCAGATCAGATCATTTTTATAGCCAATAGGAACAAATCAATTTGCAGTGGCTACGCAGCGACCGACGTCACGCTCAGACTGATTTTCTGTCTCTCTCGCACGCACTCTTTGTCGTGTCGTTTAATATTAGCGGCGTCTGCCGGAGGAGAGCCATACTGACTTAGTATCGGGTATAACTGTAGAGTTGCGGGGTCCGCAGCAACTCACAACGTTCCCCCTCGTTTTTTCGTGTATATGTTTATTTATTCATGTTTTCCGCATCTTTTGGGCTATTGTATTGTAATATGTATATTTATTTGCAAAATTGGCAAACGAACATTGTTCGGAGCAGAACCCAGCCGATTAGCTGCTTGCCAAATAGCACCTAATTCTTGGCCCTCAGCCGCTTATTTTGTTTGTTACTTATGTCTATGTCACTCATTTGTTTGTTAAAGCTTTGCGCTTGCTTGCCCTGCTAAACGCTCTCTGCCAGCTCGCTCTTCGCTATCTCCGATTTGCGTCTGCCTACCGACGTCGGCCGAGCGAAGCTGCGCTTAGCGATCGGAGCGGCAATGTAAAGGGCAGGCAAGCCACACTTGCAATTTGGATGTCACGCATTAAAGAACATATCGTAATTTTATTTCTGCGCCGAGTTTTATTTAATTCGAAATAATTAGTCGGCCGATTGGGGATAAAAAACATTATCTCCACATAAAATTTGGTGACCCCGACGTGATCTCTGAGTTGCAGTGTCAATTAATAATCATTCGCGATCGACATTTGTTAGCCCTAGCAAATTTTCGGCGGTTAAGCACAATTCGGTGCTAAAACACACTTACATACACCTACATACACGCATTGCTGGCTATTAATTTCTCTGTCGCGACAATTCGGTCAGTGCAGTGCGGTAGGCAGTGCAGCGAACTCACTAATACACACAAGCGGAGTACAAAGCGGAATCGGACAGCTCGCACAGCCGCACAGCTAAAGGCATTAGCTGTAATCCCTTTGCTTTCGGTTCCCACGTTTATACGTATACAGGGTGTCTTTTTCGGTCGTGCTGAGTGACTCTTTTAAAACCTCAATATGGCAGCACCTGAGCCTACCAATGTCGCGAACGCAGCAATGCCGAGTGATGTAGATTTCTACAAGCACAAGGCCGAGTCCATCGCGCGCCAACTAAAGGCCATGGATCGCTTTCTCACCAAGGAAGAGCTTGCCGAGTTAGATGAGGCAGAACTTCAAGCTCGCTTAGAGCAAATCGAGCGAATGAATGCGGATTTCGATGCCGCTCAAACGAGCCTTGAAAGGCTGGATTTCCTGCAGTTAGCCCATGATGCCCGACTGGACTTTTCGAATGTTTATGTGAAGGTTAGGTCCAGGCTGTCGCGGGAGTTGATGGCTGCTCGCACGGTAAATGTTGCCAATTCAACGGCTCGGCATACTCTCGAGGGGAGTATAGGCCGTTCTCGAATGCCCGAGTTGCAGCTTCCGCGATTCGGTGGGAGCTACATGGATTGGCCAGAATTCCACGCGATGTTTTCGACAATGGTGCACAAAGACCATCGTATAACAATCATCGAAAAATTCCAATATCTTCGTGGATGTCTAGATGGTGCTACGCTGGATACGATTCGTTCCTTGGAACTTTCTGAGGAGAATTACGACAAGGCGTTGAATTTGCTAATGTTGCGATTCGATAATAAACTGTTACATTTTCAGGCACACGTCAAGGCTATTTTCGGGCTGCAAGGGGTGGAGAAGGGCTCAGCTATCGGCTTGCGCGCGCTCAGCGACAAAATCAATTCGCACTTGCGTGCACTTCAGACCTTGGCGACCCCGCAGGAGATTTCGGATGGGTTGCTAATCTTCATCATAGGCACGAAACTGGACCACAAAACAAAGGTGAAATGGGAAGAGAACTTGCCGACGTCAGGATTGCCTCGGTGGGCAAGCATGGCCTCATTTTTGGAAGCGAGATGTCGGATGCTGGAGAATTTGGGATCAGCCATGGCAACAAGTCCTAGTCAACAGGTGGGAGAAGACAAACCTGTCACCCTTATCACCTCCAGTAACGACCATCCTAACCCCATATGTAACCATTGCAATTCCTCCGAGCATTACATATCTAGATGTCAGGCATTCCTGAATCTCTCTGCGTTTGAACGATACAAAGAAGCAAAGAGCCGCTTGTGTTTGAACTGCCTCAACAAAGGCCATGAATTGCAGAGGTGCAGGTCAGGACTTTGTAGGCATTGCCATTCCAAACATCACACGCTACTCCACATTCCATCGGGAACTGGTGCTTCATCTTCCTCTTCACCGGCCGAGGAATCGATCCAGCAAGAGGCCGCGACTGTGCTTCTAGCAAGCGGGTGTTCTAGCCCTCCCCCTCGATCCAGAAATCTCAGCCTAGCCAGAACGTGTTGCTACCTACTGCCCTCGTCCATGTAACAGATCGTTATGGGGCACTTATCCCATGTCGTGCCATTTTGGATTCTGCATCACAGGCAAACTTTGTAACATCTAGACTTGCTGATCAGTTGCAGTTGGATCATCGCTCGTCTTATGTTCACATCTCTGGAATCGGAGATTCCATTCTACCTTCGAGCAAGTCTGTGCATATAGTTGTACAATCCCAGGACGCAAGCTATCGAGCTTCCTTCGCTGCAATTGTCACCAACTCAATTACGGAAATGCAGCCTAACTTCGGCGTAGACGCAAAGGATTGGCCAATGCCGAATAATCTAAAACTAGCTGATCCTAATTTCTCCAAGCCCCAACGTATCGATCTGTTGATAGGTTCTGGTTTGTTCTTTGATTTAATGTGCGTCGGACAGATTCGACTATCAGCCAAATTGCCAACATTGCAGGAGACAAAACTTG
Organism: Drosophila miranda; assembly: GCF_003369915.1. NCBI lineage: Eukaryota > Metazoa > Arthropoda > Insecta > Diptera > Drosophilidae > Drosophila > Drosophila miranda. The sequence goes on from NW_022881603.1 coordinate 16,964,683, forward strand.
GTTGGATAGTATCAGGAAGCATTGATAGCTCGGAGAATAAGCGTGCAGCTTTAACCGCTTTTGAAAATTCCTCGTGCATCTCTATTGACGATTTTCGACCCACAACGCTGGAGTACCAAAACTTAGAGCAGCAATGCAGGAAGCAGCTGCTCGAGTGCCAGGTGCAAGTGGAAAAACTGCGATCGGAGAATCAGGAACTGCAGCGCGAACTTTTCCATATATTAAAAACCTACATATCCACGCCAAATGAAATTCAACTTTCAACAGTTTCTACATTGCCAAATTTCCTGCCATTCTATGCAATTACAGAGGTTCCCGATGATCAAGACGTAATCACGACAAGCCGCCTTCGTAAAGAAGCGCCGATTGCTGCGTTCGACGATCATCCCAGCGTAGCCGCCAGCTGCGCCCAAGCAAGCATCTTCAAGAGGGCCGTTGGAAAAATAGCGGTTCTGCCCCTTCAGGATGGATCTGTTGAAAGCCTTTGCCTTCCAACGGGGGGTGAATGTTCGGAGCAGAACCCAGCCGATTAGCTGCTTGCCAAATAGCACCTAATTCTTGGCCCTCAGCCGCTTATTTTGTTTGTTACTTATGTCTATGTCACTCATTTGTTTGTTAAAGCTTTGCGCTTGCTTGCCCTGCTAAACGCTCTCTGCCAGCTCGCTCTTCGCTATCTCCGCTTTGCGTCTGCCTACCGACGTCGGCCGAGCGAAGCTGCGCTTAGCGATCGGAGCGGCAATGTAAAGGGCAGGCAAGCCACACTTGCAATTTGGATGTCACGCATTAAAGAACATATCGTAATTTTATTTCTGCGCCGACTTTTATTTAATTCGAAATAATTAGTCGGCCGATTGGGGATAAAAAACATTATCTCCACAAACATTTTCGTTTTGCTTTTCACGATTCATTTTAAGCTCCAATAGTCAAACCTTATAGAATTCACAAAAATTGATAGTTGCCATAAGCATCACACGTACAAGCACGCATACATACGCAAAAGACACATTGTTCGTTCACTCGCGACAAGATGCTCAGTGAAAAACAGGAACAAAAGAGAAGTGAAAAAATCGGTCTTTGCTTGAGCGAAGAGCGAGTTGAGCAAAAACAGATTTGATCGGGTCTTTTCAGTCCATTTTCTCAATGTGTCCGTCAATGAGAGGTTTTTATCAGACACGCCGAAAGTGTCAACAGTTATTTGCGAGCTATGGTTATCACACATTTGATAGAGACATGGATAGAGAGGTGTGTGTGGCCGGGTACTAAAAGTAAAAACGAGGGGGAACGTTGTGAGTTGCTGCGGACACCGCAACTCTACAGTTATACCCGATACTAAGTCAGTATGACTCTCCTTCGGCAGACGCCGCTAATATTAAACGACACGACAAAGAGTGCGTGCGAGAGAGACAGAAAATCAGTCTGAGCGTGACGTCGGGCGCTGCGTAGCCAGTGCAAATTAATTTGTTCCTTTTGGCTATAAAAATTATCTGATCTGATCCAGATTCAGCAACCGGATAGATATGGTCGTTATCTATGATTCTGCGTTTTTAGTTTTCTCGAATCTGCAATACTGTGGATGCAACAGATTTTCGTCCTTTGCGGGGGGAAGGGGGTGTGGCGAAATTTTGACACAAAATGGTCAAGGTCCGATATTGTGGATACCAAATTTGGTTGCTCTAGCTCTTGTGGGTTCTGAGATCCTTGAACTCATATTTTGCAATTGGCAAAACCGACCATGAAACCTGTGTGTTTCACAGAGCGAGACAGAGCGAGAAAGAATGAAATTGTTTTCTTGATTCTGGCTATAATAATTATACGATCTGGTTCAGATTTTGCACTCTAGAAGATATAGTCATCTTCTACGATTCTGCGCCTTGTGGTGGCGGAAGAGGGCGGGGCAAAGTTTTGCAATATTCTTGTAGCAGTGACATATCACAGAAGTCTGGATCCAAAACATCGTTGCTCTAGCTCTTATAGTCTTTGATCACTAGGCGCTGAAGGGGACGGACAGACGGACAGACGGACGGACGGACAGACAGACAGAGCTCAATCGACTCGGCTATTGATGCTGAACAAGAATATATATACTTTATGGGGTCGGAAACGATTCCTTCTGGACGTTACACACATCCACTTTTACCACAAATCTAATATATCCCAATACTCATTTTGAGTATCGGGTATAACTAGTGTACAAAGCGGAACGGCAAGCAGTTACCCTGGAAATTCATAATCTGTTCACATATTCACATGGGGAGGCTCAAGCTCTTGGGATGTTTGATCAATTATTATGCAATTTGGTAGTATAACTGTCGTACAGAGGGTTGTGATTAAAATACTTGTTATTCAGATTTTGGAAAAAAAAAGATTAATAATAATTACCGTCTTCGAGGACTATATGAAAAAATGTAATTATTCATCATTCGCTGAGCCTCGGCTGAGACTGATAATTTTGTTTACCCAGTCGAACTTGGCTACTTCCAAGAAGTACATCTGGTACGCTTAATTTTCCACTAAGCTCTCCACTAAGTTCTCATTTCCATATAGGTAAGGGCGGAAAAGGCAGGCTGCGAAAACATTCACATGCAAATGTTTTTAGTACATGAATTTTTCGCTTAAAGAATGTTAAAACGATTGTGGAGATAATGTTTTTTATCCCCAATCGGCCGACTAATTATTTCGAATTAAATAAAACTCGGCGCAGAAATAAAATTACGATATGTTCTTTAATGCGTGACATCCAAATTGTAAGTGTGGCTTGCCTGCCCTTTACATTGCCGCTCCGATCGCTAAGCGCAGCTTCGCTCGGCCGACGTCGGTAGGCAGACGCAAAGCGGAGATAGCGAAGAGCGAGCTGGCAGAGAGCGTTTAGCAGGGCAAGCAAGCGCAAATCTTTAACAAACAAATGAGTGACATAGACATAAGTAACAAACAAAATAAGCGGCTGAGGGCCAAGAATTAGGTGCTATTTGGCAAGCAGCTAATCGGCTGGGTTCTGCTCCGAACATTCACCCCCCGTTGGAAGGCAAAGGCTTTCAACAGATCCATCCTGAAGTATCAGAACCGCTATTTTTCCAACGGCCCTCTTGAAGATGCTTGCTTGGGCGCAGCTGGCGGCTACGCTGGGATGATCGTCGAACGCAGCAATCGGCGCTTCTTTACGAAGGCGGCTTGTCGTGATTACGTCTTGATCATCGGGAACCTCTGTAATTGCATAGAATGGCAGGAAATTTGGCAATGTAGAAACTGTTGAAAGTTGAATTTCATTTGGCGTGGATATGTAGGTTTTTAATATATGGAAAAGTTCGCGCTGCAGTTCCTGATTCTCCGATCGCAGTTTTTCCACTTGCACCTGGCACTCGAGCAGCTGCTTCCTGCATTGCTGCTCTAAGTTTTGGTACTCCAGCGTTGTGGGTCGAAAATCGTCAATAGAGATGCACGAGGAATTTTCAAAAGCGGTTAAAGCTGCACGCTTATTCTCCGAGCTATCAATGCTTCCTGATACTATCCAACCAAGTTTTGTCTCCTGCAATGTTGGCAATTGGGCTGATAGTCGAATCTGTCCGACGCACATTAAATCGAAGAACAAACCAGAACCTATCAACTGATCGATACGTTGGGGCTTGGAGAAATTAGGATCAGCTAGTTTTAGATTATTCTGGGATTGTACAACTATATGTACAGACTTGCTCGAAGGTAGAATGGAATCTCCGCTCCCAGAGATGTGAACATAAGACGAGCGATGATCCAACTGCAACTGATCAGCAAGTCTAGATGTTACAAAGTTTGCCTGTGATGCAGAATCCAAAATGGCACGACATGGGATAAGTGCTCCATAACGATCTGTTACATGGACGAGGGCAGTAGGTAGCAACACGTTCTGGCTAGGCTGAGATTTCTGGATCGAGGGGGGAGGGCTGTGGAGTAGCGTGTGATGTTTGGCCTGGCAATGCCTGCAAAGTCCTGACCTGCACCTCTGCAATTCATGGCCTTTGTTGAGGCAGTTCAAACACAAGCGGCTCTTCTTTGCTTCTTTGTATCGTTCAAACGCAGAGAGATTCAGGAATGCCTGACATCTAGATATGTAATGCTCGGAGGAATTGCAATGGTTACATATGGGGTTAGGATGGTCGTTACTGGAGGTGATAAGGGTGACAGGTTTGTCTTCTCCCACCTGTTGACTAGGACTTGTTGCCATGGCTGATCCCAAATCCTCCAGCATCCGACATCTCGCTTCCAAAAATGAGGCCATGCTTGACCACCGAGGCAATCCTGACGTCGGCAAGTTCTCTTCCCATTTCTCCTTTGTTTTGTGGTCCAGTTTCGTGCCTATGATGAAGATCAGCAACCCATCCGAAATCTCCTGCGGGGTCGCCAAGGTCTGAAGTGCACGCAAGTGCGAATTGATTTTGTCGCTGAGCGCGCGCAAGCCGATAGCTGAGCCCTTCTCCACCCCTTGCAGCCCGAAAATAGCCTTGACGTGTGCCTGAAAATGTAACAGTTTATTATCGAATCGCAACATTAGCAAATTCAACGCCTTGTCGTAATTCTCCTCAGAAAGTTCCAAGGAACGAATCGTATCCAGCGTAGCACCATCTAGACATCCACGAAGATATTGGAATTTTTCGATGATTGTTATACGATGGTCTTTGTGCACCATTGTCGAAAACATCGCGTGGAATTCTGGCCAATCCATGTAGCTCCCACCGAATCGCGGAAGCTGCAACTCGGGCATTCGAGAACGGCCTATACTCCCCTCGAGAGTATGCCGAGCCGTTGAATTGGCAACATTTACCGTGCGCGCAGCCATCAACTCCCGCGACAGCCTGGACCTAACCTTCACATAAACATTCGAAAAGTCCAGTCGGGCATCATGGGCTAACTGCAGGAAATCCAGCCTTTCAAGGCTCGTTTGAGCGGCATCGAAATCCGCATTCATTCGCTCGATTTGCTCTAAGCGAGCTTGAAGTTCTGCCTCATCTAACTTGGCAAGCTCTTCCTTGGTGAGAAAGCGATCCATGGCCTTTAGTTGGCGCGCGATGGACTCGGCCTTGTGCTTGTAGAAATCTACATCACTCGGCATTGCTGCGTTCGCGACATTGGTAGGCTCAGGTGCTGCCATGTTGAGGTTTTAAAAGAGTCACTCAGCACGACCGAAAAAGACACCCTGTATACGTATAAACGTGGGAACCGAAAGCAAAGGGATTACAGCTAATGCCTTTAGCTGTGCGGCTGTGCGAGCTGTCCGATTCCGCTTTGTACTCCGCTTGTGTGTATTAGTGAGTTCGCTGCACTGCCTACCGCACTCCACTGACCCAATTGTCGCGACAGAGAAATAAATAGCCAGCAATGCGTGTATGTAGGTGTATGTAAGTGTGTTTTAGCACCGAATTGTGCTTAACCGCCGAAAATTTGCTAGGGCTAACAAATGTCGATCGCGAATGATTATTAATTGACACTGCAACTCAGATATCACGTCGGGGTCACCAAATTTTATGTGGATATAATGTTTTTTATCCCCAATCGGCCGACTAATTATTTCGAATTAAATAAAACTCGGCGCAGAAATAAAATTACGATATGTTCTTTAATGCGTGACATCCAAATTGCAAGTGTGGCTTGCCTGCCCTTTACATTGCCGCTCCGATCGCTAAGCGCAGCTTCGCTCGGCCGACGTCGGTAGGCAGACGCAAAGCGGAGATAGCGAAGAGCGAGCTGGCAGAGAGCGTTTAGCAGGGCAAGCAAGCGCAAAGCTTTAACAAACAAATGAGTGACATAGACATAAGTAACAAACAAAATAAGCGGCTGAGGGCCAAGAATTAGGTGCTATTTGGCAAGCAGCTAATCGGCTGGGTTCTGCTCCGAACAACAATCTTGGGGAAAAAAAGAACGATCAGGTAGCGAGTCGGGTCTAATTTCATCTATTTTGGTGAAAAAAGAAGTAGAAAGAACCAATCTTTTGTGAAATCGGTTCTACAGATTTTTAACTTTTTGATAAAACATGAAATTTGGCAAAAGTTGGCCTCATTTTCGTAATCGAGATTTTGATACCGTTCGACAGTATGGATCCTCACGATCCTGAGTCCTTCGCCGATCTGGCCCTATTTGCCAGAGTTATAGCGCCCCGAAAAGTAAGCATGCCAATAAATAAAATACTATCTTTTGTATATAAAGCGGCCGATATGGCCCTGACAAGTGGCACCCTGGCACCGAAACATCAACATCACCCAAACTTACAATTTGTAAGTTTATTAACACATAACTAACTATAAACTATTAGCCTCTACTGTGCTATGCCTTGGCCACGTCCGCCTTTTTGACGTACTTCATTATCCTCACTATTGTAGAGGGGGTGACGCCTTGGATTCGACTGGCAGCAGCGATTGTCTGTGGCTGAATGAGGCTCAGTTTCTGTCGTTCCTCGTTCGAGAGAGAAGTAATCAATGTCAGCAGGAATGGCCAGACGCTCTTCCCGTCGTACATCCTCCACGTCTCGTTGTTGTTCCTCAACAAAGAACGAGTACAGGGCCTCTATCTTCAGCCTCTCGGCCAGGTTGTTGTCGTCGCGCAGCCAACTCAGTTCCGTGGGGAATAGATTGATCAGCTTATCCACCGTGATGTTGTCCGCTGGTATGGCAAGCATGTCAAAGGCGGTCTTTTCCACAGAGGCTTTGGACGTGGGTAGGTCCAGAGACTGGCGCCAGTAATTGCTGTGTTTCCGCAATCCCCTCAAGGTCTTTCTTCCGCTTGCTTAAAGTGGACCATATTAATAGCCCTTATTGGTAAGCCGCATGTCGGCGTTGTCTGGTGAAGGGACAATCGGAACTCTGCCCGACTAGTGAACATGCGGTAGGGCTCATTGGTGCCCAAAGAAGTAAGGTCGTCTACTAGTACACCGATGTAGCCTTCAGTTCGACTAATTGTCAGCTGCCTGCCGTCCGCGTGGCGAGTTTTGCCCGCTGCATTGGCACCAGCCACAATTCCCTGGGCAGCAGCCTCCTCGTAGACTGTGGTTCCATTTATCTGCCCCGCAAAGAAGAGGCCAGGCACACGCTTTGTCTCTAGCACACCGTACCCGGGTTGCACCACTTCGGCATGCTTCAGACCCTTGATGGCGTGTACCAGCTCCACTTGCTGCTCATGGGGCAAGGTACATGAAATTCCTTGTGGATAAACCAAGGGGCTGTCCAGGCCCTCTGGCTCTAGCCATACTTGATGAACTCTTGCGCCAAATCGTAGAATTTTCGACTCTATTGAGGGACAATAGCGAGGGCCTGTTATCTCCTCGGTAACATGGCGATTAACGTGGAGATTATTCCGCACGATGTCATTGACCAGCGGTGTCGTGTAGGTGAGAAATGAAAATGGCGTCGGGGGATCATCTCCTTCGTGTCTCTCTAGTTGGGAGAAATCCACACTGCTCTTATCTATCCTGGGCGGCGTTCCTGTCTTTAGGCGTCCCATGCGGAAGCCCAGTCTGTCTATGGCATCGCCTAAGGCCTTTGCTGGAGCATCTCCCATGCGTCCAGCCGGTCTCACCTCCAGTCCAATGTTGATGTGTGCCCTTAAGAAAGTTCCGGTGGTGAGCACAAGCGAACGACTGCGAACCACTTCCCCATTGGCCAGTAAAACACCAGTACAGCGTCTGTGCTGATGTTGCTCATCTTCTATGAGGATATTGTCCACAGCCGCCGCTCTGATCTCCAGGTTTTGCGTACTATGAAGTTCCTTCTGGACAGCTTTCTTGTAAAGCTGCCGATCGATCTGCGCCCGCGGCCCCCACACCGCCGGCCCGCTTGTTGAGCACTTTGTAGTGTACTCCAGAAACATCGCAGCAGCGCCCACAGACTCCGTCCAGAGCATCTACCTCTCGCATCAAGTGGCCCTTTCCAATGCCCCCGAACGAAGGATTGCAGGACATCTCGCCAATGGTCTAAAGCTTGTGTGTCAGCAGCAACGTGCGGGCCCCCATCCGTGCCGCCGCTGCAGAGGCCTCTGTGCCGGCATGTCCTCCGCCAATGACAACCACATCGGTAATCAGCGTCAGAATATTGAGCTCCCGCTTGTCCAGCATCTGTCTGCCGGCCTTACGGTGTCGCCAGCTAGTCTGCAGCAGCTGCAGGATGGCCGGGATGTGGCGATGAATAATGGCCAGGGCCTCGACACCATACTCTTCGGTTGCAGCCGCCTCCAGGAGCTGCTCCACAAGCTGCAGCAGCGAACGCTTCACCACGGGCTTGGCCTTCTCGTTGAGCAGCAATACCATCAGCTGATGCATGATGGCAGGCTCATCCGCAGAGGGACTCTGGTTCAGCCACTTCTGATAGCAAGGCTCCCCGCCCCAGAGGAGCAGCAGCTTCAGTAGCGGCGTGGGCGTGTGTATGGAGTCCTGTGGCAGTCGGGCGAGTCCTGGCCAGACGTACACCTCGCAGATTGCGTTCATCTCCTGCTCCTGCCACAATTCCTCCATGTCCACTAATTGGCCAAAGTAATTCCCTAGGGTCTGCAGTCCCGAGTGCTTCACATTCTTGTAGGCGGTCGCCAGCTTTCCTTGGCCGTTGATCACCTCCTGGGAGACACTGCCGACGAGCAGCAACAACTTGAGAACATAGACCTGGAAGTCTGCCGTCAGCCGGCCAGCGAACTCCTTGCGTATGAGCTCCAGGAGATTGACGATCCTCTGCAGCTGCTTGGCCGCAATCACTGCCGAGGAATCGTACGAGCTCTGGACATAGCGGGGCAGCTCCTGTATGGGTTTGTCCGTGTATTCGGCGAAGCGTCCGAACGCAATTTTTTTAAAATTCAATGATCTCCGTCTCCTCGAGCTGTCCCAAGAACCTCAGGATCAGGGTCTTCCGCTGCTGGGCACTCAGCTGCTTTTGGACACCCTTCGTTAGCATCTTGCCGTAGAGCACGCGCAGCATGAAGGGCATCAGCTGGGACCTCTGATCCGCTGGAATGCTGGCCAACTCGAAGCCACTCAACGTTGTCTTGAACTTTGCCTCATCGATCAGACCCGCCAGCTGAGCCTTTTGCTGCACCAGAGCCACTGGCTGCTTGTAGGCGGCCAGGCAGTCGACGGCCAGCTGCTGCGGCTGGGCGTTCGGCCCAGCGAGGAGCTCCAGGTAGAAGGCATGCATCTCCGCCTGTCGGTGCAGGGCCTTGGGGTTCGGCTGCGACAGGAAGCAGGCCAGCTTCAGCTGCAGAGTTTGGAGTATGAATTTGGCATGGACATTGTGCGTTCGGCGCTCGGCGCTTCGTTGTCCTCATCTTCGTCGGCGTCGACGTCCTCCGCTGCAGAAATAAGATATGATCATTCAATGAGAATTTTGTGAACCCTGTTGGGCATACCCGTTGCCTCGTTGACGTTCCACGTATGCTCTGTCCTCTCCAGCTGGGCTCGGTACTCCTGCTCGACGAACTGTAGGAACAGTCGCACCACGTCTGCATTCTTCACCTCCGCCAGAGCTCCCAGCTTGGGCAGGCACTGCCACAGAAGTTGGCGATAGTTGAGCGCCTGCTGCAGACTCAGTTGCTTCTCTCCAGCCTCCACGGGCAGGAGCATGGTCAGGGCAGCGGACGCATAGGCTGCCCGGTGAGGCTGTGGTAGTGCGGTCGTGGAGTTCACCTCGTAGTCTATGCAGGCGACCGTCTCGAGCAGCTTCGCCTTGAACAGGTTCCAGAACTCGTCCGTTCCCATTACCTTCACGTAGGCGGCCAGGAGCTGCTGGACCGGGGCCCACACAAACTTAAAGTTATTGTAGAGCAGGCCGAGGAGCAGGCTCACCGCATGCTCCTTGAACTGAGGCAGCCGGGAGTACTGCTCGAACTGGGCGGTCGCCGGAGTTTATAAGATCCAGGCAGTGGGCCGCTATGCGTCTGTATTGCGTCTGGGGCTGGCTGAGCAGAGTGGAGACAGCAGTCAGCAGCTCTGTGGAGGCCGAAAGCTCTTTCTTTGGGGTTTCCAGCAGAAGCAGCTGCAGGCAGGCCACGGAGCGGATGTCCTTGGCCAGTTCCGGCGTTAGAAAGGCATACAGTTTGGAGGCAAGCGCAGGTGGAAGCTTGAACTTGAGCAGGGCATGGGTCTGCAGTAGCAGTAGCAGAGGGGTGTAGTCCGAGCTGGCGCTCCTCAAGCGATCTTCAATGTTAGAGTGAAGTGTCCTTTCCAAGGGCTGCTGCTGAAGCCCTTCAGATGGGGAACCAGCACCAGCAGAAACAGGTGCTCCTCTATTGCCCCATCCAAGGTCAGGAGCTGCTGCTCCACGCATTTGATAGTCTCCTTGTGCTTCAGTTGGAGAGGATAGACCTCCCATTGGGCCAGGGATGTGCCGTCCACCTGCAGCGGCCTCTTGTGCTGGACTATGCGGGCCAGCAACTCCAAGGCTCTTGCCTGTCTCGCCTCCTCGTAGTAGCCGATGACGTGCGGCAGGACCAAAATCTCAAATTGCTGATAGTCCAGGAGCTGCAGAATGGAGTCCTCATACAGCGACTCGGATTTTCTGCTTACGACCAGCAATTTCTGCAGCAACCGACTGGCATCCAGCTGCGGCAATTGCGTGTGCTGGGCCTTGAGCAGGCTGGTAACCAGGGTCGTAAGCGGTTGCAGGGAATCCACGCTCCGGTCAAGCAGCTTCAGTAGGGTGGGAACCACGAGGGACAGCTCGGCCACGTAGCGTCCGTCCTTGTGACTGACCAGGGGCAGCATCAAGTCAATCAGTGGCGCAGCGTCGACGCCCTCACGGCTCGCTGCGGAGCAGAACTGTTTCCAGAGAACGCCGCTCTGGTCGGGGAGTAGGAAGTTCAAGAGCAGTCCCAATGAATACTCCACAATGTCGGCCAGTAGTTCTGCCTGAAGCATTCCACGCGAAGCATTCCACGGCAAAGTTGATTACATGCTCGGCGTAGTGCTGCTCGTCTAGTAGTGGCAGAATCGCGTTGAACACAATGCCAATGTTGCGCTTCAAATAAAGCTTCAGAGTCTTGAATAGATGGGCAAGGCAAATCAGGGTCCACTCCAGCTGCTCGGCGTCCTGGGTGTTGAGCAGGCAGATGAGGCGGTCCAGAATGCGTTGGAAGTACGGATAGAATTCCTCGCGCAGGTCCGGCGCAAGAACATAGAGGAGTTCCAGCAGAGGCTGCTGCGACAGATTCGTGGCTGTGGAAAGCCGCTCCAGCAGCATATCGACCACAACATCCTTTTGGTGCAGCAGCTGCGGCAAAGTCACGATTTTCCTACAGCGCTTGCTGAAATAGTTGTACTCCTCCGTGAGGTTGAGGACATTCCACTTCTGGAGTGTCTGCTGGAAATAGGTCTCATTCTCCTCCTCGTCGAGCTCCTCGTTCTTGTGCCCTATGTGGTACAGGGCCAGGTGCCGCAAGTCGATTTCATTCACTCGATCTCCGAACGACTTGAACTGCAGGCAAAAGTGCAAAAATGTGAGCTGCTGCGGACCATGTGAGACTTCTCTGGCCACTTACCCGAAATGTGTTTGTGTCTTTCGAATTCTCTGTTATGGCTGCCATTCTGTTATTGCTTTTATAAGCTCACGGATCACTTCATCTATGTTAAACTGGATTAATTATGCGCTAAAAACACCTTTTGTTTGGAAACACTTTTCATTCAAATTCAACACGTGCAGCCCATATTTACGCACAACTATCGATAGATCTATCGACTATCGAACGACCATGGTTCGATAAGTCGCATATGCCGGTTCATTCAAATGCTGCTGTTATTTATATCACTAACCATACAGTATATAGATGGCTAGCGCGTTCAGTACCCCAGAGTGACGTCATCATGAAAGAGAGTGCGCAGAGAGAACATCTTTGCATGTGTTAGTACACACGCAATATGTTTCGACAGAAATATGTGATTGTATGCTTTTTCAGATTTTTTGAACTCTCTCAGGTCTGGTTCTGTTTTGCCACCAGCATGTTTTAGTGTGTGGGTGCACATGCATTCTCACGTACTTTGCGTGTGTGTGTTTAGTATTGCTGGCCGCTAGAACTGAAATTTGAGTTTGGTTCTTGTTTTGGGTCTTTTGATGGACTGACCTACCGCCACAAAATAAATGAAGAATCGGCAGGGGTGGGGGTATGGTACACTAAGGCGCGGGAAATAAAATAAAAGCTGTTGAAAATTCGGAAGAGTTTTTCCAAAACAAACGTTATGATGACTCCGGTCCAGCGGGCTCTAGTTTCGGTTTTTTACGTTAAATTGTCAGGTAATTTATGACTAAATAAAACAAGTGCTCGACTTCAAAGCATTTATTGGACTCGTCGCAGCCAGAGATAGCAATAACTCCCCGACTCCACCGTCGAGCCGATCTTGAATGCGCAGAGAGCAGTACAAGAGCGCGGCGTGTGAGAGCAAAAGCTCTGCTCACAACATCGCACACGCTACGATAGGGTAATTAAGATCGTCTGCTGCAACATTCCGGCCCCGTTGAAGACCTCCGGTGCTTCAACCGTCTATTGCCAGTTTTGCCAATTTGTGTATTTTTATTTTATTTATTTATTAAATTAACAAATTATCTGTTAATAATGGTACTTAGTTACTAAAGGCAGAAAAAGATAAGTTAAAAGTTAGCTAAATTTAAATGATTATAAATATTGCATGCAATTAGTTTAAGAGACAGTTCAGGGGATAGGGTTAGACAGAGGGAGTTATAATTATGGCATAAAACCCTAAAAGGTTCATGATCAGCATAATTAGACCTACATATGGGTAGACGGATAGGCCTAAAAGTACGGGTAGGTCTGGATGGAACGGCCAAGTCAATCTGACCCAAGAGAGTTTGGGAGTCAACAGTCCCAAGAAGGAGCTTGTGCACGAACATTACGCCATTGCATATTCTGCGATGGTGCAACGACGGCAGGTCAATAAGATTTAGCCTAGACCGGTAGGGTGGCAAGATTCTACCCGAGTCCCAGTTAAAGTTCCGAAGGGCAAAAATTAAAAATTGCTTTTGCACGGATTCAATAACAGCCTGCTGCTCTTTATACTGCGGGCTCCACACACAAGAACAATACTCCAATATAGGACGTACTAACGAGATGTACAATTGTTTCGTAACGTACGGGTCGTCAAACTCCTTGGACCAACGCTTGATGAACGCTAAAACACCCTTAGCTTTATTTACAGTTGCAGCTATATGGGTGTTGAAACACATCTTATGATCAAAAAGGACTCCGAGGTCATTTGAACTCGAAATTCGCTCAAGGCGTTTAATTACGCCCGCGGGTGTTCGCACCTCGGCTACGCGCACTCTCCCATCTTCTCCCTTGATTGCGGCCACCACTCGTCCTGTGGTCCACTTCTGTGGCGGTGTGTTGTCCTCGTGGACGAGCACTAGACAGCCAATGTCCAAGTCTGGCCCTTTGGTAGCCCACTGGTGACGCTTTTGCAGGCTGACCAGGTAGTCCTTGGACCAGCCCTGCCAAAACTGCTGCTTGAGCGCTGACAGCATTCGCCACTGCTTCAAGTACGCGAAGCTTCCCCTGCTGCATCTGTCGTCGTGATCTGATTCGGGCGGCTGCGAAAGAAGCGGCTGCCCGATCAGCAGGTGCCCTGGCGTTAGCGCTTCTCCATCGCTGTGATCGTTGCCTGGGGACGCGATTGGCCGGGAGTTGAGAAGAGCCTCTACCTCTACCAGGTGGGTGCACAGCTCGTCCGCGGTGAGCTTGGCGTTGCCCACTCCGCGTACCAACCTCTGCTTGGCTGATTTGACGGCTGCCTCCCACAATCCGCCGAAGTGTGGTGCTCTCGGTGGTATGAAACACCACTCGACGCCTTGGCGCGCTGCGTACGCCTTGAGCCGGTCCTGGTCCCTCTGGTACGCTTGATGCAGCTCGTTCAGCACCTTGCTCGCGCCCACGAAGTTGGTGGCGTTGTCGCTGTACACCTTCTCCGGAAGGCCTCTTCTCCCGATGAACCTTTTAAAAACAGATAAAAAACTATCAGTGGAAAAATCTGCTACAAGCTCCAGGTGAACAGCTTTTGATACAAAGCAGACGAAGACGGCTACATATGTCTTAATAGGGGGCCTGCCGCGAATCTTGAGAGACACGTAGAATGGGCCGCAGAAATCTACCCCACAAATCAAAAAGGGCCGAGCTCTTCGCACTCTATCAGCCGGCAGGTTTCCCATGATCTGTCCCTGTAGGACTGGCTTGTTTCGGAAGCAGTGTACACAATTTCTCAGGATCCTTGTACATGCTTCTCGAGCATTGATTAGCCATATCTGCTGCCTTAGCAACGAAACCATGACTTTGGCGCCTGCATGGTAGTGAGTCCGATGCAAATTGCGAAGATAAAGCGTCACGAACTGCGACTTTTGCGACAGCAGCAGAGGAAATTTGGCGTCATACGGAATCTCTGCGTTGAGCAACCTTCCTCCCACTCGAATCAGTCGCAGCGTTACTCCGTCGAGTTCGCTCGTATGTATGAACGGGTTTAGTCGTTGAAGATGCGGTGACAGGATTTCCGACCTCCCTAGCTTGTGGAATTCTGGTCCCAACTCGTGTCTTTGGACTACTTCTACCAGCCTTAGAAATGACACCTTAAGTTCTTTGGCTGACAGAACGACCTCTCGACTACGCTTGCTTCCTTGTAGGAACCGGTTTACATATGCCATAATCCGAAGCAATTTCTCAAAGGAAGAGCATCTTTCAATCAACTCGATGAAATCATTGGCCTGACACTTTGCCACTGAATGTGTTGCCAAACACTTCTTGTTTTCCGACCGTTCCATTTCTCCTCAGAATTCCTGAGCGGACCCTCAGTCCACAATGAGCACGTTACACCGTCTACGTCTGTGCCACGTGACACCAAATCGGCTGGGTTTTGCTCAGTAGGAACGTGCCGCCAAGTCACACCGCTTGACGATTCCTGGATTTCAGCAACCCTATTGGCCACAAACGTTGCGAACGTGGCTGGATCCCTTTCCAGCCAGTACAAGGTGACTTGGGAGTCCGACCAAAAGTTCACACTTTCGATCATGAGCTTGTCCAGGAGCGTTTTTACTTGAGCCCATAAAGTGGATAACAGGAGTGCTGCGCACAATTCGAGTCTTGGAATCGATTTCGTTTTGAGAGGAGCTACTCAAGACTTTGCGGTAAGACGCTTAGACACGACATTTTTACCATCACTGGTACGGATGTAAATGCAGCATCCGTACGCTTCACCTGATGCGTCTGCGAATCCGTGAATCTGAACGCTTTTATGCGTGGGAAGGCCAATGTAGCGAGGTATGGTTATCTTGTCTAATTCAAACAAATTTTGCTTGAAGTGGTTCCAACTCGTGTGCAAACTCATGGGAACCGACTCGTCCCAATCCAACTTTTGCCGCCACAATTGCTGCAGCAATATTTTTGCCCTCGTTATTAAGGGACATAATAACCCTAATGGGTCGAACAATCGGGACGCAACTGACAAAATGTTTCGCTTTGTAGGGGTCAATGAATCAAATGAGTCATCTAAATGATAATGGAACAAATCATTTTGCGGATTCCATCTAATTCCGAGCGTTTTAACAGACGACGAAGGATCAAACTGCAGCGATTTCTCCTGGCCACTATCGGACAGCAGCTGGGGATGATTTGACGCCCACTTCGCCAACTTAAAACCCCCGGATTCTAAGACCTCACACACTTCCAGCCGAATACGTTCTAAATCTTCCAGACTGTTTGCTCCAGTAAGCACATCATCGACGTAAAAGTCACTTTTTATGACTTGTGATGCAATAGGATGGGACTCAGCATAAACGTCTGCCAATTCAACGAGACAGCGGATGGCCAGAAATGGAGCTGAGGCTGTCCCATAAGTAACCGTATTCAGGCGATACGTTTGAACATCTACATTTGCCTTATCCCTCCACAGAATCAATTGGAAATTTCGGTCTTCTTCGGCGACCTGAACTTGCCTATACATTTTGGAGATGTCAGCTGTGAGCGCAAAACGATTTAATCGAAATCGGGCAAGAGTTGCGTAAAGCTCCCTCTGAATAGTTGCACCCACCATCAAAGTCTCATTTAATGAGATTGAAGTCGATGTTTTGCTCGATGCATCGAAAACGACGCGTAGCTTGGTGGTTTTACTATCAGGTCTCAGGACACATTGATGTGGAATGTAGTAATGGCGTCCTGGAGGAGTGCCTGGAAGCAATGACATGTGGCCAAGGATGAGATACTCTTTCATAAACTCCATATACAGATCATGCAAATACTGAACTCGTGCAAGTCTGCGTTCTAGGGATAGAAAGCGGCGTTTTGCCTTCTCGAACGAGAAACCCAACACGTTGGGATTTATTTTAAATGGCAGCCCCACTTCAAAACGACCCGATTCGAGCCTGCGTAAAGTCTGCTTAAAGTTTTGTTCGAAAGCCAATTGTTCAGCTGTATATACAGCCTTCGACTTCTCTGGGACCTGTTCCAATTCCCAAAAGCGCTCCACCAGAGAGTCGAGAGAACAAAGATCGCTACCAACAGCGATATTGCATACAGCATCCTGTGCTGATGCCTTATATTTTCCTGATACAATCCATCCCAACAAGGTTTCTGCCCCTATCAATAAGTCAACCTTAGCAGGCTTGTAAAACTGCGGGTCTGCCATCTGCAGGTTTGCTGGTATCTTCCATTGGGCGAAATTGACAACATGATCGGGTTGGTATGTGGGAATCGACCTTAACACCCAAAAATCGGAATCAAAGTTGTGATCGTTGATACGAGATTGGACAGAAGTATGAATCTTGTGCTTTATGACGGACGAGTTTTTTCCAACAGTTGTGATATTAAGGCACGACTCATCACGGCGCAATCGTAAGCGCTGGGCTAGATCCTCGGATATAAAATTAATTTGGGGGCCGGAATCTAGAAGTGCCCGTGCATACTGAAATTGTCCGGACCGATCTTGCACCTTTACAACAGCGGTAGCAAGAATAACCTGGTCTGCACTAGCAACGTGACTAGAATAAGCTGTCTGAGGCTCAGACGATGACGAATGTTCTACTGGCACAGAACTAGGCCCATTTTGCTGTGGCTCAACCCCGTATCGATGAAGCAGAGTAATGGGGCTTAGAGCACACTCGACATTTTGCTGTCTTGCACCTCGTCACTGTATGACCTGGCTTCAAACAATTTATGCACAGTCGGAGTTGCTTGGTGATATCGAACCGTTGAAGAACAGGAAGAGCACTAAACGATTGACAATTGCTTATGGTATGATTCCCCGCGTGGCAATAGCTACATTTCGAATCAGCTCGCCTATCCGTCTTTGCACATGAAAATGACGATTTAGTGGGTCCTTTACTTGTCTCTTGTTTAGTTTTACCCTTTAAGGGTTGACTCTTCGGCAGCTAGATGCTGATAGCGCCGATTCAGCTGGACTGCGCACTCGGACCAAGACGGTAGTTTATCGTAATCCAGTTGCTCTTCGCACCGAGACTTCGTTGTGGGATCTACTTTAGACAGCGCTATGTGAATTACTTTTTCACTTCCTAACGACTGCAGAGAAGAATATATGGCTGACACCGTGTCAATGAGGGACCTAAGGCATGAAGCAGAAGCTTTTGTTGTGCTGGGAATGTCAAACAACTGCGAAACAGTATCAGAAAAGATCAAATATTTTTTGTCGTAAACCTCCTACAAACTATCAAGACCCTTCTCATAATTTTCTGCAGAGATCTGAAACGCCTTCACTGTTCCCAATGCATCTTCAACGAGACACGACAGTAAGTGATTGAATTTTTCCACATTTGATAATACTGGGTCGTTATGCACCAAACTCTCGAAAAGGCTTATAAAGTTTTTAAATTCAGCATGTTTTCCACTAAACTTTAGGAGATTCATTTTAGGCAGATGTGATGAATGACGCTGGCTACTCCTATCCCTCCTCTGTATTCGCTGAGTTTCGGGTTCTTTAAGTGCAGACATGTACAGAGCCTTTGTGGTAACACACATATCCTCGACCGATGCACGTAGATCGTTGTTGGGATTTAAACAATCCACGTCTGCCTGTATATCCATCAACTTTTCACAATAATTTTCGATCAGCTCGAGTCTGCATTTAATTTGAAGAGAGTCGAACGAAATAGTTTTTTCTTCAAAGGCCGTTCTCACACGCCTTAGATCGCCCATCACCCTATCGTGTCTTTGCATTGCTGTTGCTAACTTTTGCAGGACTTTTGGACCCCCTCCTTCTTTTGAACCTCCTTCCCTGGTAACAATTTCCCTTTCCTTTTCACTCATTCTGGCGCTTTCTCTTACTTCAAGAGGGTCGGAAAGTAATGCACTCGGTTTAGACAATGATTAACCAAAATACTGTAGGGTACGCAAAAAACTATGAAAGAACGCGAAATTTCCACAAAAAACTATGTATCGGCTTCAAAGGGTTAACGCAGCGAAACAAACACAAATTATGCTGCCAATGCACACAACCAAACGCAGCCAAATTATGCACAATTTGGCGCAACGATAGCGTTACCGAAGTAAAGGCAGCACCAATAAGCGGTACTTCGCAAAAGAGAATTGAAAACAGCGGCAATGACCGGAGCGTCTGATTAGCAAGTACCGTAAACCCTCATCAATTTGCACTTTTCTTCAATCCACCAATATTCCGCATATAATAAATATTTTATGTTGCTGGCTGTTCACTTTGGTTTATTTTATTACTTTGTGTTTTATTTAATTGGTATTCCAATTCAACGAGGTGCCAATGAAATTGAGATCAGTGGCCAAATAGAGAAACACAGCGCACAGAATGGTGGCTTGGTTCTAGCACTCAATTTTTTTCGCACTAAATACCTGAGAATTCGGCATAGATTAGCCGAACACTTTCCTTTTTTGTTGAGTAAAGATGAATCCAATTTGTCGCACAAAACCAGCCAGCTAGAGATCTATTCGCAACAGAACAAAAAAACCAATGACTTGTGCCGAGGCAACGAAGATGCACTGTAGGTCACTGGTTTGTCGTGCGAATTTCCACGAAATGCTGGATGCCGATGTCCCTGCTCGGGCGCCAATGAAAATTCGGAAGAGTTTTTCCAAAACATGGGTTATGATGACTCCGGTCCAGCGGGCTCTAGTTTCGGTTTTTTACGTTAAATTGTCAGGTAATTTATGACTAAATAAAACAAGTGCTCGACTTCAAAGCATTTATTGGACTCGTCGCAGCCAGAGATAGCAATAACTCCCCGACTCCACCGTCGAGCCGATCTTGAATGCGCAGAGAGCAGTACAAGAGCGCGGCGTGTGAGAGCAAAAGCTCTGCTCACAACATCGCACACGCTACGATAGGGTAATTAAGATCGTCTGCTGCAACAGATGTTATTTGTTTGACTTATATCACAAAATATAAAATATTACAATAATATAATTATTTTAAACAGGTTGATTATAAATTATAAAAATTGTGCAAACGCCGTCGGTTCTCGACTTTTTTGTTTATTATAACTAAAACAATGATGTATCTAAATATACAATATAAGAAAAAATATATATACATATACTTTAATAAATATGCATAAATATATATAATTAAATATGCGACACTTCAGTTTACGTTTTAAAAAAGGTTTTATTCTTCACTTAAACTTTAGCGTACATTGATTAGTTATTTCCCCGACGATGACTGAGGTCTGAAGTCTTGAACGGAATTAACTTTGGTTGAATTCTCCGACGGTGTCGCGATTGACGTTTGTCTTGAACAGAACTGAGTTGGCTTCTTAGATGCAGACTATTTATATTATGATGCTCGGTTTGGGATTCGGATTTGGATTCGGAGGCGTTGGCTTCGACTTCGGCTTCGGGGATGGAGTACGTGACTCGATCGATATGTGGGAAAGGCGGCTTTTGATGAAAGGCTTCCGCTGCGTATGATCGGTGTTGCATTACTTGGGGGTGGCTGAGAATAGGGCTGTTTACATTGCCTGCAATCGGCTGCGCGTGGTCCATTTCGAGCGTGAGATTGTTTATGAGGGTTCGAAGCTGAGGGTGTCGTATTGTTTATAGTATTGTGGGTGCAGGGTAATAGACATAGACAAGGGTATGCGGAGCATGGACTATAGATATGTCACTCCCCCATTGTTAGATTTAAGCCTGTCCTCAGGCGATTATCCTTGGATATAGTTCGGGTGCGTCTAAAACTGTGCCTGCTGGGGATTCCTCGTCTTCGTCTGAAGGTGTTTCTATGTGCGGGTCGGTTTTAGGCTTATTGCTTTTACTTAGATTAAACAATTTGTAGCTTAATCCTATTATGATTATGACAAATAGTAGTATTAAGCTTACATGTAATACATTATTTAATCGCGTATTTTCTATTACGATTTCTTTGGTTTGCAAATAAGACAATGGTTTAATTTTTGTTACGTTATTGTTGATGTAGATGCTTTGTGCAAATTCTGGTATGGAGTTGGATATTAAGAATTCGTTTAACTGTACACTGCAATTATGTATTTTTATTAATGCGTTACCTTCTACTTTTATTTCTTGGTTTGGGCAATCTTGGTTTAATATGGTTTTTGGTAATTTCCAAGTTAACAATATGTTGGGTTCTATGAAACTTATTTGAAAGTTTTGGTGTGCTTTGGTGTATGGACATTTTGTTTCTACTTGTTTGACTATTCCTGAAATACATTCGTCATTTATTTTTCGTTTTGATTCTTTTTCATATACCTCGTTTTCTAAAACGTAATAATTGTTTTGCGTTAGGTCAGTGAGGATGTTATTATCCTCATCTGGATATGGGACAATTTTAAGTATAGGAATATTTCTGATCTCTCGTGGGATGTTGGAAATTATTAGTATTTCGTTAGTGTCTGTTTTCAACCAGGTAGATGTTTTGATATTTAATAATTTCTCTGAATCGATGTGTTTCAGGTAATCCTGCCTCAATAATTTTGGATTAACGATCCCTAATCTTGTTAGCTGCATGCCTAATTCAATATCCTCTATGTACTCTGTAAAATGTTGGAGGTTAAATATTAATATCTCTAGTTGCTTATTTCTATCATTATCCTTGTTTAATTTATTGACAACTTCTATGCCAGAATTTACTGCTTGAATTCGTTAATCCGTTAGCTTGAACACTGTGGCTAGCCAGATTGTTTATTTTCCCTTCTAATTCGACTTTATCATCTTGATCTAATGTTCCAAATAGATATTTATATACTGTGCCTACTGCATTTATAAGGCCTCTTTTGTTTCTTTTGGCTATTTTGATGCCGTTGAATTCACGTTGCAATTTCTCGACTAAATATTGAACTTGGATTTCGTTATTAAATTGGGTTGCCTGTTCTAGTAAACTTGGATATGTTTCATCTGTTCTTGTTATATTAATTGTTAGATAATGGTATTCATAATTAATGGGTATGTTAATGGTATTTGTTTTGAATATGAGATATCCATTCCTTGAGTTGATGGGATCTATCTCTATATTCTGTCCGGAAGACTGTAGGACGGTGAACATTAGTAAGATTATAATCTTAATCATGTTGTAGCTCCGGATTCCCAGTACTCTCTTCGGGTACTCTGCAATTATCGTATTTACTTTTATTAGATTTTTTCTTTCTTTTGAATTTCGTTTTATAGTGGGTGATTTTCCTCCCTCTATTTTTCTCTTCAAAGTGCTTTTCGTCTACCTGCCAAATTTCCCCTGTTCTTTTGAACGGGTTGGTTGTTTTTGTTTTAACTAGGGGTGCATTCTTGAAGCGTGTGTCTACTTCAAAGTCGATTCTATCGTTATTCAAATGATTGATCTTCCTAACTTTATTCAGTTGAGTGTTATAATCTGGTACTCCGGCGTACAGGAAGATATCAGCTGGGGATCTTTTTGTAGTATTATGAACCGTTTTATGGTTATAAGTGTATAGAATTAACTCGAATTTTGTGAGCTTGTTTTCTATGTTATCCTCACTTGAAATGATTCTTAATTTTTCATTGATCGTTTTATGTAGTCGTTCTACATCAGAAACTCCGTTTTTACTGGTGGTGATTTCGATTTTCACATTTTCCGCATTCAACCATGCTTGCAATGCTGCGCACATAAAGGCTGAATCTTTGTCGGCTTTAATTCCCTGTGGCTTGCCCATTTCGTTAAAGACTTTTATGATGGCTCTCTTGGTTTCTAACAAGTCGCAACTATTAACTTCTACAAGGCTAGCGAATTTAGAATATACATCAATGCATGATAGGAATTGTTGATTGCCTACAAAATAGAAATCCATGACATACTTTTCTCTGATATTTTGTATTTCCGGGGGGATTTCGAAGGTTAGATTGGTGTTACGATGCTCAGTTTTAGCAACGTTGCACGTAGGACATTCATTGATAATATTTTGGATTAACTTTTGATAATCGGGGTAGTAGAATTTTCCTTTAAACCAATTAGTGGTCTTTTCGATACCTGGGTGAAGTAGCTCTTTATGATTCTTCAATATTTGTTCTTTGAATTCGGAGTAGTTGGGAATATTTATGAGTTTGGTACTGGATTTAATCAGTTTAGTGAAGTGATTTGGACTGATTATCTCCAGGAATGCCCTTTGGAACAGTGGGAAGTCTACTTCGTTATGGAAATATAGTGCACTCTTTTTGGTACACACATATTCCTTTATTATATCTTTTGCTAATGATTCTGTCATTTCGGTATATGTGATTTTTATCAGTATCTTGTGGAAATAGTGGGATGTTTCTACCTTATCCTCATTACCTTTAATCAGTTCTATTTGCCTATTATAGTAATTGATTGGTCTCTCTGTAAGTGGAATATAATTTGTATTATCTTCTTGCGCGCTATGGACCGTTGCACAATCACTATTAATGGTTTCCCCGAGTAGGTTTTCGTTAATCTTTACTCTTGATGCGCATCGGCTACATGGTTCTCCTTTCCGGGTAAATATTTTATTTTGAAGTCAAATTCATTTAATTTGATCTTCCATCGTTGTAGCTTCATATTTGGTTCCTTGAGGTTATTCAACCAAATCAAGGGTTTGTGATCACTTAATATCTCAAACGTTTTACCAAACAGGTATGATCTGAAATACTTAGTTGCCCAAACTATAGCTAGTAATTCCTTTTCTATTGCTGAATAATTGATTTCGTGTTCGTTTAAGGTTCTACTTGCATAGCAGATTGGTTTGTGGTCTTGCGACAACACTGCTCCTAATGCAATGTTACTTGCATCGGTTGTTACCGTGAACATTTTGTTGAAATCTGGGAATGCGAGGATGGGGTCTGAGGTGATAAGTACTTTCAATTTTTCGAAGGCCTCGACGTATTTTTCCTCGGTTGGGTCTATGACTGCTCGTTTCTTTAATTTGAGTGTCATAGGTTTTGCTATATTAGCGAAGTTGGGAATGAATTTCCTATAGAATCCACATAAACCTATGAATGATTTTATTTTTGTGGTTGTATTGGGTATTGGGAAGTTTATTATGGCAGATATTTTCTTTGGATTAGGAACTATGCCGTTAGTTGTTACTACATGGCCTAGGAATTCCGTTTCTTTCTTCAGGAATTCACACTTATCCATTTGTAGCTTTAAGTTGGCGTCTCTCAACTTTCCAAATACTCTCCTTAGTGACAACAGGTCTTCTTCCAATGAAGTGGAAAATATAATGATGTCGTCTAAGTATACGAGGCAATCTTTGAAGATTAACTCTTCTAGCAGATTGTTCATACATCTTTGGAAGGTAGCGGGGGCAGTGGTTAGCCCAAAGGGCATACGAGTGAACTCGTAATGACCATGCTTCGTGGAGAAAGCTGTTTTTGGGATTGAGCTAGGTTCCATAGGAATTTGATGGAATCCCTTAGCTAAATCGATTGTTGTGAAATATTGGCACCTACCTAGTTTATCTAGTATTTCGTCCATTCTGGGTGTAGGAAATTTATCCTTTATTGTCACCTCGTTTAGACTTCTATAATCTACTACCATACGATATTTCTGCTTTCCTGAAGCATCTATTTTCTTTGGTATCATAGCGATGGGTGCACAATAGGGAGAGTTCGACTTACGAATGATTCCCTGTCTAATCATATCTTTGATTTGTTGAGTCACTTCTTGATCGTGTATTTGAGCATATTTATATGGTCGACGATATACAGGATCTTCGTGATGGGTTTTAATTTCGTGCTTTATAGTACTAGTGAAGGTCAAAATGTCACCTTCTTTATACTGCACGTCTTTAAATTCATAGAGAACTTTCTTTAGTTTCTCCTTTTCTTCGTCATTTAAATGTTCCAACCTTAGCTGGTTGCATTCCCTTAATTCATTCTCTAATGCGGAAGCGAAGTATTGCTCTCCTTCAGGAGATGGGTCAAGGCACTTAGGTGTAGATATATCTTCCTTTGAAGATGGCTTAACACCTTTGTGTGCGGTCTTGCCGACGGCAATTGCTTCTCCACTTTGGATGATTGGGTATGACCTTTCTCCTAACGTTACCGTTTCATTTCGGTAATCGATGACGGCTTTGCTGGCCATCAAATATTATCTGCCTAAGAGTATGTCATAATTTTCAGAAAAATTATGAATATAAAATTTTTGTTTTGTCGGACAGTTTTTGGTTGCATCGCGTGTAATGCTCTGAGTCAGACGGACGGGTCCATTGATGGTATGGACGGTGAGGTTGTCGCTATCGACTTTGGAATCTGTATAGTTTTCTTTTATTATATTTATTGACGATCCCGAGTCCGCGATACCTCTTAATTTTTTATTATTTACGATTATTTCTATATATGGTCTTCCTCGATTTCTTCCGAGGCACTCTGCTGAAAATTTACATCCATTTTCATTTGTCCGCTTTGGCTTTCCCTAGATCGTTTGACTGGCTGATTTGGTGCACTGCTACCTGCCTGTGTCTGATTGATTTGATAGTTTGTGGGATTCTGGACTCTGCCCTGGTTTAAGGAATTTCTAAATTCGTTAAATAACCCTTTATTATTTACGGCATTATTTCCTGAATTATTTCGATTCGATCCAAGATTATTTCTGGAAGTACTTGGGTTTTGATTGTTATAATCGTTACTACTATAGCGAGGGTAATAAGTTCCAACATTCCTACGATTGTTATTTCCGTGTCTTTAATGTTCGTGATTCTTGTTATCAGTTACGAAATTTTCGTAGATTCCTAACTCTTGAGCTGATTTTTCTAGATTAGCCATAGTAGAAATGTCTTTTTTTGCTAAAATGATGAATAGTTTATTGGGTAGAGCATCTTCTATGGTATGTCTGGTGGCATTTGCCAGAGCGTTTTTAAAGATTATCTTATTTTCTGGGCTAGTCTCCAGATTTAGTTTACTTACTATAACATTTGACTTAATTTCTAGTTCTTCTACGAACTTACGAATATTCCCATTGAATTTGGTGTCGTGTAATTGTTGTAGCAGCGTCTCGTATGGAGTGTGGTTGTTGAATTTGCTGATTAGGGCTGCTTTTAGATCGGTCCAGGTGTTGGGTTGAAGGCTTTGTGATAAAAGTTGTGCTCGTCCGCACAGTTGACCCTAAGTGGCTCCGTACATGATGCTTTGTTGCCGGATGTCTTCTGTTGGGTACAATTCGGAGATGGACTCAATCCTGCTTATGAACGAGCTTAGGCGTTCTTGGCATCCGTCGTATGGTGGAATTTGCCTGATTGACTTCAAGGCTTGGTTCAGGTGTATTTCTGTTAGCGGCATGTTGATTTCTTTTTATTTATTTATTTTTTCTAATATTAATTGAGTTTCGTGTTGTAGGCCGTCTAACCCGGGAATTGTAGTGACCAATATCGGTGCGTGAGTGAACTGTATAGGTATAAAAACACAAACCCGGTGATTTAATGTAACTCTTTTTTATTAGCTGCGCGTCCGTCTCTCACAATCGCCATTTACAAAGTGCACTCACTCTCTTCTCGATGTTTCTTATCCGATATCTCACTATTGGTATTTCCCACCGAGTGTATCGATGGTGCGGTAAATACCAATGCGCGCTGTATGCTATTTTAAATACTAGTTGAATGCCTCACTAATTATTACCTTGCTACAATTCGGCCATCCTGACCGGAGTGCTCCTGAACTCCTTACATTTAATTTAGTTTCTAGATAGGTTGATTTATTACAGTTGGGTGTGGTTTACTCTTAATATTCTAAGTTTACGTGTTACAATCATTTTCTTCATTTTGATTCCCTGTGACATTTGCATTATTACCATTTTCAATCCACGGCTTCATATTTGCCACCGCCCAAACTCCTTTATACGGGATCCTTGATTGTTGAAACCCCTCTACATCTTCTAGCAAATCCCTATCATTTTTTAACACCTTTGATATCTTATAAGGTCCTTTGAACTTCGGGATAAGCTTTTTAGACACCCCTGTATGAGTGTCGAAATTTCTCACCATAACTAGATCATTATCTACGTACACGTGTGGCTCCCTTCGCTTTGAATTTGTTGCTTGTTTGTTATAAGACTGTATTTTTTCCTGATGAGTGCCTGCTACTGCTCTAATCTTTTCTATATCCCTTGTTGCCCGCTGTTCGGTTAGTTCGTCTAGATGATCTTTTAGTAAATCTGAAACCTTTCCTTTTTGTACGACCCCAAACAACATTCTGCTCGGGTGTTCATTAATTGTTCTTTGAATTGTGTTGTTCATCGCGTGTTCTACTGTTTCCACCACCATATCCCAATGTAATCCTTTTTCCGGGTCAACAAGCTTTGCAATCATGGGTCCCAAACTTCTGTTCACCCTTTCTACCTGCCCGTTGGCCTGTGGCGACCCTGTTGCTATCTTTACGTGTTTAACATTGCTCTGTTCTAAGAATTCTTCAAACTCTTTTGACGTGAAACAGCTTCCTCTGTCTGACACAATGCATCTGGGTCTACTGTAAGCTCGGAAATAATCTTTCATTGCAATTACTGCTTCCTTTGTGCTAGTGGTTTTGGTCGTATAAAGTCTTACGAATTTGGTGAACGCGTCTATTACTACTAAAACATGTTTGTTGGCCCTGCCTTTGTCGACTGGCCCGAAATGGTCGATATGTACTACCTCGAATGGTCCTGACCCTTTTGGTATGTTGTGTAAAAACCCTTCCTCTTTTCCGTGTTTTGCTGAGTACGCTATGCATTTTAGACAGTTTTCAATGTGTCGCTTGGCTTTATACCTTACGTTTGAGATCCAGTAGCTTTTCGATATAGCGTCGGTCATCTTGTCTATACCGACGTGCCCTAGTTCATCGTGGTACTTATAGAGTACGTGGCCTTCCATTTCCTCGGGTACGCAGAATAGGATAGTATTGTTATCTTTTTTCCTGTATATTATTCCGTTTCTCATCTCATAATGTTTGTGTTCTGATTTCTGTAACGTTTCTCTCAGCTCCATCAGTTTGTTATCTCTGTTTTGGCATATAATTAAATTTTCTTCAAAGGTGTTTGTGTCTACCGTGAGTATCTGAACGGCTCTGCTTAGCGCATCTACGTGTTGCATTCTACTTCCTGACCTGTGTTCTAACTTGTAGTCATAATTTTGTAACTCTAACGCCCAGCGGGCAATGCGTGGATTGAGTTCTTTTTTGTTTAGAGTCATAGTTAGCGCGTTGCAGTCTGTCACTATTTTGAAGGGTATGCCTTGCACGTATACTCTAAACCGTTGTAGTGCATAAATTATCGCTAGTGTCTCCAGTTCAAAGCTGTGGTATTTTGCTTCGGTAATTGTTGTCCGCTTGGAGAAATAAAACACCGGGTGCATTCTGCCATCACCCATTCTGCATTAGAATTGACCCGAAACCTAACGAACTTGCATCGCAATGTAATTCTGTCGGATCTCTGGGATTGTAAAGTGCCAAGATCGGTGCTTCCAACAAATTACTTTTGAGTTGTTCGAAACATTCTAGTTCTACGATACCGAATTCAAACTTCCTGTCTTTTTTGACCAAATCATAAAGGGGCTTAGCTTTCGTAGAAAAATCTTTTACGAACCGTCTAAAGTAAGAACATAACCCTAAGAAACTCTGCACTTCGTTCGTTTTCGTGGGGACTGGGAACCCTTTTACTGCCTGTAATCCCTTCGTATCTGGTTTAATTCCGTTACCCGATATGGAATAGCCCAGGTACTTAACTTCTGACTGTAAGAATTCGCATTTATCAATCCTTAATTCAAGTTTATTCTCTACCAATCGTCTCATCACTTCTTGTAAAATTTCCATGTGACTATCACTATCTTTTGTTGCTACCATAATATCGTCCATGTATATTATAACTTTGTCTTCCTTTACCATATCTGCAAAAATGTTGTTTGTGAATCTTTGAAACACCGCCGATGCATTTCGTAACCCGAACGGCATCCTCAACCATTCGTATTGTCCCATGGGGGTCGTGAACGATGTGTATTTAACTGAATCTTTATGCATAAATACGTGGAAGTATCCATTCTTCAGGTCTAACTTGGTGAAAAGTCTTTTCCCTGACAGTTTATCTAGTAGGTCGTCTATCAGAGGTGTTGGGTAATTGTCCTTTATCATACCTTTATTAAGTGTGCGATAATCGACGCACAGTCTCAACTCTCCCGAATTCTTTTTTACCAGTACTATAGGCGAAACGTATTCTGACTCACTGGTTCTGATGTAACCTTTTTCTGTGTATTCGTCTATCATTTTCTGTACTTGGGCTTTTTCGCTATACGACAGTCTTCTAGGTGGGCAATGAAACGGTTTTTCGTGTTCGAAATTCAACTTCATTTCCCACTTGGTTTGTGGTAAGTTTGGTCTTTCTGCGTTTACATACGCTGTCCTAAACATGTATTTAAGTCGTCCTGCGAGTTCTTGGCTACAATCTGTCCCTACTTTCAACTCCCAGTCGTTTTCTTTGTCTGGATACTGGCTTGGTAGTTCGTTGAAATTGGTTTTTACGCTCTCGCAGGTATCGCTGTCTTCCAGACACTCAACCATTGCAGAACACTCATTTTCTACCTTGCCTCCACTTTCTACTTCATGCTTATTCTCTTTATCACCCTCATCTTTAACTTCACATTCATATTCTCCTAAACACTCATTCTCTATTTTCCACTCATTTTTTTCTAACCACTCATTTTCTCCTAAACACTCATTTTCTTCTAAACACTCATTTTCTCCTAAACACTCATTTTCTTCTAAACACTCATTTTCTCCTAAACACTCATTTTCTTCTAAACACTCATTTTTTTCTAAACACTCATTTTTTATTTCACACTCGTTTTTTGTCTCACTCTCCTTCTCCTTGCAAATGTCACTTACAATTTTAAATTTGCATAAATTCATAAAATCCCTACCTAACACAGCCTCATAGCCCATCGACTCGTCTGCCACTACTAGTAATTCAAAGTTGATTCGATTTTTGTTAATAATTACAAAACTGGGTATTTTACCAAAGATGTTAAGTTTGCTATTATTTAGTCCAACATAAGCGTAATCCGCATTTCTATTCAAAATAAATTCAATTTCTCTGTTTTTCTTGTCTTTGTTAAACTTATATAAACTTAAATCATCTTCTTTGATTTCGTTCGAACTTAATCGTGAGCGCTCTTCCACTTTATTTAGGTTATTTTCCGACTGGTGCTCTAGACACGATAACTTCATAAAACTTATTGGGCTCCCTGAGTCGATGAGGCAATCTAAGGACAAGCATTTGTTATTGTAATTGCTAATGTATATATTAAATTTGTATATATAATCGTTATGTACCTTGTACTTCTTTTCGTCACAGTGTGACACCTGGTGACTCATGCTGCCGCATCCGTAGCACGCTCCTCTTTCGCGCTTGGGCTTGCGGCACTCCCCTGCCACGTGGCCCAAAGAGTTGCAGTTGTAGCAGCGAATGGGTGTTGGCGAGGCTCCAGTGTTTGCCCCTTCAGTTGAACCGTACTTCTTTGGCAGCATGATCTTCTCGAACGCCTTGAGTAGTTGATATGGAGCGCCAAAGCACTGCATGTGGGCTTGCCTACGCAGGCCTACATCTGGGATACCTTCGATGACTCCGTCAATAAACTCCTCGTCGTCAATGACTATGCGGGATGCCAGCGACACTTTGGCGTTGAAGTACATCGAGAACTCCTCGCCACGTGCCCATGAACGGGACTCGAACTTGCGACGGAGCAACAGTTTGCTTTCCTTGGGATGGAAAGTGTCTTCCATGACGTTCAACAATTGATCGATTGGCAGCGACATGTGCTCCGGACTCGAATGCAGCCACACCAATGCTTTGTCCTTAAGCTTCGACATTAGCAGCATTAGTAGCTTCTCATCCTTCAGTTTGTTCACTTTTGCGACGGCCTTAAACTGCGCGATCCAAGTTGTGACGTCATCGTTGTTTCCAGAAATGTTGCCATGATATGTTGGCAACATGTCTTTGGCGGCATTTAGCAACATGACGCCAGCGTCATTGCTGGCGGCTGGTGTTGTGTTCTCTCCTCTCCCTTCCTTCTCCCTCTCGCTCTGCAGCTTCAGCAGCTCGATTTGCAGTTTTAACATTTCAACCTCTGCTCGATATTCGCCATGGTTGTTGTTGTGCCCAGGCGCTTGCGGTGCTTTTTCGTTCTTCTCTTTGCGTTCGTTCTTCGTCGAGTCTTGATCTGCGGCCGCCTCATCTTCCCTCTCGTTCTCGCATGTTTCGGCTGCCGGTGGTCCCTGTCCCCGCAGCTCTACTGGTATTTCGTTAAGTCTCGCTGCCATGGCAGCTTTGCTTCCACCTTTTGGTAGATTGAGGGACTCCAGCCATTCGCGCAGCTGGGCGGCCGAGAACTCCTCCGTGCCGACCAAGTCCGACATGTTTTTTTTCAGCGATGGCGTCTTCGACGGACGAGATAATAAAAATTTTCGCTATTTTTCACTGGCGGCGATTGATCGTATCCCACTTCTGAAATTGTAGGCCGTCTAACCCGGGAATTGTAGTGACCAATATCGGTGCGTGAGTGAACTGTATAGGTATAAAAACACAAACCCGGTGATTTAATGTAACTCTTTTTTATTAGCTGCGCGTCCGTCTCTCACAATCGGCATTTACAAAGTGCACTCACTCTCTTCTCGATGTTTCTTATCCGATATCTCACTATTGGTATTTCCCACCGAGTGTATCGATGGTGCGGTAAATACCAATGCGCGCTGTATGCTATTTTAAATACTAGTTGAATGCCTCACTAATTATTACCTTGCTACAGTGTGTAGATTCTTTGGCGGATCTCTTTAGTATTAGCGTTACTTTTCCTCTGATCACTGTAGGTTATTACGCACTGTAACTGTCACTACGCCAATTGATCGTCTTAAAAAAAGGGATTCACTTTTAACTGAGATCCTACCGGCTGCGCCAATTAAATATGCGACACTTCAGTTTACGTTTTAAAAAAGGTTTTATTCTTCACTTAAACTTTAGCGTACATTGATTAGTTATTTCCCCGACGATGACTGAGGTCTGAAGTCTTGAACGGAATTAACTTTGGTTGAATTCTCCGACGGTGTCGCGATTTAGCGTTTGTCTTGAACAGAACTGAGTTGGCTTCTTAGATGCAGACTATTTATATTATGATGCTCGGTTTGGGATTCGGATTGGGATTCGGAGGCGTTGGCTTCGACTTCGGCTTCGGAGATGGAGTACGTGACTCGATCGATATGTGGGAAAGGCGGCTTTTGATGAAAGGCTTCCGCTGCGTATGATCGGTGTTGCATTACTTGGGGGTGGCTGAGAATAGGGCCTCTGATTGGCCAGATAGGATGGTGTGATTCTTGAGAATCGATTCGTAATTGATCTCTGAAGAGTGGCGTGATTCTGGTGCGGCTGGATTCTAGTGCGGCTGGATTCTAGGGCGGCATCTATTGTTTTATGTTCAACTTCCAGTTTAGGGTGTTTGTTTACATTTCCTGCAATCGGCTGCGCGTGGTCCATTTCGAGCGTGAGATTGTTTATGAGGGTTCGAAGCTGAGGGTGTCGTATTGTTTATAGTATTGTGGGTGCAGGGTAATAGACATAGACAAGGGTATGCGGAGCATGGACTATAGATATGTCACTATATATTTCTTTCTATAAATAGAGGATATGCCTTAAGAATGTTCATATATGTAACTACATATATATACGTAAATACATACATATGTACTTAAAGTCGCCGCTCAAATTGGCTCCCGATTGAAGATCGGTACCCAGGGAACACCACGAGGAGGCCATTATATATTAAATGGGGTCAAAAATTAATCTGACCTTTGAGTCGACTTGATATGACTTAATTTCAAGACTTTTAAGTAATTAAGTCCCATCCATGTTCCCCGCCTAAAATTAAATCTGTTAGATATATGTTCATACATATAAATGAAAATAAACGAGGGGGAACGTTGTGAGTTGCTGCGGACACCGCAACTCTACAGTTATACCCGATACTTAGTCAGTATGGCTCTCCTCCGGCAGACGCCGCTAATATTGAACGACATGACAAAGAGTGCGTGCGAGAGAGACAGAAAATCAGTCTGAGCGTGACGTCGGGCGCTGCGTAGCCACTGCAAATTGATTTGTTCCTATTGGCTATAAAAATGATCTGATCTGATCCAGATTCAGCAATCTGATAGATATGGTCATTATCTATGATTCTGCGTTTTTAGTTTTCTCGAATGTGCAATATTGTGGATGCAACAGATTTTCGTCCTTTGTGTGGGCGGAAGGGGGTGGGGCGAAATTTTGAGATACACGTTTTATAGTAAGATCTAACAGGAGTGCGGATACCAAATTTGGTTACTCTAGCCTTAATAGTCTCTGAGATTTTTGAATATCCCCTGATTTTCGTCCTTTGCGGGGGCGGAAGGGGGTGTGGCGAAATTTTGAAACAAACTCGTCTCGGTGAGATATTTTAGGAGTGTGGCTACCAAATTTGGTTGCTCTAGCTTTTGTAGTCTCTGAGATCTAGGCGCTAATGTTTTACTCTAAGCAAAGCCGCCTATGCTACGTGTGTGTTAGAGAGAGACAGGGCGAGAAAAAATGAAATTGTTTTCTTGATGCTGGCTATAATAATAATTCGATCAAATTCAGATTCCGCAGTCTTAAAGATATGGTCATTCTCTACAATGCTACGTTTTTGGTTTTCTCATATCTTTAAAATTGTGGATGCCACAGATTTTCGTCCTTTGTGGGGGCGGAAGTTTTGAAATATTTTTGTAGCAGTGACATATCACAGAAGTCTGGATCCAAAACATCGTTGCTGTAGCTCTTATAGTCTTTGAGCACTAGTCGCTGAAGGCAGACGGACAGACGGACAGACAGACAGGGCCCAATCGACTCGGCTATTGATGCTGATCAAGAATATATATACTTTATGGGGTCGGAAACGATTCCTTCTGGACGTTACACACATCCACTTTTACAACAAATCTAATATACCCCAATACTCATTTTGAGTATCGGGTATAAAAATAAGCAAAATATAATAAACTTATAGAAGTTAAATTTTTATATTAATAAATTCAATGTATTGAGTTTTCTTGCGGACGAAGTCCGTGTATTTTACTGTATGGTTAGTGTTTATATACATATGTTCCAGTCCCACCGGAACAATAGGTGGCCAGGGCTGAGGGCGACGCGCCATCTAGCGGAAGTCCAGGGAGGCTCGATGGTGTATGGGACATCGGGGGGAGCTGGAGCCGTACTGGAGATATAAGTAATAGAATAGGATTAGTTATATGTATTAGTAAGGGAAAAAGGGGATAAATAGGAGTGAAAATATTAGAAAACGTGGATTGGATTATGGAAATCGTGGAGCGTGGACGGAAGAGTAACGTCGAAATTTGAAATTTTGTGCTTAAAACAGAAAGTTTGAAGTGAGTACAGAAAAAGCGGGCGAGAAAATAGGTTTTAATATAGGAAGGAATATAGCCACCAGAACCGGGTCAGAAGGTTTCCTGGAGAGGAACACTGGAGTTTGAGAAAGTCGACTGCAGAGAAGAAGACTGTCCAACGGAACCTGAGTGAGTTCGTTCCAGTTGCGCGTGTGTGAGCCAAGTAGCGCGGGACGTGTGAAGGGGGAGGGTGAAAGAGGACGATTTAGCTGCCAGGGCGATTCTAGCCACACCGCACGATCGTTGCATCGCCTTCCAGTGCGTGCCACACGTTTGGTCTCATACACCACGTAAAAACCCGAAACCCTATTCACACACACACACGCGCACACGTATACGTTGTCCTTTATTCAGTATTTAGTATTTGCTTAAACCGTTTAACGTAAAATCTTGGCCATTGAAAAAAATATGTAAAAACACCAACACCTTTCACGAACCTAAATCTGAGATCAGCTGGTGGGTGACGCTGGGGTCCCATCAGTCCACCGTATTTGGCCGAGCGATTTGTGGAAAAATATTGTTTATTGTTTATGTCCCGGGGACCCTTAACAAGAGCTCTTGGTAGGTTAAGTCTCCGTAGGGGCCCGAGTTAAATTAACTCCCGTAAAACTGGATCCACTCATCTACACATATTCCATTACGTATGGGTGAGAGTATCCCTGTTGATTGAACGAACTTTCAGCAGTTATTTCCTTGTTTGCCTTTGTGTCGAACGTTTTGGCGTTTCTTTGTGGTTAGTGATAATTTTGAGTATAGCTATTTATTAATGAGAAAGATGAAATTGTCAATTTATAATTATTAAAGCTTGGATATATACTGAAGCATGATGCCGTAAATTTAAAATAGAGGGAGGACGATTGGGGTAAGCCATGGATTAGGCCAGGCGTCACCGTTTCGTTGTGTTTGGTCACAGGTAGGGCGGGCGCGCGAAGTGATAACACCCAAGCTTCAACCACTTGATAGCCGTCTGTTTATGATTTTCTTTGTCTTTAGGTTGTTGTTAGTTTTGATGTCCCGAGAAGTAGTATGTCTCCTTTTTGTCTACATTTGGTGGGCAAGGGGAACTACCCAGCCCTGGGGTCGACAGCTAGCCGGCATTGCCCTCTGGGAAACAAGCCAAGTGTAACAAATGGCGCCCAATTTATTTTCGAATTCGCATGCATCTGGACTGACGCAGGTTCGGGTGGTATTACAACAAATGTCACTCTGGCTGGTAAAGGCAGATGCGGGGAATGAAAAAAAAAAATAAATTTTGTGGAGAAGACGACAGCTCGCGAAGTGCAGTTTAGCTGTCCCGGCAGAAGTCGCTGCTGCAGGCTTAAGGTGAGCGTAAAGCTGGTCCTTAATGGCGCGGGGTGATTGATGCTAGGGATGGATAGACGGAGGCAGTTAACGGAAATATAAAATATGTGATAGGGACTTACGAATTACAGTTGAACATTTTGTCGCTATTCGATGTCGCAAGTGAACGTAAGTCACTGCCGTTCAACAAAAAAATGGACTGGGAGTTTGCGACGGACACATTGCCTGGTGGACTGTGATATCGAATAAATCTGTGATGGAATGTGATATTGGAATAAGTTAGAGTAAGTCATGTAGGTAAATGTTCATTGTAGTTTCGCACCTGCTTGTTTAAAACAAAGCCGCTTTCTTTTTTTTGAACCTGTTGTCTGTCTGCCGAGAGGTGGTGAGGAGTAGGTAGCCCGGGAGTCGTAAAGACAACCCGCGATGCATCTGTTGTCATGGCAGATCGGTATGATGGATGACAGGAACAAATCACAAGCAAAGTGAGCTCATGCACCGTGAGGCTTCTCGTTTATCGGCCATCGCTTAGAGCGATGACTAGAGTAGATGACAGGCCACACAAAGGTGGTGTTCGTAATTGTAGGATATCCGTAGGGCGACTGTCAAGTGGAGCGCAGAAACTGGAGCGGTTACTGTTCCCGGCTAGTCACGTGTCCCCCTCTTAATGAATCTTGTAAGAAGAAGAAGAACTGTTAGGAATTTTTGTTGTTAGGTTTTGCGTTGTGTTGAATGTGTTTGAAGTTTGAGTGTCTTAGGTGTCGATCGAATATACATGTATGTTATTATTTATTTATTCAAATATTTAATTGCATATATCTCGTTAACGGCGCTAGTTGGCGCAATATTTATATCGGTATTTATTTATTTATTTATCGGAGTATTTATTGGTCCGAAGCGTGGTGTTATTTATTCTTACTAGTTATTTCTTTGGGTATTTATTTCTTTATTTATATATATTATCTTAGTTTAGGAGTTTCCCTTTTTTTTTTGTAATATTGGTGTTGCTCGGTGCAGATGCCACAAGAAGGGGGTAGTCGACAGTACCATACGCGATCACGCGTATACAAAACAGTGGACCAGATAGGAGAAGTGTCAGGGGCGATGTTTGATCAAGATCGGGAGGAACTTGGAGCTGTGGGTGGGTTGCCAATAACACCGGTCCAGGCCAGGTCAGAAGAATGGCCAATGTCCGATCCTACACCCACGCTTGCTTCCGAACTGGCATCAGCAGTCAACGTATCACTGGCTCAGGCTCAGGCTCATGCGACACACAGGGCAGCGAACACTGACTCGATTAGTCGGGTGTTGCAGGAGGAGTTGCGTAAGGGGTTTATCGAGATGATGCACCAACTCAACGAGGTACTCCAGCCGGTTAGACAGCTGCAGCAGCAGAAGGAACCGCAGCGGGAGGAGGGCAGGAGTATCGAGGAGCAATCCCGAAAAGGAAGCCGTCTAGCACGACTGATGCGCCGATTCCGCCACCAAAACCATTTTTGGCTCGCTCGGAACGAGGTGGTATTGGTCCGGAACCGTCTTCAGGAGTAGGACCGACCGCATCCAGTGAGCAGCATCAACGGGGTGGGCATCAAGCGCGAAATTGGCGAAACCCAATAGCACTCAGACACTCGGGTCAGGGTCGTGGCGAGGGTAGGAGAGCTGGTGGGGTTCCTCGAGAAGATCCGCATCCAAATCCCCCGGGTTATAGACCTTGGCCACGGTGGGGCCGAGTCGAAAAATGGGACGTGACGTTCGACGGAGACAGCAACAAAATGACAGTCGAGGATTTTGTGTTCCGAATTAAATTCCTACAAGCCCAATGCCGCTGTCCGTGGGATGAAGTTCTAAAGGGATTTCATCACCTGGTTACAGGAAACGCGCGGGAATGGTACTGGCAGTACATCCGTGATCATGGCGGTGGTGTTTGGCAGGAACTAAGGGGCGACTTTCTTGCTCGTTTCCGAGGCACGGCGTCCGAGTTCGACCGCATGAGAGAACTGCGAGAAAGAATGCAGCGGTCAAACGAGATGTTGGAAGACTTTTTCCATGTCATGAGAAAGCTCGCGTCGAGGTTGGAGATGCCACCACCTGAAAAGGAGATGGTAAAAATCGTCAAAAAGGCACTCACAGATGAGAGTGCGTGGAAATAGAGGCACATCTGAAGAGGAAGGCTCGATCTTCGTGGCGAGGAGCACCCAAAGCCAGGAGGTCGCGCAGGATCGGTCGAGTAGCGGTGAACAGGCAGAGGTCATTGAGGAAGCGCAAGTGACACAGCGTGTTCCACAGAAGTTGATTTGCTGGAACTGCGGGCAGACCGATCATGGCTTTAGGGACTGTATGGCATCGGAGAGGCGAATTTTCTGCTACCGGTGTGTAAAGCCCGATGCATATTGTCCAACCTGTCCGAATTGCGCGGGAAACGTGAAGAGGGGTGCGATCCAAGCAGGCGAAACACGCTCACAGAAGGGGCCTGCGCAGAGAAAGTAGAAGAAAATAAAAATGAATTAGATAGACGTAAATTGCATGCTAGGTTAAGGAACTTATCATATGAAGAGCGCTTAAGAAATTATTTAGAAACCAGAAATAGAATATTTTCTGAACTACGAGTGGATGGTATGCGAGCACTGTCGGTGCGGGTGAGAAAGGCGAGATCCCGGTTTAAGCAAAGGCGAGCTATGAGGAGGCAGGTGATTGCTTCAGTAAAGCGTTGTTGCAAGAAAGACCCGAGAGTTTTCGCAGAAATCTCTATAATGGGCGAGTCCGTGGCCTGTTGGATTCAGGCGCTACACACAGCATGGAGGCTCGTCGATATTCTTCTATAGTGAAGGTAGCGAATGGGGAAGGTCGCGCAATCGTTGGCCAAGTAGAATTACCGGTGAAATACAAGGGGGAGGTAAAAAGATTAACGTTTTTCGTATGCCCTTTCTTGGAACAGGAAATTTACTTGGGGGTAGACTTTTGGCGGGTATTCTCATTGGCTCCTGAGGTGATGGGAGAAGGTCCAGTAGGGGCATCCCACAGATTAGTGGAAGAAGTGCTGGCTGATCAAGTCGCTCACTATGTGGAAGGCCCGGAGAAGGAGATAGTGCAGGAAGAATGGGATTTGTCAGAAGAGCAAAAGGCAGCCTTGGATCAGGTGAAGGCAGAGTTTCTGACTTTCGAAGCCGTAGGCCTGGGGAGGACGTCGAGAGAGACTCACAAAATTCAGTTGGTGGAGAAGGCCGAGCCTGTGAAGGATCGACATTACACGCTGTCGCCAGCGATGTAGGAAGTGGTGTGTGGTGAGGTGGACAAAATGTTGGCTTTGGGAGTCATCGAGTACAGTGATAGTCCGTGGAGCAACCGTACCACCGTGGTGCGAAGGCCGGGCAAAAATCGTTTCTGTCTCGATGCCCGAAAGCTCAACAAAGTAACCATCAAGGACGCTTACCCATTTCCTAGCATCGAGGGGATTTTGTCGCGTCTCGATCAGACGATATGTATATATCTCCAGCGTCGACTTAAAATTCGCTTTTTGGCAAATCGAGCTGGACGAGCAGAGTCGACCATATACGGCGTTCACGGTGCCGGGACGGCCTCTGTACCAGTTCCGTATGATGCCCTTTGGCCTCTGCAACGCCGCACAACGCCTATGTAGACTGGTCGATAAGGTGATTCCGGTTGAGATGCGTTCAAACGTCTATGCGTATCTCGACGACTTGCTGATTATTTATTTATTTATTAAATTAACAAATTATCTGTTAATAATGGTACTTAGTTACTAAAGGCGGAAAAAGATAAGTTAAAAGTTAGCTAAATTTAAATGATTATAAATATTGCATTATAGCTGAGGACTTCCAATCGCACGTGAAGATTCTGCGACAGGTTGCCGAGCGTCTACGAGAAGCAAATTTAACAATAGGGCTGAGCAAATCTCATTTTTGCTATAAAAACATTAAATACCTGGGATTTATAGTGGGAGGAGGAGCGCTGAAGATGGATCCGGATCGTGTGTCGGCCACTTTGCGCATTCCCGAGCCGCGATCTGTTCGAGAATTGCGTAGTTTCCTGGGAACTGCGGGCTGGTACCGGCGCTTTATGAAAAACTATGCTGAGATGGCCGGTCCGCTCACAGACGCCCTGAAAAAGTCGGGAAATGGAAAGTTTAAATTGACGGAGGAGGCAAAACGAGCCATGGGGGAGCTAAAAGCTGCACTCACCTCGGCACTCACCAGTCCTGGTACACGCGGATTTCAAGCGGCACTTCTACATACAGTGCGACGCCTCACATTATGGGGTAGGAGCCGTACTCTTCCAACGGGATGACGAGCAGAACGAGAGGCCCATAGCGTTTTTCTCTGCCAAACTGAATTGCCACCAAAAAAACTACTCGGTGACAGAGAAGGAGGTCATAACTGACCACGCCAGTCTCAAATGGCTAATGACCATGAAGAACCTGGATGGTCGCTTAGCTCGTTGGTCCCTTCAACTGCAGGCCTTCGATTTCGGCATAGAACACCGGAAAGGAGCGGACAATGTAGTGGCAGATACATTGTCGCGCAGTATTGAAGAGCTGGAAGTGGATCCGAGTAGTATCCTGGGTTTTGAAACGGTGGAGTTTGAATCTGAAGAATATCAGGAGTTAAGGAAGGAAATAACAGAGAACCAAGACCGCTTACCTGATCTCCAGATTGTTGACGGCATGATATTCAAGCGCATGCGCTTTGAACGATTGGATGATCAACTGGAGGGCGCCGTCTGGAAATTTTGGGTTCCGAGTTCGCTGACGGCCGCGTTGATAGACAAAGCACATTCGGAAGAGAAGACAGCGCACGGAGGAATCGCAAAAACCTTGCACTTATTGCGTAGGCAGTTTTACTGGCCGAACATGGCGATAGAGGTGCGGGATTATATCCGACGGTGCACCGTGTGCAAGTAGTCGAAAGCGGAAATCGGGTGCAGGTCGGGATGGGGCAAGAAGTGGTCACTGAGCGCCCGTTCCAAAAACTTTATATTGATTTTTTGGGCAAATATCCGCGGTCAAAGAACGGTCAGGCGTGGATATTTATTGTAGTTGACCAGTTCTCTAAGTTCACATTCCTAAAGACCATGACCAAGGCCACAGCAAAGGAAGTTGTAAGATTCCTCGTTCACGAGGTGTTTTACAAGTTTGGAGTGCCGGAGATGATTCACTCGGACAATGGGGCTCAGTTCGTCTCGAAAACTTTTAAAAAGATGACTGATGCATTCGGATTCACTCATATGAGGACGCCAGTGTATTCTCCGCAGAGTAACGCAGCCGAACGCGTGAACCGCACAGTACTCAGCGCGTTTTGGGCGTATCTGGAAGACGATCACCGGGACTGGGATGTGCATCTGCCGGAGATAGAACTGGCTATTAGGAACTAGGTTCACGAGGCGACAGGCGTAACACCATTCTTTGCAGTCTTCGGGCAGCAAATGTATTTTCATGGGTCATGCTACAAGCTGGCAAAGCGACTGCGGTCAATCGGCGAGCATGACATATCGCTGCTGGAGGGTCAGGACAAGCGACAACTCATCCAAGAGAGGATTCGCGCTAGTTTACATCAGGCATACGAGCGTAGTAGGGTAAGGTACAACCAGCGAGCTCTGGTTTTTTAAGCGAGGCCGGGACAAGAGGTATTCCGCCGAAATTTTGTCCTTAGTGACTTCGGAAAAGGCTTTAATGCCAAGTTCGCGCCCAAATTCATCCGATGCCGGGTAGTGAAGCCAGTAGGAGAGAACGCGAATTCTCTGGAGGACCTTAACGGCCGTCCCATAGGAGTGTACCACGCCAAAGACCTGAGAACGTAGTGAGGTGTGGGTGTGGCCTACGTTGGGCGCGGCAGAAGAATGCAGGGCACGCCGGCGTGTGCTCAATAGTGTTCAGGGCATGCCTACGCGTATGTTGTCCCTCCTGGGACTGACGACATACTCGTGGTGGTGTTCCAGTCCCACCTAAACGATAGGTGGCCAGGGCTGAGGGCGATGCGCCATCTAGCGGAAGTCCAGGGAGGCTCGATGGTGGATGGGGACATCGGGGGGAGCTGGAGCCGTACTGGGGATATAAGTAATAGAATAGGATTAGTTATATGTATTAGTAAGGGAAAAAGGGGATAAATAGGAGTGAAAATATTAGAAAACGTGGATTGGATTATGGAAATCGTGGAGCGTGGACGGAAGAGTAACGTCGAAATTTGAAATTTTGTGCTTAAAACAGAAAGTTTGAAGTGAGTACAGAAAAAGCGGGCGAGAAAATAGGTTGTAATGGAGAAAATTTTACTCACAGCCGGCGAGAATATAGCCACCAGAACCGGGCCAGAAGGTTTCCTGGAGAGGAACACTGGATTTCGAGAAAGTCGACTGCAGAGAAGAAGACTGTCCAACGTGAACCTGAGTGAGTTCGTTCCAGTTGCGCGTGTGTGAGCCAAGTAGCGCGGGACGTGTGAAGGGGGAGGGTGAAAGAGGACGATTTAGCTGCCAGGGCGATTCTAGCCACACCGCACGATCGTTGCATCGCTTTCCAGTGCGTGCCACACGTTTGGTCTCATTCACCACGTAAAAACCCGAAACCCTATTCACACACACACACGCGCACACGTATACTCGGACCTATATAAATTTAGGGCTGACCGGCCACGGCCAGCGATCGCCCGCGTCGTTTGAACTTAAAGGGAAAAAAAACATAATCCGCACTCTAAACACCGTTCCACATTAAATGTTATTTTGTTCCGTGTGTTGTCCTTTATTCAGTATTTAGTATTAGCTTAAACCGTTTAACGTAAAATCTTGGCCATTGAAAAAAATATGTAAAAACACCAACACCTTTCACGAACCTAAATCTGCGATCAGCTGCTCGGTTCCAGAAGATTAACCCTTAGTGGGTGACGCGGGGGTCCCATCAGTCCACCGTATTTGGCCGAGCTATTTGTGGAAAAATATTGTTTATTGTTTATGTCCCGGGGACCCTTAACAAGAGCTCTTGGTAGGTTAAGTCTCCGTAGGGGCCCGAGTTAATTTAACTCCCGTAAAACTGGATCCACTCATCTACACATATTCCATTACGTATGGGTGAGGGTATCCCTGTTAATTGAACGAACTTTCAGCAGTTATTTCCTTGTTTGCCTTTGTGTCGAACGTTTTGGTGTTTCTTTGTGGTTAGTGATCATTTTGAGTATAGCTATTTACTAATGAGAAAGATGAAATTGTCAATTTATAATTATTAAAGCTTGGATATATACTGAAGCATGATGCCGTAAATTTAAAATAGAGGAAGGACGCTTGGCGTAAGCCATGGATTAGGCCAGGCGTTACCGTTCCAGCAGAGGGCGGCCAAAATGAACGTTGTGTTTGGCCACAGGTAGGGCGGGCGCGCGAAGTGATAACACCCAAGCTTCACCCACTTGATAGCCGTCTGTTTATGATTTTCTTTGTCTTTACGTTGTTGTTAGTTTTGATGTCCCGAGAAGTAGTATGTCTCCTTTTTGTCTACATTTGGTGGGCAAGGGGAACTACCCAGCCCTG
Organism: Drosophila miranda; assembly: GCF_003369915.1. Taxonomy (NCBI): domain Eukaryota; kingdom Metazoa; phylum Arthropoda; class Insecta; order Diptera; family Drosophilidae; genus Drosophila; species Drosophila miranda. The sequence goes on from NW_022881603.1 coordinate 17,007,316, forward strand.
GGGTCGACAGCTACCCGGCATTGCCCTCTGGGAAACAAGCCAAGTGTAACAAAGGGCTGCAAATTACGTTCGACTTTGTTAGATCCCAGCTTTCCTGGGAAAGCTCCTGGCTTTGTTTGGCTAATTGCGTGCGTAATTTGGTGGATCGAGACGTTACACTGCTGCTTTATTTGGAGTCTCGTAGTCTCCCCCAAGGATCTGCAGGAAGAAACGGCCAACATCCTCGGCTGGAAAACTTCATTAAATTCGGAAATCTGAATAACTACTTTTATTTTTGATTGTTCTTTATAAATGTATCAAACATTGTGTATTTAGCGTATATATTATTTAAGTAGGTAATATGCATACATATACATATGTATACATATATATATATATATAGTCTGTGTATGTATATGTGTTCAATTAGTTTTACGAGGACATTAGCTTAACTCGAGTGTTATTGGATCTGGAGTGGAATATATTTAAGAAAACAAATGTAGCTATAATATTAACAGTAGTAAAGGCATGCTCTATGAAGGCTACTTGTAAAACATAAACGCCACCAATTCAATTGGACCCAGTGCGTCTTGGGGGGAAAACAAGAACAAATATATGTTTTTTATACAACAAAAAAGGTGAACAAGCTTCCAATCTTCTTATTCCACATCCTCATCCGCATCCACCTTCGTGGCCTCCGTTGTCCGAGTCTGGCTGCTGCTGCTGGCGCTGGTCGAGGCTGTCGGTATCGGCGTATGGTGTCGGCGTCAGGGAACTATTGGACATGGCGTCAATATCGTCATCAAACTCCACTTCCTCAGCACTCATCAGCTTTGAAATATCGAAGGGAGTTTCCTAACGGATGAAACGCATTAGCAATCGCATTCGCTTTACTGTGGCATCGGTCTGTCTATGTGGCACATACCTTTACATCATTAACTCGCTGGCGTTCATGCAACGCGCTCAAAAGCTCGCGCAGGTGTTGATTCTCCTTACGCAATCGCTCCCGCTCCACGTCGCGCTCATTAATTTTTGGCTGTGGGAAAAATCAAACATTGTTATGATTGAGGATATGATTGATCAATATAACCTAATTGCACCTACCAATAGCATGGAAATTTGCTCATTTAGTACTGTCACAATGCTGCTGAGCGCATGGCAGGGAACACTGGGCTCCAGCACACTGGCATGCTGTATGCGGATCGGCCCACAGGAGCTGCTGCCCGACGCAGAAGGCGCTTCTGGTACTGCTGAACCTGCTGGTTTCTCTGCTTCAGTCGGTGCTTCGGTTGTCTGTGTCGAGCTATCGACCATAGACAGCGGGATATGCTGCACCTGCAGAGGATCACACACATCAGTGGCTTTACAATGGACGAACAAATCGTAGATAGCTACCGATTCTTCCTCGCCGACGTGGTCTTTGTCTGCATTCGTTGCTCCTGTTGTTTCCTCGCTGCTCTGAGTCTGTTGCATAGGTGCAGATCCAGATGCCGAAGCGGATGCCGATGCCACATTGTCATTGTGCGCTCCAGCGATTGCCAAATCAAGCTTTTCCTCAGTTTTCTCGACATCAATAGTTTCCTTTTCTGCGGACGCCAGCTGGTCCGTTTGTGCATTTGTATTTTGCGGCTTATCTTCTGGTGCTGTCTCAGTTTTGAGTGCTTCGGCAGGACTGTCAGTATCATACTTGCCCTTCGCTTCGGATTGTTTCTTCTGTGACGGGGAATCCTCCTGAGCACCATCCGTGCTTTGAGTGCTTTGCCGTTGATTAATATCCGCGTTGGAGTTACTGCTCTCAGCTGTCACTACTGTGGTTGGTGTTGATGCTGGCGCTGTCGCTGGTGCTGGTGGAGCTGCTCTGAACGGAGCCAATGGCGTGGTGGGTGCAGTCAGTGGCCTTAGGGGTACTACAGGCAACCGCAGTTCATCAATCTCACAGTATCCGTCATCGTCCTCGTGTATGGCCACATCTTCAAGATCGAGAGTCTGCAGTTTGGGCATCATCCTGGAAATTGGTATTTGTGCCTGCGCTTGTGCATGCTGTCTATTCGGTGGGGGCAGCGGAGGCGGCGACGCGGAAACCAGAGTCGACTTCTTGCGGAGCTTCTCCTTCTCGTGACAGTGGCCGCAGACCACCGTCAAGACGGCGGAGACCTCTTTCTCCGGCGTCACGTGCATGTACTCGTTCAGCATTTTGGTTAGGATCTGCACCTGGTCGTAGGCGGCCAACGCAATATCTGCACTGTCCTTGGGTGCCTCCGGCATCATGGCAATGTCGACAATCTCATTGAAGTGCTCGACTGGCAAACGGAAGATATCACAAATGATCTTTTGCTTCTCCAGCAAATTGCCTCGTATGGAGGCGTCCAAGCGGCGCAGGCGCTCGCCCGACGTCAGTACCGGCTTGGCGGTATGTGCTGGACTAATGCTTATCTGGATAGCAGTGGGCTCCACCAGCGGACTCTGCATCAACAACGTGCGCGTGTTGTTCGAGTTGTTCGAGCAGACAATGCTGGCGCTGTCGCGCTTTGAGTGGCCTCCCACCAGCCCGTAGCTCGAGTTGCGCTCCTCGCCGGCCGATTCCCCCTTCCTGGCTCCCTGGCTCTCCCTCACAGACTGTGAGTGGCGCAGAGTGACGTCGTTCTGGTCCGCTGACCCATTGGACGAGCTGGTGGTGCCAGCACCATCGCCACTGCTGCGTATCGACATGGAGCGGTTAACAACGTTCTGGCTAAGACGCTGCTGCTTGGCATCGGCATCGATGTCGCTTGGTCCCGTCGATTCTCGGTGAACATTTCGCAGCTGGACGCCACCAGAGGTGGTGCTGCCGCTGCTGACGTTGCTGTTGCTTGTTGCAGGTGCGGGCGTGACTGTGGCTATTGGCAGCATCGGGGCCAATGGTGTCGTTGTCACAGTCGCGGTGGCGGCCATTGGCTGCGGGCACTCGGACGCCAGCTCCAGGGACTCCTTGGTATTGGAATGCGGTATGTCATGGCTTTTGGAAGCGTTCTTAGGTCGATGCTTCGAGTGCTGTGCTGCAGCATCCGAGATGTGCTTGAACCATCTGCAAATGTAATCACAAATTCAAATCAAATCTCAATTTGGGCACAAAATCCCAGGGAACTTACGTCTTGCACTCGGAACTGCTGGGGGCACGCAGCTCCAGCATTTGTGATGTCTTTGTTTTGATGAGGAAAAAGGAATTCTTGTCGGCCGCCTCCTGGCGCACCAACGTCTCCGCATCAATGCTCATGATGGGGCTAACCGGCTTGTTGTTGACCACCAGAGGAGTGTGCAGATTCTTAAGCGAAAATTTGTCATCCTTAGGGGCAGAGAGATCAGACGTGTAAAAGGGCTATCTGCTTATAGAATGCCTTGTGGATAGACTTGCCTGTTTGGTGAGTAACACGATCATGTTTTCGAAGAGCAAGCCGTGCAGCTGTGTGCTGGGGTTCTTCTTCATTGTCAGGTTGCCGTCGTGTATCAGGCGATGTTGCGTCAAGTCCAGCTTCTTAAACTCCTCCTTGTCATAGGAGGATCTATCCAATTTGCGCTGGATGTTTTGTAGTCTATTCAATTGAGAGAAGATTGTTAGTTTCTGTTGGAAGTGATGTGGCATCATGAGATATCATTACTTGTGAGCATCCTCGGCTGTCTTCACGGCCTGGTTCACCTCAACGAGTATCCTCTTCGAGGATTCGACGGCACGCTGTATGGCCTCCGCTTCGTCGGTATTCTCGGGCAATACCCGAACCGTGACCTTGTGCAGATTCTCGAAGAGCAATGGATATTTGGTCAGGCGCTGCAAAACGGTCGGCAGCAAGTCCTTCAGCTCGAGGCGACGGCAGGCCTTGTGCGACTCTGACTTCCGCAGCAACTTCTGCAACTGCTCGTCCTTGTTCCGCTTCTCCTTCAGCCCCTCGAGGGCGATCTGTTGTCGCGCGCAAAACTGAGCCGCATACTCGCACAGAACATCCCCGGACTGGCCATCAAACATATCCGCGAGCAGGTCCCCAATGTGATTCACCACGTGATTGTGCTCGATGCGTCGCTGCTTCAGCTGCTGCTCGAAGGCTCCGTGAATCTCACGCAGCGTCAGCAACGCGGGTGGAAAGAGCAGCAACAGATGGTCCTGCGAGAGCATCCCGCTCTCATAGAGGGGCAGGAAGAACAGGCGATCGAGCAGTTTGAGGGTGCGTACGTGGTTGCGTTCCGTTTGATAAATTTCTGCGTGGAATGGCCATGGAAAGTCATTTGAATAAGTTGATACACATCGAAAGGGAGTTTTTCTACGAGACCCACCATTAATAATTTCCTGACGCTTCTTTTCGGCATCGGTGAGGGCTGCAAGCATCTCGGCCGCCACCATTGAACTCCAATCGGCCTCATTGAGATCCTCGTCGTCGTCGCTGTCCATGTTCCATTGCCGGTTCAGTGGGTGTCCCGCACTCCAAAAGCTCGAGTTGCTGGAGGCAACGCTGCTACCACCGGCCGCCACACTGCCGCACTGAAACGAGTCCTGCTGACAGTGCTGCTGGGCATGCTGCTGTCTGAGTAAATAGGGATGCTGATTCAGGTTCAATTCTCTTGACACGGCAAGGGCCCCAGCACTGGCGGGCCCTCCTGCCGCACCACTAGCCGCAAAGTGTTCCATCGATGTGCTGGGGCTTTCGGAGCCACCAGCTGAAGAGAGACTAGAATTGGAACTGGCCACATAGTTGGCATTCGAGAGCCCCAAATCCAGTTGTTCCTCACTTAAAGACACAAAAAAATCAAATATTTATGTTAATATTAATTCACGAAAGATTCCCCCAAGGTCTGCTAGGAAACTACCAACAAACACAACTAGCTATACAAATTTAAGACACTTAAAGGCGAGCGCATGCTGCCTGGAAACCGAATCAATCATATTTCCCAATTCGAATGGGTGTCTGCTGCAGGCCTTAATCACAAGACACTTGCACTCGATGCACACTCGATGCTAAGGTACTCCTTAAATTGAATGATTCATTTACTTGTAGTTATAGTTAAGAGTCGCCTTGAAACTTTTACTCCGATTGAAGCGTATATTTCGTTCCATTATCACCGCGTTTGTTCAGATAACTATGTTTATTCTATTTCGATTATGCAGCTGCAACCACGATGAGTCAAATTCAGCACCAGAATTGTCACTGGTCACTGTTACAAGACACCAACGACGACGAGTGTTCACAGCTAAATGTTGTACTATGTGGAAGCCAGTCACTCATGCAGTTTGTCAACAGGAAACGAAGAAATTACGGACGGCCAGGACTGCCCACGACGAGCCGGTCTGGGATGGGAAGGACGATGGACGATGGGATGGGATTGGATTGGCTTGGCTTAGCGTGGCGTGGCCTACATTACGCTGCAGAAAGCGAGGCGGACAATATAATCGATGCCAATGCCGGCGTCTAATCAACTATCCACAGTGCCTCCTAAATACATATACTATTAAAGCGCATCCTTTAGAGTAAATGCCAAATGGAAAATGAATGGAAAACTTTTGCAACACCGCAACAGCGGAAGGGGGACGAGTCAGAGTCCATATTGATTGCATTGCGACGCAATTCGCATTAATTAGTAAAATTAATATCCGGTTACTTGTGCCCCCAGACAGCAGATAGCAGACAGTGGCAGGGACACAGAAAGAGAAATGTTTTCGTTGAGAGAATTTAGGGAGCGGCAAGGCAATGTCCTTGGAGTGTAAGTACAATTTATAGAAGGCAGAAACAAGCTGATGACGTGGGTGGGGGACAGTGAAATCGATGCCACCAAAACTTACTTCGGACGTGACGATAAACTTGGATCAGAGGTCTTGCGGCGACTGTTGCGGTTCCTTTTGTTGGACAAGCGCTCCTTGTACGACTCCGAGCGATTCACAGACACTGGCGTGCTCTTGTGCTGCGGATTTTGGGTGTATCTGCACGGAGGATCAAAGGATAACAAATTTAAGACTTGTATATGTGTGGAGATCAAGTTCCTCTCGTCTCACCGTTCCCTACGCGCATCTTTGTCCACCGTATCCGGTGCATTCAGCTCGGCAAAAGCGCTCAGACCGGCAGAGACTGAACCACTGCTCGATGGGGCCGTTGAAGCCACACTCGTTGACAGTTCCATGGGGCAAATGGCGCCGCCACTTGGGTTAATACTGTCGTTGGCGCTGCTGCCATGAAACGAACTTTTCAGGTCAGTGCTGTTCAGCGCAGAGGTGTTGCAGGATGCATTCCCATTCGAACGCATTGATATATTCGCATTCGGGCGACGATCCGATGGTTGGCGCACAATCGAGGACTGTCCGCGCTCTAAAATCGCAGACAGAGAGAGTTGGGGTTAGGATAGGTAATTGGATAAAGACTAGACACTTACCTATAGTCATATCAATGTCCAAGTCCTCATCTTGCCGGCTGCGTTTTTCATCTTGAGTAATGGAAATAAACAGAAAATATGAATATGGTTCGTTTCCCATTGGAGGACTTAAGAGCTTGAACTTACTTCCAACTACATCGCTGGTGCGTGGTCGAATCTTTCCCATAAATTTACTCATCTTATCGTTATGGGCAATCCGCTTGGCCTGCGGCAGTGGGCCGGGACAGCTCTCGTCCAGGACTTTCGAGCACTGACGGTGTATATTCAGTTTACAGTCTACAAAGTGGACAGCAAGTATTCGGATTAGTCCGGAATAGGGGCGAAGTATTGAGAGCCACTCACCTGTACAATGATAGCCTTGGGGGCTAACGCCCCATATAATCGTTTGACAATGATTGCAGTGCGTCACTTCATAGTATTGACGCAATATCAATGCATGACCACGAACATTCATCTACAAAGGGAGGAATATTAGGCATGTCACCTATTGCCGGACAGTGAAGCACTCGCCTTTCGATTTTTACCCATTATACGTGACTTGAAGCTCTTGTCTCTGCTGACAAAGTGGTGCACACGTTCCACAATGCTGTTGGGATGGGGACGCGTGTTAAAGATGCGATAGATCACCGTTGAGAGGGCCGAGCACAGGGCCTGTTTGCGCACACCCTCTGTCGGTGAATCCTTCTCAAAGTCCTCGCTGCAACACACAAATTAAAAAGATAGTCAATGGATAATCCTGCAAGGAGATGGATGGCAACTCACGTTAGCAATTGAAGATTGGGCATTAAATACTTGTCGATGATTTGCTCTCGCTGCTTGTCCGTCTTCGCTTCGGCCAGCTTCTCATCCGTCGGACCGTAGATGGTGCCCAAGCCGGCGGTGCGCTTCTGCTGGAACTCCCGCAGCTGCTCGCTGATGAGATCTTTCGCGCGCTTACGGCTGCGCAGGAAGACGGTTCGCAGGATCTCTACCTTGTCGAACTCCAGCTGCAGCACATTGTCCACTTCCCTGGCCAGCGACTCGTCATGGCGATACCACGAGAGCGGGGCGCGCGGCACAAGGAATGTCGAGTGTATCTCGTACGCCCACTTGCGCATATCCTTCGAAGTGCCCTCCTTGTAGAGCTCTGTGATCAGGTAGAACAGCAGCGGCGCCGGCTCCGAGTTCGAGAGTACGTAGTTGAGGAACACCGCCAAGAAGGTGACATTCTCCGCCTCGAGAAGGCGTGTGAGATTGTTGAACGGCCCGTTTTCGTCGATGAAGGGCCCCTCCTGATCGGACGAGTTCTCGTCCTCCATTGAGATGATCTCCTTCTGCGTGTCGTTCGACTGTGCCGCCTGTATGGAATGGCTGGAATGTAGAGACGTCGGTATCGGCGACGGAGTACCTCCCATTGTCGTATAGTGATGCGATTCAATGAAGATTCCAGCTCCGGCAGCCCCCATGGACTGTTCGTTTGGGTCCTCTGGCACCGTCATGTGAGAGCTGGTCAGATATGGTGGCGGCGGTGTTCCTGGCGGCGTCACTTCCCCATCCTTCTCCACAATCTCCCACGAACCGGAAGTGGTTTTCGTTAGGCGATCTACAGATTGTTTAAATATCAGTTAAAGCTTCTTCTACGCATCGATTACCGAAGGATTCTCACCTGGATGCATATTGTCCGGTGAGGAGCCAACGCGTCGGTGTTTCTTCTTGCCCAAATTGGGTGTCTGTCCCAGGGTCTGTCGGTGGGAGGGGGGTAAATTGTGTTTGGAAGATGAACAAAATATAAGATCATGCTATGCTGTCCATGTTCTATACATTTCTCATACCCAAATTGTGGCACAAGAATGCGTCTAGGCATATGCGAGTACATATTACTCCTGCATTTTGTTACTCTTTCAAAATTCTATGTCTCAGATACAAAGAAGCCCACATAAATGATAAGATAATTTCGAATTTCCGCACATACATACGAGCATAGTATCAGTATATCTGTTGTGTGTGCTCGAAAGAGTGTGTTGCGGTTGCGGTTAGTGGCAGGCTAGCACAGAAGCAAAGTAAAGTTAATGTTAGTGTCAATGTTTATGTTTCTTTTTATACCCGATACTCAAAATGAGTATTGGGGTATATTAGATTTGTGGTAAAAGTGGATGTGTGTAACGTCCAGAAGGAATCGTTTCCGACCCCATAAAGTATATATATTTTTGATCAGCATCAATAGCCGAGTCGATTGAGCCCTGTCTGTCTGTCCGTCTGTCCGTCCGTCCGTCCGTCCGTCCGTCCCCTTCAGCGCCTAGTGCTCAAAGACTATAAGATCTAGAGCAACGATGTTTTGGATCCAGACTTCTGTGATATGTCACTGCTACAAAAATATTTCAAAACTTCGCCCCGCCCACTTCCGCCCCCACAAAGGACGAAAATCTGTGGCATCCACATTTTTAAAGATACGATAAAACCAAAAACGCAGAATCGTAGAGGATGACTATATGTTCTAGAGTGTAAAATCTGAACCAGATCGTATAATTATTATAGCCAGAATCAAGAAAACAATTTCATTGGTATCCACACTCCTGTGATATCGGACCTTGACCGTTTCATGTCCAACTTTCGCCACACCCCCTTCCGCCCCCGCAAAGGACGAAAATCTGGGGCATCCACAAATCTCAGAGACTATTAAGGCTAGAGTAACCAAATTTGGTATCCGCACTTCTGTTAGATCTCACTATAAAACGTATATCTCAGAATTTCGCCCCACCCTTTTCCGCCCCCACAAAGGACGAAAATCTGTTGCATCCACAATATTGCACATTCGAGAAAACTAAAAACGCAGAATCATAGATAATGACTATATCTATCAGATTGCTGAATCTGGATCAGATCAGATCATTTTTATAGGCAAAAGGAACAAATCAATTTGCACTGGCTACGCAGCCCCCGACGTCACGCTAAGACTGATTTTCTGTCTCTCTCGCACGCACTCCTTGTCGTGTCGTTTAATATTAGCGGCGTCTGCCGGAGGAGAGCCATACTGACTTAGTATCGGGTATAACTGTAGAGTTGCGGTCTCCGCAGCAACTCACAACGTTCCCCCTCGTTCTTTTTATGTTAATGTTAGACTGGGATGAAGCTTTAGGCCTGGCCAGCAACCAGACCTTCATTTGTTATATAAAAGCGAATGAGATACAGTAAAATGTTAGAGAGATGGAAAAAGGAGGCAGTGAAGGATTAAAAGTTACAAGTGCTTTCAGAGTGATGGATCGATCGATCGATTGGCTAGCTACTTACGGCTGTGGCCTGGCCACTGCTTAACTGCTGCTGCAGCTGCTGGACAATGTTCGGCCGCTGGGAGAGCGGAAAGGCCGCCTTCAGGTTGTCGCTCTGCACGGCTGTGCACGTGGAAACCAGGGGATAGTTGAACATCGTGTTCAGGGAGTTGGGCTGGGCCAGATTCTGGCAGCTGCCACGACTCATATCCTCCGACATCATGCCCGGCAGACGCGGGGGCAATGGTGGCGGTCCACCGTCCACTTCGAGTGAACTACCGGGGGCTCCTCCAGGGGCACACGCCAATTCCATTTGCAGAAACATTTGCGTGGACATCTTTGGATCGGACAGTGCCTTGGTCTTGATCTTCGATCGCTTGGACTTGCTGGCATTGCTGCTGGGACTGCTGTTGTCGTTGCTGTTGCTGCCGCTGACGCCCAATTGCGATCTGTTCAGCTGGGGACTGGTGGCTCTGTCCAGGTCGGAGACGGGCGCCATCAAATGCCCGCTATGTGGTGATGCCTTGCCGTTCTTCAGGTCGAGATTCAGCTGCCTGGGAGGGTTCCGCTGCGGCAGCGGTGGCGGCACATCCTCCTCGATCAGGCTCTTAGATATTTGGAACTTATTCTTGCTCTTCGAACCGGCGGCTGACTTGGGAGTCTCCTTGAACCGATGCTGCTGCTGCTGTTGTTGTAGCTGTTGGAGGTGCGGATGGAAGAACGGTTGCTGCTGCTGCTGCTGCATGGTCGGTGTGGATGTGTGCTGGTGCAGGGACTGGGACATGGCCTCGGCCTGGTGCTGCATCCGCTGGTGCTGCGGGAAGTCCGCCGTGTTGTTGAACGGCGAGGAGGCAACAAAGTCTTTTTCGATCCGGTTCTTGCGTGTGCCCAGCGACAGGGACGAGAGAGAACGCGGCAGGAGGGATAGGAATGCGGGTGAGGAGTGGTGTGCTAGGGGCTGTTGCTGCTGATAGTTGTTGTGGCTGTGGAGATGATGGAATTGCTGATGCTGATGCGGATTGTTGTGAGTGGCGGACGTAGACAAGTGTTGGATTTGATTGGGCGTTAGTAATGCGGTGTTCTTGTTGCTCGCGGCTGCTTGGAGTTTGATTGTTGGTGCATCCTGCAGTTAGGGTTCGTTAAGACAGCACGAAATGGAAGAGAAGAAAGAGAGATCATGTAGCAATCATCCATATCATCCGAAGCTGCTTCGGTTCTCGCGTTAATTTCTCCACAAATCTCATACCAAATCATTTTCTACTATTGTTTAGCGAGAGCGCTTCGCCACGAATGGCTGCTGCAGGTGGAAGGTTGGTTATGTTTTTTGTTGGAGATTAGCTTCGTTAATTCAAATTTTCCTGCTACTGCGCCTAATATCCGGGATGGGGACAAACAGACGGACAGACGACTGCTGCTGGTCCGTGGCAGCACTCACCTCGGCTCCCACTTGATGGAGCTGCTCTCGCAGCTTACGGATATTCGCCTCCGACAGCTTGTAGCTGGGATTGTTCTGATCGCTCTTCAGTCGCTCCAGATTCAGCTTCTCCTGCTCCAGCATTTTCTGTAACGTCTGAATCTTGTACGATTCCATCTCACGACGCTTGATGCTCTGAAAATCAATCAACACAAATCGATTTAGTATTCAATCGAATTCGGAATCATGATCTTACGTCGACCGGCTGGGGCCCTGTAATGGATGCGGTTCGATCCCTTCCCGACAGAATCGGTGTCATTGGCGTGGTCACCACACCAACGGACGCTGGACGTGTCATCTTCTGGCGCTTCACGGCTAACTCCACAATGGTAGAGGCTGCAAAAGGTACGGCGGAAAGGAGCTTTGAATTACTTGTCTAAATAAAGCCAAAACCTCCTAAATTCCATTGGTTTTTTCTGGGACAAGATCACCCACAATGGAAAGAATTTCCCGGGTAATCCCGCGCTCAAAATTAAGCATGTTTGTGGTCAAAATTTTAAAGTTAATGGGTTTCGCCGGAATCGTATTATTCATCAATGGATTGGGCGAGAGGGACGTTGCTCCTGCATTGGTCGACTGCCAGCGGGAGGAACCAGATTGCGCTCCCGAGGAGGTGGCAAAGGATGGCAGCAAGAACATCCTCTTCGATGAGGATGACAAACGTGATCTACAGCGCAGGACGGACGACTTTAAGCGAAAGTATTGCACCAAAGGCGGCATCTGTGAGCCTCCACCACCGAAACCATTTTGGCAGAGCATCGAGGACGCCTGGAGCGATACGGTGCGGACTCTCAAGATCCCCGCCTTCTGGAGCGGTGTAGCGAGCGACTTGGGTAACAGCATATGTCGGTTGTTTAAAGGAGATGATAAGTGGCCCACCCGTGACAATAAGTATACAGAAATCAAGCAGAAACAAGCAAAAGTATACCAAAATTATCATTATCATGGCCTCTCAAATAATAACTGGGGTGCGTGGACTGTTCACCGCCGCCAAAGGACTGTTCCACGTCGTACATGCCATGGACCAGGGATCATTCGATGCAGAGGCCCTCCCGCCGTCCCCGGAGGCCGAGGGGAAGTTTGTGGCCCACTACAAGTGCAACTTGGCCATTCAGCGGGGAATGTACTTCGCTCTCCGTATGCCCGACTGGGCCTCCGAGTTTAAGAAGCAAACCCACGACATTCTGGCCACAACACTGCAACATAACGTGGTCCTGCCAAAGAAGAAGCCGAACAACGCTTCGGGCTCCCAGAAAAAGCTGCGGGGATGCTTCTATGAGGAGCAACTGCATTCCACCCCCGAGGAGAGCAAGCCAATCCGATCGCCCAAGATCAAAGACATCACATGCGGCAAACGTGTGCCCGTCTAGATTCCCGACCTTTAAACTTCATCTATATCCAAATTCTCAATTAAATAGCAATTCCGAACATTTTTGGCACAGGATGATAATCGACTTGATTGTGCGGGCAGGCGTGGTTTATGCTGTGGTTGTGGCCACCAAACACTTCGGTGCATGGGGCCCGTCGGTTGAAACGGTTGAAACACCGGTTGAAACACCGACGGCAGCTGGAGGTTCTCTGGTGTACACTACTACAACCAGGTGGTGATTGCCTTCTTCGAAGTTATCAGCGCCGTGCCCTCGTTTCTGCAGCATTGGCTGGAGCAGGTGCCTGGGATGGTGACAGCGACTTCATGTCCAAGCGATCGAAGAACGAAGTTACAACCAAGAAACATATCGACGAGAGGCCACTGGTGCAGCCGATTAAACCCGGCGCCGAATCGAAGTGCAAGTGTGGCCAGCCAACGGACCCGGGTCTGGTGCCCAACGACGGGACACAATCATCGTTCTGCAATGACAAGGAATGTCCCAAGACAAAGGTTCCGTGCAAGGAGCGATTCAAGGATGACTTCATCTACAAGCCGCGAATGCCAAAGAAGCCGCAGTGCGACTGCCCCAAGTGCAGGAAACGACAGGAAGAGGGCTGGGCAGACAAGAAGCCCAATTGCCCGGCAGTCCCGTCAGCCGAAAGCCCCCCCAATCCCAATTAGCATTGCGATCCAAAGCCCAAGAAAGAGTGCGCAATCTGCTTTGCACCGCACTCTTTCGATACCGACTAGCAATATATTCCACTGGGCATTTACAAACCTTTTATCAGACTCACGACCGTGGGATGCTTCTCGAGGCGCACTTCCTGTCCGTTCACCTGAAAGTGGAGACCAGAAACATGAGAATACCCCGTCGAATGCTAGGTAGAAACGCTCGAAGAGACGACAGACCTTCAGTATCATATCGCCAGCGACGAGACCAGCAACCTGGGCAGCCCCGTCAGGCTTAACGCTCTCCACAAACACTGGATTGTCGCCGGAGACCTGGCGAGGGAAAGATGTTATCCTGGAGCACAATAAAGGCGACTGATGCCCACACTCACCTTCATCCCATATCCGTTCTCGTCCTTACGCACTGTCAGGGTTAAATACTGAAAATTTTTTGGTAATGCTAAACTTGGCGTCGTTGGCGCCGTCGCTGGCGTTGTTCCCTCGCCCGCTATCGGTGTCTGGGGATGGTTGCCCCCTATGGGTGTTGTCAGGTTGAGGCTACTGCGATCTGCAGTCCCAAGCAGAGGATTATCCCCGGCTACATTATTGTTATTATTGTGGTGGGCTGTGGGTGTGGCTGGTGCTGTGCCACCAGCAGTGGCTTCACCATTCATTTGGCTCTGTTTGTTCGCCTGCTGGTAGCCGGCTGGCAATGGCGGGGTCTGTGGTGGCACGGAACTGCTCTGACTCTCCCTATCCCTATCTTTATCCTTATCCTTGTCCCTAACTTTATCCTTGTCTCTGTGGCTACTGAAACTGCTGGCCAAACTGCTCAGGCTGCTAGCCAACGATGGGGATCGGGGTATTTTCGATTTGTTCGCCAACTGCTTTTGCTTCTGTTTGTTTTTGGAATTCTTCACAGATTTCTGTTTGGGCGAAGGCAGCTCTGGTTTGGGGAAGGCAGAATCCACGGCAACAACAACTGCTGCTGCTGGCGTTGTGCCAGTTCCAGTTCCAGTTCCCGTTCCCGCGTTGCTGCTACCACCGTTCGTCGTGCTGCTCGTTGTGGCGATTGATGATGACTCCAAGGGCCGCTGCTGCTGCTGTTGCTGCTGAATGCTTGACTCTTCTGGCAGCTCCTGAACTTCATCGTAATCATGTTCGTCGGTGCACAAATCTATTAACCTGCAAGGATAAGGAAGCAGAGGATGCCCGAAAGGGAGAGCAATTAATATGGTATCTCGGTGGGCGAAGGTCTTCTAGCTACCGGAACCACAAACAATTGACATTCTGTGATTAGCCAGATTAGTGGATAATCAAAAGAACCAACGGACAGACAGACATGTAATGAAAGTCATGGCCTGCGCCCGATTCGTTCGTTCGTTCGGTTCAGTCTCTCTTTTAATTGAGCTAAAATTAAATCAGCCCAAAGAATAGATACAGTTTAATTGATGTTTATTTGATCGTTTTGCATGTGAATAGAATCGCCGTCGCATATATGCGGCTGGGCTGCCTTTGCTTTGGACTGCTATAAAATCTCATTTCCCGCCTGCCGAATCCATTAAAAATTATGGTATATATTCCCATTGCAGCCTAGCAGCCGAACAGCCGCCGTCGAGCAGAGCAGAAGCCCCAAAAATAAAACCAATGTTTACCTTAACGCTGGCCCGAGAGTGACCCCCACTGCCATTCCAATAATACAACGTATTGCCCCTGCTCTGGCGCTCTTTGAGGAAGTCTGACTGCATCACATCAGAAAACGATGCGATGACTAGTGGACAGATGACAGACAGTAAAACCTGTTAAAGCCCACAATGTCAGGCAAATAAATTGAGTAGCACACGCATTCCCCCTCTCTCTCTCTCTCTCTCCGCCCAAGAGTCGATATAGTTAACTGATTTTGCATACGCTTTCACACTAACTTTTCAGCTGGCCAAAACTAAACTTATCTATTGGGGCTGAAACTTACCCCAGCCAACAAAATAAAGGTAGTAGAATGTCAAAACCGGCCGCTCCTTAGTTTCTGCTGTATGCGGCGGGCATTAAGTCATCGAATGTGGTTGAACCACGAACCACCAAACAAAACCAGCCCCATTTGAGAGAACCTATGGCCAAAAAGCAATCAGCAAAGCAGCTCGGACTGCTGAAATCTGGATTCCCTTCCATGCCTGCCTGCCTGCCCCACTGCCCCACGACTAATCTAGATAAGCAAATATCCCCCAAAGCTTATAATGTTCGAACGAGAGGAGAGTGTAGGCCAGAGCATATGTCATACTTTGGATACGAGAGTGAATAGTACGTAGGGGAAGGAAAATACATCGTATATTACATTACGGAAATAAAGATTTATCGTCGTTTTTCACAATTCAAACTACGCCAATGAGTAATATGTGGATTCCTCCGGCGATTGAGTCTTCCTCAGAACACAGCATCTGGATCTGGTTCTGGATCTGGATCTGGGAGGAGCATTCTGGGCATTCATTTCAGGGCTTTAGCTCACCGTTTCTTGATTGATGGGTCATCCATAGGGTTGTTTTCTGCGCTGGCTGCTGGTGGGTTGAGAATTCAGCTTGCAATCAGCGACGGTCGATGGTCTGGCATCCAATGAGGGTGGTGGTGATCCTCCTCCTCCTCCTACCCAGAATCGGGAGTGGAACTGCGTTTTGTAAATGTTTTGCAAAAAACTTGCACTGCACTGTTCGGAATTATTCCAGAGCACTCACTGCACGAAGATGACTTAATTGGGTTTGATCTAGTTCTGGATTCTGACTTCTGGCTTCTGGCGGCTATTTGTCTGTTTTTTGCAGCTGTTTGTCGAGTTTTCCTTTATTATTATTGATTTTATGGCATATTTTTGTAATTTTGTAATAAGATTTCGCTATATTTATTTTTACTCGCACCTAAACACACACAAACACATAGACACACATTAGGAGGGGGATGCGGGTCCGGATGCGATCCCCAACAGCGCGTTGAAGCTGGCACTTCTTCTACTCCCGAGGGAAGTTGCGGGCCTTTTCAACAAATGCCTCCAGGAGGGGACGTTCCCCGAGAGGTGGAAAAGGCAACGGCTGCTACTGTTAACCAAGCCGGGCAAGCCGCCAGGGGTGGCCTCTTCCTACAGGCCCATCTGCCTTCTGAACTCCATGGGAAAATTCTTCGAAAGGGTGATCGGTGCGAGGCTGAGCGCAGCCATCAAAGTAGCAGGCGGTCTCTCCCGGAACCAATACGGGTTCAGGATAGGGAGGTCGACGCTGGACGCCATCTTGAGGGTCGTACAAACGGCGGAGGAAGCCATTGCTGGGACTAGGTGGAGAGGCGAAACCAAGTCCTATTGTCTGGTGGTGACACTGGACATTAGGAACGCCTTCAACTCGGCCGACTGGACCCGGACGCTGGAGGCACTGAGGTCCTTCAACATCCCGGGCTACCTACTGAATATAGCGCGCAGCTATTTCAGCAATAGGGTGCTGACAATGGACACATGTCAGGGCTCTAGGGCA
This sequence comes from Drosophila miranda, assembly GCF_003369915.1. Classification (NCBI taxonomy): domain Eukaryota; kingdom Metazoa; phylum Arthropoda; class Insecta; order Diptera; family Drosophilidae; genus Drosophila; species Drosophila miranda. Next base: position 17,023,942 of record NW_022881603.1, read on the forward strand.
TACGAAGTCTCAGCCGGAGTCCCGCAGGGCTCCGTTTTGGGACCTCTGCTCTGGAACGCCATGTACGACGGGGTCCTACGGCTCCCGATGCCAGCCAACACTAACCTGGTGGGTTTCGCTGACGACGTCGCAATAGTGGCGGTAGCGAAGGAACTTGCCGCAGTGGAGGAGCTTGCCAACGTCGCCATACAAGCCGTCGAGGCGTGGCTAGCCGCCGCCGGGCTGGAGCGGGCGGCCCAAAAAACGGAGGCGGTCCTGATATCCAGCCGTAAAGTGGTCGAGACCGCCAGAGTGCAGGTTGGTGGGACCGCGATCGAATCGCAGAGGTCCATCAAGTACCTTGGAGTCCTCATCGACACGCGCCTGTCCTTCAAAGAGCATCTGGAATACGTCCACACGAAGGCCGGTGGGACCGCGGGAGCGCTATCCAGGATGCTGCTAAACACCAGAGGGCCAAAGCAGGCAACGAGGAAACTGCTGACGAGCGTCGTGACGTCGCAGATGCTCTACGCCGCACCGGTGTGGGCAGAAGCCGCGAAGGTGAGGAGCTACATGCGAGGCGTTGAGGCAACGTACAGACTGTGCGCCATTAGGATCGCGTGCTCGTTCCGGACCATCTCAGACGAAGCCGCGTTAGTCATTGCCGGGCAAGTTCCGCTCAGGGAGCTGATAAGGGAGAGGAAGGAGATCCATGATGCCATGACGGACAGTGCAGCCGAGGTACGCTCCAAAGCAGAAATTAAGGACGCCGCCAGAAGGACCAGCATAGACAGATGGCAGACTCGATGGGACCACTCACCCAAAGGCCGATTGACCCACACCCTCATCCCAAGCATAGCATGCTGGGTTGAAAGGAAGCACGGCCAGGTGGATTTTTACCTTAGCCAGGCACTGAGCGGACATGGCTGCTTCCGCGGCTACCTCAAGCGCTTCGGCCACGAGACAGAGGACTGGTGCCCCGAGTGTGGCACAGTCATAGAGGAGGACGCTCGCCACGTCCTCTTCGACTGCCACAGGTTTGACCTCGAGCGTCAGACATTGGAGACAGCAGCAGGGTCTAGGGTCAGCACCGAGACTCTGGTGCCGCTGATGCTGGCAGACCCGAAGGTGTGGGAAGCGGCCGCGGAGTTCGCCTCTAGCGTGATGCGAACGCTTAGGTCCTTGGAGAGAAGGCGGAAGGAGCAGACGGAGTAGGTGTCCACGCCACTGCGAAGCAATGCTTTGCGGCAGTACCGCAGTCCGCGGGGCCCCTAGTCCCAACATACTCTTGTCCGTTAAATTAAGTTAGATATAAATTGTACAGTATATATTATAGAGCAAATAAATAAGTATATGAATATTAAAAAAAAAAAAAAAAAAACATTAGGAGGGGGTGGAGAAGAGGGAGGGACGACCACGAACATGCAACGATCTCCTTGCAGTTCCATTGTTTTCATTTCAATACAGTCATCTCTTTCGCTCCTCCTTGTCTGCCCCTGGCGCTTTGTTATTTTGTTGTTGTTGTACTCTTTTTTTTTTTCTTTTTTTTTTTGCTGACTAGTTTTCACGAAACACTCGAACGAATGACGACGACCGACGGCGATGGGGGGATGGGGATGGCGGGGTAAAACAAGTTTTGGCCGAAAAAATAAGTACTAATAAAATACTAATGGGTCAGAATGGACAGGCACAAAACGCATATATGTACATGTACATATGTATGTATATGCAAGCATATATCCCTTATGAAATATCCTCAGAGGGCATAGGGCAGGAGTAGGTACAGATCTATTTACAAGTACAATATCTACTTATTTGATGTTCTCATCATCGCAAACAGCTGATTGTTCAATTAACTGCTTGTGAAGGGGGAAATTATCGCAGCGGGGCATACTCTTATCGCACTGATCTCAATGTGTATACACAAAGTTAAATCTAACCCTGCAGTTTCACTCCTTTCATAATTAAACGCAAATATTTAATTGAATAAATGTGTATACATACAAACACACACTAGACGTGTTTGTGGGGGTGCGAGTGCGATCATCGCCGCAAACGCATTTTGTGTGAAATTTTCGTCTGTGTGTACGCGTGTGAGCATACATTTAGGTGCGCGGGTGTGTGTGCGCCTGTGCTTGTTTGAGTAGTGAACTCTTGAACTGCAGTACGTACATCGTTTAGCGAAAGGCGGCTTTACGGCCCTGGCGACGGGTAAATTAATGGAAATTTGATCAACAGCGACGAGTTTTCTTTCAATTCTCGTCTGTTGTTATATCTAACAAGTGGCGGTGGCAGCCATATTGTTTTGCTGAGCTGCTGTTGGGTCATCATACACAAACACACCAACAGCAACTCACTTGTGGCTGTGTGTGCGCCAGCGCGTATGTACGTGCCCCTATCTGTATCCTTATGCATGTGTTCAATAGGTTAGAGATCGTTTTTAGATGAACTTAGGCCGTAATAATTTTCCAGCATTGCACACACGCGAACTGACTTTTGCAATTTGATAAATCACCTTCACTTTAAGTACACAGTTACGTGTGTAAACTCATCGTACGTATGTGCATATAATACGTATGTACATCTACAAATCTTATTTATTGCCCCAGCTAAAGTGAGCTCACAAACCGAAAACGACAACGAACGGAGCGCGTAGCAAGCTGCGCATCATATCATACATATCATTCTTTCTTACTTTCGCTGGGCAGCGCTGCATACTAACAATGGCGCATTGATTCCATATATGTACGCACGCAAAATAACAGCGCACTTATTTTGATATTAATTATTATTCTTACAACAAACAACAAAGCACAGAAAATTGTTTTTCACTTATCGCGCTCGCACGCACGACCAGTGTGACCTATCGACAAAATATACGGTCCGACCCGCTGAAATATACCGTAAATATACCGATGAAAAACACAAACTTAGCCCACTTAAGCCTCCTCTATTTAAACAGTTCAACGACTTGACGTAAATGGCGGAAAATATGTCTGATATTTTCTTTTGTAGATCAATGTCATTTTTCCTCTGAACAAAAAACCAACGATATCGTTCATCTAAACTGCGCTAAAATCCCTCTTGGTCTAAGGTTTATCATTGTCCGTCAAGAATTGGAAACCATATTTGTCGATTTTTATTTTATATTTGATATTACTAGCTAGCTAGGACTTCCATACCTTAACACATAATTTTATCAATTTTCTACAAGATAAGCTAAAATGAATTACTCAAAAAAAATTTTTTTAAAGTGAATGAGTGATAGTGACGAGGATATGAATGAAACTTTAATATATTGATGAAACTGATGAATATACATACAAGACGTCTTTATTAGGCTAAAACTTAATACTATTTATGAAGAAGGCACAATCTAAATTGCCCTGGTACATGTGTGTTTATGTTATTTCAAAAGTAAATCTGAAAACTTTTGTGAAAGTGATAGACGAAGCCTGGCTGAATAATTCATAAACTTCATTTTTTATCCGCCGGGAAGTCCTTTGGCCATCACAGCGCCAGGAGGCTGATATACAGTCCTTGTTCATGTCATTTGTCACTATTCCTCGCCACTGGGGCCGCTGTCAATGCTATGGGCTATGGCAATGTCGAAGGGCTGTCCAGAGCTAAGACTTTTGCCTTCGATCTGGAAGAAGTTAAAGTCGGATTAGGGGAATCCTCTACCGGACTCAGCCTCTGTTAATCCGCTAATAATCTGTTAATTAACAGTTAATTCAATGCGTGTTCGGGTCATAGGCCTTCAAGGTATATTGTCCTCAAACTCGAGGCGACGTTCGAACCTTTCAATTTACCTTGGCCTGTTATACCCTTTTGTATAGCCCATTCAAAATAACGACTATTTTTTTTTTGTCGCAAGAGAGCTGCAATGTGACCGTCTTACCCTCAGAAATACCTCAAATATTCCGATGAAAAACGAACTTAGCCCATTTAAAACCCCTTTATTTAAACAGGATAACAACTCTTTGCGCGCTCTTACTTGTGAAATTTTAGGTTTTAATAAAAATGAGAATCTTCAGGTGCTTCATAGAAACTGCTTGCTAATTGGGTGGTTATGTCAGTTGTGTCTTATATCTACTTATAATTATTAAATGAGGTTCTTCATTGTTGGCGCTAGCGCTGGGCACTACACTATATATTCCTGCTGCGCTGCGTCAAATCATTTCGCAATAAATCTAATATTTAGATTTTCCTTGATCCATATTTGTCAAAAATCGACAAAACACCCGATCTGGCGCATAAAGCCAAATTAAATGCATACTGGAAATGTCCATTGCCCTCACCCGTGCGCCCGGAAGTGGCGCACGACTGGCGTCATGAGCTGCATTCGTCGACAACCAGCGGCGTCTCTGCCTGGCTCGTTGCGCTAGACTCCGGCTGCAAATCCCCAACGACATCGGCTCCCTCGTCATCAATGCCACCAATTGTCAATGTGGGGTCAATTATTCGAATGTCCGCCAAATTCGCATACTGCATGTCACTGATCATCTCGCTTGCGAGCCGTTCAGCCATCTGCAGATGCATCGACGACCCACTCGGCGGCATGTGGGGATTTGTTTCCAGAAGTTGCAAATGATAGTAGACGCCCTCGTCGTCTATCGAATAGAACTTCGAGAACTTGGCGTCGGTGAAAAACTGGCTGGCCTTGTTGCCCACAAACTTGATGCAAGCCAGCAGCTCCGGCCGTATGGCATTGCCCCGTTTGTTTCGCCACAGATCTACTTCCGGCTGGGTGTCGCGAACGGGTTGATGGAGATGACTAACAAATGGCGGTGGCTCTGACATGTCCGAAACAATAGGAGCCGCATCGACAGCATCCTCCTGCGTGACACTGATCATCTTGTGCCGGCGGCTGCGTCTTATGGCCAGCTGCGACTCGATCTGGTTGTTCCGCATGTGGCTCACGTTCCAGAAGCACAGCTGCTCCCCGCAGCTAATGAGCAACAGTTTGCACGGCGAGAACCGTAGCTGTGTGATGCACTGCTCGTGCACTTCCTTTATGCTGTAGACCAACTGAATAGCAGCTCCTGCCAGGGAGTAGAGCTCGATAATGCCATTCTGGAAGCCCAGTGCAAACAGGGAAGCGTCATCTGCGGCAATCAGGTAACTAATTTTCTGTTCCTCTGTGATCCGTTTCCTGCAGATGACATCGTTCCTTAGCCACGTGTCGGTGTAGTCTTTAGAGTTATAAGCGTGTGCCTCACTCACCTCAATGGTGTTGTTCCCGAAGGCCAGAAAGAGCAGACCGTTCCTTAGGTCAAAGCCCATAAGTGGTTCGTCACAGTTTTCCAGCTTGATGAGTACCAGAGGGTTGGATATATCCAGTTGCTGGAATATAAATTTCAAATAGACAGGTAATAAGTCAGTTTTTAAAAGAATAGGCATGCACTCACAAAGACTCCGTGCTCGGAGAACAAGAGCAGAAACTTTCCACCCAGAAGGCAGGAATATTTGGTGTCCAGCTCCAACTTGAGCGGCCAATCCACTGGCGCTGTTCCAGCCACTGGCAGCGATGGCAGCTCTGGTTGTAGCTGGAATATGACAGTTTTGCGTGGACCGTGCGCCGACGCCACCAGCAGCTGAGAGTTGACCTGCTTGAGGTAGTCGATGGGCTCCGTAATATACTGTTGCGGCAGCACCGCATCGCGGTTCACATCGATGATCACCCCGTCCATGTAGCCGACAAATATGTGATCGTCGTCGTGGGCGGATATTGCGGTTATGCGCGTCTTGCTGGCCGCATGCGTGGGGGTTATCGTTGACCAAGACGAAATACTGGACCTGCGGCGAGCACTTGGGTCGGCGGTGGTCTCAATATGATGGATACGCTCCTTGGAGTCGATGGCCAGCAGCTGAGACCGCTTTCTGGTCATGTCCAGGAGCGGGCGCAGATAGACATTGGGCTCGAGGCAAGCCCGTGTAATGCCCTTTGTCTCATCCACATTGTGGACCCACGTAATACCCGAATCCACCTTTCGCAGTGTGTGCACGTGCAGGAGCCGCTTTCCTTTGGCACCACAAAGCACTATGTACTTGTAAATAGGATCGCACAGCTCGTAGATGTCCACGCATTCGATGTGCTCGCTCACATTGCTGCGCAGCACGGGACTGGACAGCTGGATGTCATACACAATGAGGCCAACCGATGTTCCCAGGATCAGATAGCGACCATCTGGCGATCCCTTAGCGCAGGTAATGAAGCTCATGTCCGGCAGCTGCACAGGCTCCGACTTGAGCCGCACTAGAGGCTGTTGAAAGTCGCCAGGCTCGAACGTCAGCCGCCAAACGCTGTACCTGTGGATGAGCAGCAGGGTCGAATGCTGGCTGCGTTCATTGTAGACTTCAATCGCAAGCGGGGGGTCATTGTGGACATCGTAGCCACTGAGCTCTGGCTTGTCGCACGACCCGTTGTGCAGATCCCAAACGGTGAGGGTGCAGTCAGCGGTGCATATGACATAGTAGCGGTTCAGCACCTGAACGAAACACCGCACACGAAGCGGATGCGTCTCGAGGGTGGGCGTGTTGGAGGACTTGAACACTTGGTCCCTGTCATCCCACTCACAGATGCAAACGTCGCCGTTGCTGAAGGCCACATGCAGCTGAATCTTTGCGTCTCCAACGGTTGCTTCCTCGTTCAAGTAGAACGCCGCAATGTTCTGGTCCACGCTCTGGTAGCTCATTGCGCGCTTGGCGACGCCATTGACCAGCTGCTTGTACGTACGAGTCGCCGCATATTTCCGCAAATGGGAAAGGTGTGGCGGTCGCACACGCTGGCGACTTCCGCTGCTGTGACGCCGCCCAAAGCACTCGGCCCACAGCGACCAGAGCTTCACACTGCCATTGCTGTGGAGCGTGAGCAGGTGCTTCTGGTTATTAAACACGGCCATTTTCAGGATGTCGCTGCTGTCGTTGTCATCCTTCAGCAGATACGTGTCCTCCGCCTCCAGAGAAACGTCGGTCAGCAGCATTTGTTTGCTGTCCAGAGCCATCAAGCAGAAGTCATTGTTCAGGTACAGGACGTGTCGAACCGTATTCTCCCCGAGGTTGATAATTTGCCGATGTTGGTGAAAGCGACCACTGCCAAACGGATTCAATTTAGATTTCAGTTGCAAAAAGAGATCATTTACGTACTGCTCTGTGAACCAAACTTGATCACCGAACCGCTGCAATTGTCGGTGGGCCTCCTCGTATATGGTCTCCTCATCGTCCATCAGAGCGATTCGCAGAAGGCGGGTAAACTTGGACCGTATAAGGTTCTCCTCAATCTTTGGAAGGAAATCCAGCAAAGCATTCACCAGGCGCTTAAACTTGGGATCATTGTCTAGATGGCAGCACCAAAAAGGGTTAACTTTGTGTAGAGTTTACGAACGCTGTAGAATTTCAGCTGCTGTAAAGTGTTGAGTATCGATCCGCTGGCATTCCACGCTGTCTTGTCGTATTGTATCTTTTGTTCAAGAAACCGAAAATCGAGGAAAATCTTGCGGAACAGAGCCACGCTCTCGGAGTGCTCCAAATTAGTCAGATGGTGGCCGATATGGCAATAGAAATAGCCATCCAAGAAGGGCACTGTCAGATCGTCATCATCGTCGAAAGCCTTTGTGATGCTGCCGCAAGAGGTAGAAAGAAATTTGAATTGTAAATGCCTCTCGAAGGAAATCGGGCAGTATATATAGTATAACACCTACTTGTAATGATCAACGATTCTTCTATGGAGTGCAGCAGCGTTGTCCACCCTTAGTTTCAACTCCAAATATATCGTGGGTATACTTATGGTCGACGGATGGGCCTGCTTTTCCACCAAGGAGTACCGGTGCAGCTTATTCACCACCACCATCGGATCGTCGCTATCTGATTTATTGTCTGACCAAACCAGAGATAGGAGCTACATTCGAATAGAACATTAAAGATTAGATTTAATTGGCAATGAGCTAATCGAGGCACTTACATCGATGGACGGACGGAGGGAATATGAAGAGCTTATCGAATATATTCCTATTTATAACCGGCTCCAGCACCTTCAGTGAGCTCTCGATAATGCTCGTGAGTTTATTGCAGTTCACACTGGGAAGAAAAAGAACAGATTTAAGAGTTGAGGCCATTGTAAGAAGGGGATTTCCCCTATATTCATGTACTCACTCTTTCCAATTCTCCCAAGTGGCCAGACCGTCGCGTATACTCTCGGCAATAATGCTCAGGCTGCGTGGATTTGTCGTCAGCACTTCCCTGGGCAGATCCTCTGGCCTGCAGTGGAGATACTTGACAATTAGCGACTCAGCCTCGTGCTCGGTGAGGGCATCCTTCAGCGGCACATGCTTGGTGGTCGCCGCGGACAGGTAATCGGTAACGCACTTGTAGCGAGTGGTCAGGAGTATCTTGCAGCCGAGATTGAACGCCTTCCAGGTGCGAACGCTCTGCACATTTCGCAGCACCAGCAGGTAGTTCTCGTATGGCTTGCTCTTGAGCAGGCGCCGCAGTTCGATTTTGACGCTGTCAATGCGCTGCATGATGTTCCAGGTGCCGGAGTCGCATCGGCTGCTCCAGCTCGGATCGATCTGGTAGAGCAGAGTGAGCAGCATTTCGAGGTCTGCCTCGGGGCTGTTGCAGTTCTTCACATTCAGCCAGAATATCTTAAAGTCCATCTTCTGCTGCACTTTGTACGAGGAGCAAACGTCGAGCACAAGCCATTGCTTGCCGGCGCCCAGGGGTCCATCGACCAGGACATTCTTGGCTGGCCTCAACTCCAGCAGGGCCTTGGTTAAGTCGAGGAACTGTCCACAGAACGTACATACATATAAATAAAAATTAATTTTAAATATTTCATTATTGCCAATATCTTACCGGTTTTAGGCGCGGCACATTGTACTTGGAAAACACTTGATTGTCATTGAACAGACGATCCCGCTGCTCTACGTACAGCCTGGTGTTGGGGCTCGGCTGTAGGTACTCGGCTTTGATGGGCCTCATCAGGAATTCGTAGTTGGCCCCATCGCGATAGTTGAGAACCTCCTCGACGAATCTTTTAACGATGCTCTCTGGCTTCTCGAGCAATTTCCAAAACAAAAGGTAGATTCTAACATCCGTTTGATCCGATGCAAAAATGAAATCGATTTCCCTTTTGGTTAGTATCGAACGCAGTGAGTCCTCCACATCCTTGCAGTCAAAGTCCTCAATGAAGGGGTCCAAAAACACCGACAATATATCCTTATAATGGTAATGCATCTGATTCACATCAGTGTCCATTGTGGTCTATAAAAATAGACTGGGCAAAAATACACACAAAAACAACAAAATTTTTTATCAACAGGTCTTGATTGCATAAACAGATACAAACAGAGAACAGAGTTTCCGAACTATCAGAGAATGGTGAAATTAGATACGTGCAGCGATCGTGGACCATGACAACTCCTTCTGAGTGCTGATCGTCAAGGAAATCCAAAAAACTTGATCAACTCGATCAGATTCGGAATTCGTGACACAGAAGCATACGATCATAAAAGGAAATTCTAGTTCGAATCTGTGCACTGTCTTTCTTCAATGTCTCGTCTCCAAACTCTGACACTAGCCTATTACTATTTACTTATTCAATTAACTCTTCGATTAGATTATGTATCTGTCGATTGCCCGCCAAATCGACGACAGGTGACTCAAAGCCGAGAATTCCGAGTGGAAGCCTGGATGGATGTGCAGATAATGTGCTTAAGCATAACAACAGATGCAAGTGAATGAACTTGGAGCGTTTGTGTGTGCGCTCTTGAGTCACAATGCCTTGAGTTTATTAAAAGAGAAACACACACACAAAATCGGGGAGGAAAACAGCCACACAACCACGTATGCACACAAGGGGGAACGGGGTGGAGTGCAAGCAAAACACGTAAATTAATTATATTTTAGAATTTTGGCACTAGTAGAACAATTATACTGCACAATACCAGTGCATTTGCACCTGCAACCTGTATATATACGAACGAACGCCACACACTAATACTCACGTTTGTGTTTATTTATAACGAAACCGTTGTCCTTACATTAAATGAGAAATAATTCTATATGTATGTATTGCACTTTATCTTATGCTAGTTGAGACATCGGCTGAACGAGTTCTGCGTTCTTTTGTCTTTCACATTTTCTTAGTTACGAGAACTGCGACGAAATTTCAAAATAATAAATAAAAATTGCAAACAAATTGCGCACATTTAGCACAACAACAGCACAATCTATAGTGTGAACGTTTAGTGGAAGCGAATAATTCCCACGAAAATGATGAAATTTCATTTCAGATTTTTAGCGCAGTTCAGGTGAAAGATATCGTGGTTTTTTCGTAAGTAGACAGGAAGGATAGGATCTACAAGAAGAATTAACAAGCAGTATTTTTTTCCACGGCTTAACTCAAGCTGTTCGCTTATTAAAATAGAGGGGGGTTGGCTATACCATATGGTATATTTCTGAAAGTCTAGCTCACACAGCTTGCATGGTGTTTTCTAGTATTTTCCAATATTTTTTAAGATGCATTATGGAACAAAGCATTAATATGAAAATCCCAGGCCACATCGAATACTAAAAAAAGGCATGTCAAAAAGTGGTTTCACACTGGCGCTTCCATGGGGCTTACCTAAAAAAAATAAACGGCCAAACTTGTCAACAAATGTGCACTTCATGTGACGCTTTTGATAATTACATACAAATGTAGTTAATATGTACCAACTGTCTAGCTAAATTAATTTAGTGGAAATCATAGTTGACCGTATCTGCTTAAACCTTATTTTATAAACAATCCAATAAAGATGAGATTTTAAAGTTTACCAGTCTTATAGGAAATTGATTTATGAACGGGATAAAATTATGAGTTCAGGGCTGAGGGTCCTAGCTAGCTAGTAATATTCAACCGAATATCAAAAAGGAGGAACATGATGGAACTTTAATACAATTAATTCTTCAGTATATTTACGGTATATTTTGAAGTTTTTGACGTATATTTCGGTATATTTATGAGGGTCTGACGGTATATTTGATGAATAAAGCGGTCCCGACAGTGAAAAGGCGAAATTGTTAATTATCTTTGGCGAAGAATTAATTGGTAAAGTATAGCGACAACAAATCAGCATAATATCAGTATCCCGCATCTAAATATATGCATATTACAATCACGTGAACTTGTCGGCCATTAATATATATAATTCCGACAGACACGCAGACACGAGCAAGCGAAAGTTGAAAGGCAGCAAAGCAAAGGTGACAACGCAAGCAAGACGAAAAAAAGAAAACCAACGACGTATACGTTACATTTCGATAAAATTAAGGTAGGCATTGAAAACTGAAGCATCAGTGTCAGAAAGATTTGTGAGTCAGTGCAAGTCTGTAAAGAAAATATAAGAAACGACTTTTTGTGCTTGAAAAAAAAAATAAAATCACCTAGTGAAGAAACAAAATGTCCGCAATTGTGGCGGAATTGGCGTCGGCGCTCGGCGTCGACGTAACCGCATCATTGAAACATGAATGTGATTTGTTTAGTGCTTTTTAAAACGTGTTCAGCTAATTGTGTGTTTTTATTCTTAGTTTTCGAAACCGACGCCGCTATCGCTATGTCATGCCGCGCACCCTTCCAACCCGAAGACCAGTATGAGCCACTACGTCTACCGAATCCCGGGGGCAATACCGCCGCCACTGGCTTGGCCCATGACGCCGCCATCCCTTTAGACCAACAGGCGCACTTGTTCAACGATTATGGAGGAGCTGCGGGCTATACTCAGAGTGAGTACGCTCCTGGTCAAGCAGTTGGTTATGTACAGGCCCAGGCTTTGTCTGAGCTGGCCAGCGGCTTTGACGGCTCATCGAAACTGTCGGCGGCCGCCACAGTTTTTATACCGAGGGCAGTCGCGCCCCCACAACCCCAATCGCGACATCAGCAATGTCAGCAGCACCAGCCTGGAGGAACAGCGCCTTACGGGCAGCAGCAGCAGCACCGCTATGTCAATGGCTACAAGCATCATCATCAGCACCAGCAGCACCACCATCAGCATCAGCAGCACCACAACCATCATCACCACCAGCATCAGCAGAAGTTTAAGAATGATATGCAAAATCTACCGAATTCTCTACAAAGCCGACTGAACGTATCCAATCAGGAGTCCTCAAACAATGGATCGATGGGGGGCAATTTCTATCAGCAGCAGGTACAGCAGCAACTGCCACACCAACAGAACACACAACAACAACACGGGAAATTCCAACGTTACGCTCATTTAAATAATTCATTCCAACAAATCGCACAGCAGCCGCACCATCAGCAGCAACAGCAGCAGCAGTACTTCCAAAATCAACAGCAGCAGCCACAAGACTCTACTTCGTCCGCAGCTGCCTCGTCCTCGTAGTCGTCGAACGCGTCGCAGCCGGACATGGCTACCATTGCATTGGAGTATCTCGATACAGTAATACATTGCCTTAACCAGGTGAGAGTAGCTAATATCCATATGCTTTGGGTCTGGCCCACTAATCGCGTTCTATTCGGTCCATCTTTCAGAATCCGGGCCAATTTGATACAATCGCATCACGTTTCCTAACCATTTTCGACGGCATGGAGAACAACCACTACGTACTCTCGATCGCCATGGAGGATATATTCGAGAAATCCATCGAGCAGCCGAACTTCCGATACATGGGAGCCAAGCTGTACAATTTGCTGCACATGCTGAACCCCAAACCAGACTCGCTGTTCCACACTCTACTCAAATGCAAGCTCGACTACCACCAGGAGGAAGTGTCGAAGTATATGACATCGGGGGAGCAGCAAAAAGTGCGCGAGACTGCGCTCTTCCTCGCCGAGCTCTACATGCAGCTCCGCGGTGATGACGACGCCCGTATCCAACTCATTGCCGTTAACATTGTGTACTCTCTGACCAAGCTCCTGGCCTTTGAAAGTGCCGAAAACGTGCGCTGCATTTGCCAGACCCTGAAGCTGGCCGGCTACGACCTCACCGCCGACTGCCCAAAAGACATACTGAATATAATCACAGCCCTGAAAGAGATTGAACTGAAGACCAACGGCAGGTACGCAATGGCCGCCAGCGTCATTGCCTTGCAGCAGAACAACTGGGGCCGCAAGGTCTCCAACGCCCTCGGTGGCGAGGAGGATACTGTGGCAGAGCCACCGCGCCTCAGCGATGAGCCCGTTTTCTACGGCCCCGATGGCCATGAGCTGACTGCCGAGGAGACGGACTTTCTCGCTGCCGAGGACGATGCCAATGGCAGTGAAGGCGACGAATTCGATGTACGAGACGGCGACCTGGATCTCGATCCCGAAATGGACGAGGAAACCGAACGCGCGTACAAGGACTTCTGCAAGCAGGGTCAGCAGCAGGCGCAGGCCAAGGGCCAGTCCAATCGCAAAACTTAGACGGGTATCTGTGGTTTAATGGCGTGGCAGCTAGGTATAGTACTCGTACATGTGTATGCACGAACACCAGGAAGCGAATTAATATATGTACAAAGCATTTTTAACACATTTCTCGGTTGTAGGATGATCGATAATTTCAGTTGCATGGTTCAGAACCAATTGTGATTATCTTTTAAATTATTTGATAGCAAATTGTTTCTGATATATTTCGTTTCATGCGCCACTATGACATGTTTATAACCATTTTTTTCTAACCATATTTTTGTGATGCGCTTCTTTTGTATCTGTATGTCGCCACATGGTCGGCCCTCCCAAACCACCCCCGACCCAACACAGCTAATCATTTTTGGTTTGTTCTTTTTATACCCGATACTCAAAATGAGTATTGGGGTATATTAGATTTGTGGTAAAAGTGGATGTGTGTAACGTCCAGAAGGAATCGTTTCCGACCCCATAAAGTATATATATTCTTGATCAGCATCAATAGCCGAGTTGATTGAGCCCTGTCTGTCTGTCCGTCTGTCCGTCCGTCCCCTTCAGCGCCTAGTGCTCAAAGACTATAAGAGCTAGAGCAACGATGTTTTGGATCCAGACATCTGTGATATGTCACTGCTACAAAAATATTTCAAAACTTTGCCCCGCCCACTTCCGCCCCCACAAAGGACGAAAATCTGTGGCATCCACATTTTTAAAGATACGATAAAACCAAAAACGCAGAATCGTAGAGGATGACTATATGTTCTAGAGTGTAAAATCTCAACCAGATCGTATAATTATTATAGCCAGAATCAAGAAAACAATGCCATTCTTTCTCGCTCTGTCTCTCTCTAACACACAGGTTTCATGGTCGGCTTTGCCAATTGCAAAATATGAGTTCAAGGATCTCAGAACCTATAAGATCCAGAGCAACCAAATTTGGTATCCACACTCCTGTGATATCGGACCTTGACCGTTTCGTGTCCAAATTTCGCCACACCCCCTTCCGCCCCCGCAAAGGACGAAAATCTGGGGCATCCACAAATCTCAGAGACTATTAAGGCTAGAGTAACCAAATTTGGTATCCGCACTTCTGTTAGATCTCACTATAAAACGTATATCTCAGAATTTCGCCCCACCCCTTTCCGCCCCCACAAAGAACGAAAATCTGTTGCATCCACAATATTGCAGATTCGAGAAAACTAAAAACGCAGAATCATAGATAATGACTATATCTATCAGATTGCTGAATCTGGATCAGATCGGATCATTTTTGTAGCCAAAAGCAAGAAATCAATTTGCAGCGGCCACGCAGCGCCCGACGTCACGCTCAGACTGATTTTCTGTCTTTCTCGCACGCACTCTTTGTCGTGTGGTTCAATATTAGCGGCGTCTGCCGCAGGAGAGCCATACTGACTTAGTATCGGGTATAACTGTAGAGTTGCGGTGTACGCAGCAACTCACAACGTTCCCCCTCGTTTTTATTTATTTGTGTTTATTTGCAAGGACATCAATTGAATTTAATTTAATTGCTAAAAACAAAACCACGATACAGATCGACTGCCACGCCTCTGCAACAAAACACACACACCAGCTGCACTCAAAGCCTCATACATATGTACACCCACACTTACATAGAATATGTGTAGACTTATAACGGCGGAACAAAGCAAAACAAAAACAAAACGAAACAAATGCAAAAAATAAACAAGATAATTTCACATTCAATTAAATCAACATTCTCTTGATCATACATTGATAATAATTATAAATAAAAATTATCGAATTGCATTTAAACCAAAAATTGGTCTGCTATACATAATTGGGCTTCAAATTAATATGCAACGCAGTTTATTTAACAATTTGTTTGTGCGCAAATCAATTAAACCATTTCAACTATCGATAGCACTTTTCTTGTCTGCAGCCCTGAATATTGGACTTAGCTGTGTCTCTAGCAGTCTACACTTAACGTTTCATTGAATAATTGTTGTAACCCTGGATTTGTTGTGCGAAGAATTCAGGAATTAAATATATGTAGTGCAGCCTTGGGATATTGTTTTGTGTGCGGAAAACTCGAGGAATTAAATGTATGTTGGGCTGTGACAAGCCCGAATCTCGTGCAAGTCAAGAACACTCTTGAAGCCTCAAGGAGCAGTGTCGTTGCCCGTATCAAAGCATAGAAGGCCTTGAAAAGAATTCAGAGACCAAAACAAGAGTGACGTCATAATGGTGATATTTATGTATATACAGACAAACATATTCATATATGTGGGATACAGAGTTTTGCTAAATATTGGATTGGCTAGTGAAATATACTGAAAAGCGACGCACGCAAACAAACACATACACAGGGCCATTAATATATAAATACAAAACTAGCAATAAGCTGTAATTCTCTAAGAAAAGCAACAAAAACGCGACAAAAGTGACAACTAAAGGTCACAAAAAACACAGTGCAATGGCAAAACAACAAATACTAAACGATACATAGCGAGGGTGGGAGGGAGAATTGTGCGTGTCCGTGTGTACTTCTGTTCGGGTCGAGTGTGTGTGTGTGCGTATGTATTTTTTGAGTATTTTTGCAGATAACAAAGCGAGAGGTGACGAAATCCTTCACTGTTTTAAGCAAAAATCTCAAGTATCTCATGACCATGCAATCTGAATTGTATCTGAAGAGTGCACTCTCTTTGTATGAACGACCCAGAAATATAATCCAGATCATACATAGCATTGTGTCAGGCGTTGGCGTTTGAAGCACATTCTAATCAATTATTGCGCTCTGTGCTTTTAAGGTCGACTGCAGCGGTTGCAGCTGATTTATGACAGGACATCATGCACTAAGGAGACTTAAGTCGACGTCACCCACAACGAGAATCGAAGCAGAGATAACTTTTATACAGAAGCCCCCACCACCCCCCTCAACATCACAACAAAACGGTCCCACGAGGGTACCACAAGTGTCGTCATGGGCAGCGTCTGGAAGCGTTTACAGCGCAATTTTAAGCGAGCGGCAAAGTTCCAGTTCACCGCCTCCTACCACGACCTGCACGTAGAGACCACCGCCAAATGGTAAGTGATGGTATCTACATATGTATATCTATGGTTGGGATACAAGTATTCAGAGCTCTTCTGGACAGCCGAAAATGAGGAATATCTCGTTTTCAAGTGGCCCATAAACCCCTTCACCAAAATGAGTGTGCTTATATACTCGTACATGACCCCACTTCCTGTTGATATTAAAATTCTTTATGCAAACTCCTCTTTTTAATCATCATTTGCATATATGAACCAATATGTACAGGCATATCAGCTCAAGGGCCCACATATCTGTATAAATACGGTAATTTTCCGGGAACAAAAAATGTTATTCATTATTTCATTTATACATACATGAATTGTACGAGTATGTATAACAAGACCGCGTATGTTCTTAGAATAGATTCGAGTTGAAAGCACTTTCAGATTCCTCAGAAACAAATAATCCATATATTAATTGAATCATCTTTGAAGGCGGCCATCAAATCTCTCCATTGTGTGGACAAGAAGATCGAGACGCGTGGTAAGTGCACCATTACCATGGGAGCCGGATATGATGAACCCCCTGGTGGGCAATATATCCTGGCCAGTGCCGGACAATCACACCATATCCGTCACCCTGTTCAAGGATCCCCGCACTCACGAGCTGGAGGATAAGGATTGGACCTTCGTCATCGAAGATGTGAGTGAGCAATGGGCGGTAAAACACACACATTACTTATATCTTGTAACAGGTCACGCCCATGGGAAAGAAACGTGTGCTGGCCAGCGCCAGCATTAATATGCGAAGGTACGCAAGCATCGAATCTACTCAGCAGAGGTTTACATTGAGTCTTAAGGCGGTCTCGAAGAAGATAACCGCAGCCAGCCTAGAACTAACCATCAGCTGTGTGTTCCTCCGAGAGGGCAAGGCGACGTGAGTAAACACCGGCAGGGATCCAGAGATCCAGTAAAAATGAACATGTATGTGTGTTTTGCAGAGATGAGGACATGCAGAGCGTTGTCTCAATGATGTCGGTGAACAACAACTGTGATGTGGCCCCGCTCGACGATCTAGAGGATATACCGGACCTCGAGAATTTCAGCGAAATCACGGACAATCTATATGATTTCACCCATCAACTGGAGCAGATGACAACGAGCCTCAATGGCTGCATAGATGTGGCCACGCCGCTAAGTGGTAAGTGCCGTCCGTTCATCCTTTGTATGCACAGACTCTTGATGTTTCGATGTTTTTCTAAATGTACGCAAAATAGATCAGACTAGATTAAGTATGTTAATTCTACTTTACTTAGTATATACTAAATATATGCAACTCTTAGCTGTAGATACTATCTGTACAATAATTCCTCATACTCAAACAATGTTTATTTCCCTTTCTATCCAATTCACACCACTCCACACGTATCTTGAATGATTTACCCCGCAACTCTCGTATTCTTGTGCGTAAATTGTGTAAATGTAAATGAAAATTTCGTTATTCTTTTGCGTTTATTTTCCGTTTATTACTCTGTGTAGTACCTTCGTTATCTGAAGATCCCACACCATTGGCCGAGTCCTTTAATGAATTGCATTTTGAACTAGAAGCCGATGGCGAAAGGGAAACTTCGCATACGCTTGAATTGCCCGCAGCTTCTGCTGCTGCTGTTGAAGAGGGTTCGAAAACGCCCAACGGATTGCAGCCAGTGGTGGAGAGCACGCCCACCAGGGGCACAGGTGAAATCAGGCAAACGGATCAGCAGAAGACACCGGCAGGCTCACTGGGATACAATCACAGTGAGGGATTCGCCAAGGTGATCACGTCCACACCGCTAGAACCAAAGGCAGCCATTGCCAAGGAGAGTGCGAAAGCAAAAAAGGGAAAGGCTCTAAACTTCGACGCGAAGGAGGAGTCTCGCCCAGTTGTCGATCTACCGGCTGAGCCCAAGAAGGAGGAGACCGCGAAGAGCGTTAAGAACAACAGCACGGCCACTGAAGTTGCCCCACCAGAGCAGACCACAAGGAGCAGCATTTCGAATGCGAAACGTGCCGAGCTGCAGCCGCTGAATCTGAATAAGAGCTACGAGACAGTAGCCCCTGCCCCCGCCCCAACGATTAATGATTCTGTCAAATCGCAGTCGAGTGCAGTGGCCGGTGGAATGAACATCCTAAAGCCTGTGGAGAAGATTGTACTAAAGGAGAACACACCCGGCCAGGATCTGCTCGAGTGGTGCAAAGAAGTTACCAAAGACTATCCAAATGTAAAGGTTACAAACCTAACGACCAGCTGGCGCAACGGCATGGCATTCTGTGCCATCATCCATCATTTTATCCCGGATCTGATGTGAGTGCTCTTTGAGATGCACCAGAGATCGTTCATCTTTCATTATAATCTTCTATCACTATTGCAGCGACATGACGAAGCTGAGTGCCCACGATGTGGTTGGCAATTGTCGCATTGCCTTCGATGCGGCCGAATCGCTGGGCATACCCCGTGTCATTGAGCCGCGGGACATGAATCTGCTGACAGTGCCGGACAAGCTGGCTGTCATGACATATCTGCACCAGTTGCGGGCGCACTTTACCGGCAAGCAGCTGCAAATCGAACAAATCGGTATGTAAACTATTGAAGTTCTTATTAACAATCTATTTCACGGTGTGCCATCTCGCAGGTACAACCTCGGACGAGTCAAGCTACGTTATTGGCAATTACAAGTCGGAAAATTTGTCGCAGAACCTCAACTTTTCGCATCTGAAGACGCAGCTGTTGCATCAGAATTCCTTCGACGATGACATCTTTTCGTTGGACAAAGCCCAGCAGCTATCGCCGCAGAGCAAAAAGGATGTGAAGAACCTTATTCTGTACAACTCAAAGAATATCCTGGGCAAAGTGCTGTCGCCCACAAAGGACAAAAACTCGATCAACGCATCGCAGCATGCCTATCAGTCATGCCTGACGCCACCGCCGCCCCAGAGCCAGTTTGTGGAGGACGCCGATGAAAGCTCATTGAACGCTACGCAGGTGGGGGGCAAGGAGAATGCATCCCTATCGGTGCTGGATGCACACGCGGCCAATGTGAGTAGATGCCAGCAGCAGAGTAGTAGCTGTAGCTTTTGCAGTGCTTCGTTATGTTGCAGTTTTGAATTGATTTCATGTTGTAGTTAAGCTTTTCGTTTCTGTAAATATGATTTGGTTTCTTTGTGTTTTTTCTTGCTTTACTTTGGTTTGTTTTATAGCGAATTTTAACGCGCCACAAGGCAATGAGTGAAAAAGCTAAGCTTATGATGGAAAAGTTAAAGTTTTCCAACGGCAGCGGCGATCGCGGCGATGCGAACGACGTAAGTAGCTTTTGCCAGAGACACAGTCCGCCCGCAGCGCAGCCTATCTCTCAATCAATTCTCACACAATTATCGGCTTTGTTTGCTTTCGCAGGAGGAGCGAAAGCAGTGGTTGCGGGAGCAGGCACGTCGCCTGATACTGGAGACCCGCACCAAGACCGGAGGCGGCGGCGGCTCTATCGACAGTCCCACCAGCCCCACGAAGGGCAAGCGCTTTAACTTTTCGCCCGAGCGCACCATCTCGCCCATTCAGAATGGCTCCGACGATTTCTACTTCGAGAACCTGAAGAAAATTGACGAGGCGGAGCCAGGCAGTGGGGGAAACAAGATCAGTCCTAGTCATAGATTAAGCAATGCCCTATCCGGGGGAGTCAACATCAATGGCAGTCCCCTGCAATCGTTCAATGCGATTGTGGACCGCATCTCACAAAAGCACGAGAAGAGGGTAAGGAAAGATGGTCCTACAAATTGAGATGTTCGTTTAATTCTCGTCTTCTGTGTTTCTGCAGGGCGAAAAGCTATCCTACATCGAGTCCGAACTGGAGGCACTGGAGCGGGAGCAGGAGGCCATCGACCAGAAGGCCAGCAGTCTGGAGGCTAAGCTGCGCGCTGTGATGGGCGGCAATCCAAGTAATAATCGAACCAATCGGAACGGGAACCCGTTCCTTAGGCTAATCCGAAATAGTATTGGTGGTGGTGACTTAATTCGCATCAAGCTGCTAGATTCCGACGATGAGAGCTTGTTCGGTAGTAGAGCAGCATGCAGGGCGGGCATGGATAAGGGCACCGGTAACGGTACCAGCGATAGCGCCTGTATCTCGGGCGATGAGGTCCAGACCCTGGGCCAGACACGGCCGCGACCCCGCTCCCATTCCTGTTTTGTCAATGTGAATAAAGACCATCATCCATCGAACAGCCCCAACACCCATGAAAGCCATCAACATCACTTGCGGCCGCGACCGCATCATGTGCATCATGTCGTGCCCTACAGTCATCTGCTAAGCAGTTCCGCCTCGGGCATGTCCTCCCAGCAGTCCTCCTATGACAATCTACCAGCGTACAGCGACGATGATGATGCCCTGGCCATGGTAGCCACAAGACATGTGGTCTCCATTCGGCGGCAGCATGATCGCCACAAGCGGCGCCACCATCAACGGCGCTCCCGCCGCCCCCACTCTCGCGCCCATTGCGGTAAAGTGCCAGCCCGTCCATCCACTAGATTAATTGAGTTCCTAACTGCTTCCGCCATGCGCCGCTAGAACAGCACTACCCAACCGCCGCCTCAAAACCGCCTGCCGCCGTTTTCGCAGCCTAAACCGCATCGCATCGTTCATACCTTGTACCTTCTGCTGTTTCCTGTCTGCTCTGTGCTGTTTGTTGTTTGCCGTTTGTTCGTTTTGTGTGTCTTTTGCTTTCCCTATTTAAAAATACCTGCTTCCGATTGTGTCTAACTTCGTTCGAATAAAGCTCTAAGC
Organism: Drosophila miranda; assembly: GCF_003369915.1. Taxonomy (NCBI): domain Eukaryota; kingdom Metazoa; phylum Arthropoda; class Insecta; order Diptera; family Drosophilidae; genus Drosophila; species Drosophila miranda. Next base: position 17,045,134 of record NW_022881603.1, read on the forward strand.
TTCAACCGTCTCACTAATTCTCACTAATCACAGAGTCTGCAATCTCTGCAACAGCTTTTAAAACCGCCGAAGGAGTCCTAGTTCTTAGACTACACTAAACTACAACTAGCATTTTTGAGATTATAGAAACCATACGTGGTACCATGCATGCATTTTAATCCTAACACGTATCGTTACCCACAGAAACCGAGGAAACGGAGGAGCAACTGCTATCGCAGTGGTTCACGTTGGTCAACAAAAAGAACGCACTGCTCAGGCGACAGATGCAGTTGAACATACTGTAAGTGTTATCTATCTATATTTTCCCCGGCACGGATTACTCATGTGTGTTGGTTGTGCCCCCAGCGAACAAGAGAAAGATCTGGAGCGGAAGTTTACAATGCTTAATCAGGAACTGCGAGCGGCTCAATCTGTAGAGGACTGGCGCAAGACGGAGGTGCAGCGGGAGAAGGAGCGACTGCTGCTCGAAGAGCTGGTTACGATTGTGGACAAGCGGGATCAGCTGGTTCAACATCTGCATAATCAGGAAATTGCGTAAGCCATACTCGTCAGAAACTCGTACTTAAAACCCTCATCATTTATTATTTATAGCATTGAAGACGACCATGAGATAGCCAGGGAGCTGGAGCAAGTGGATATCAGCGGTGGGAAGGAAAAATGTGTTCTACAATAGAAATCGAAATTTTACGAAACTTGACTGGAGATTAATACTTATGAGTAGTACACACACGAACCCGAACCCAAACCCTAAAGAAACACACACAATCTTATCTATGTAACTAGTTAGATATCTATGTATGTTTGTATGTTCAGTGGCACACGATGTGGCTCTGCTCTGTGGTTCGCTGTCGAGGCGATCGCTTGACCGAATCGAATCACAAATATGGACCGGACCATACATGGCCCTAGAAAATGGCTATAAAACAAAGCGTACTGTGGCACTACGAAATTGCGTTTGTATTTAAGTAAAGAGTTCAATAATAAAATGATCAAAACGTCCGTTAGCAAACTAAGTATAACTCAAACACTGAACAGAAAGAAGGAAAATACCCTAAAATGCAACAAGCACTACACTACATTGGAAATCAGTGGAAAAATAACGAACAAATATTCGTTTGAGATTCATTTGTAGTTCAAACGTAATTTCAAATCATTCATTTTGTTATTCTATTTATTTCCTGTTTGGTGGTTGTTTGTGCCATCCCGACGACAACATCTGACGATCGATCATCATTCATAACATGAACGCTAGACGGAAGGAAAGAGAGGAGAGGAGAGGCAATTTTTACTGTAGCATTTACCCCCCAATTTACAAGAAACGCTTCATCCAAAAATATACATATGCAAACACCTACACCTACATAAAAATATATATATATATGCTCTAAGTTTAAGGCAAAGGCAAAGCGCTTTAATAATAATTTAAAGGTGGCTTATATACTTATATTATATACTACCCTACGTTGGCTGGCCACCTCCCAAGCAAATGTATGTAAAATATAAAGAACTGTTCAAGCCGAAGGAACCGAACTACTAGCTAATAAAGAATAGACAACGCGCCGATGTTGTACGAAACAAACCTAAACAAAAAACATTTCTGAATAAATATGCGTGTGCGTGCTGTTGATTTTGTCAGTATTATATATAATTTATTTAAATAGATTTGAGAGCCGAATGATGAGTCAAATCGAATATTGATTGCCAGTCAAAAAAAAGTCTATTCGATTAACAATTTTTGTAGAAAAAACTTTGTCTAATACAAGGTATGATATGCAGCAGTTGGTATTTATAGTTATTAAAATTTTTTTTTAATGTTAACAAATATTTTATTAGATACACTACTGGCCAAAAAAATAAGTACATCGGCGTCGTGCTAGTTTGTTATGGAATAGCTCGAATGTTTGTAAATGTATTGATGCCAATTGTTTATATTCGGAAAGGTTACAGTCTTGCCAATTATTTAAATCAAAAATTAAAGTGGGGAACCATCTTAGTAAAATTCTATGCATACATTTTTGCTGAATGGGCATTTTTGGTCTGGCCAAAATAATAAGTACACTGGTGTTATTTATAAATTTTGAAGGATTAGATAAGGATTTGGTCAAAGGATTGTTGGTTTTTATTGAGTTCTTTCATATTTAAAGACATGAGAGTTTAAAAAAATTCTTTAGTTAGGCCCTACTCCTGAAGAAAAGAAGTTTTCCATAAGTCTTCAAAAAGAAAGGAAAATTCTCCGGGAAATTGCGAAAAGTCTTGGACGCTCGGAATTTTTTGTTCAGAATGCTTTAATATCTAAAGTGGTTATTGAAAATCGAGGATGGAAGAAGAAATCTTTACAAACAACGGACACCCGCATAATCAGTCTTGCAAAAAAGGATCAGTTCATGTCTTCCAAGGCCATATCCGCTCAAATTGGCAAAGAAAAATCAGGTCTGATGGTTCGTCGGAGACTTCAATATATAGACCTAACAGGACGTATAGTCCGAAAAGTTCCCTTACTCCGAGTAAAAATTTTGAAGATGATGCAAAAAGTCGTTGAAAATCATTTGGCATGGTCTGGGTCAGATGGGTCTTAGAAGTGGAATAATATATTATTGAGAGATGAAACAAAAATAAATCTTTTTGATAATGACTCCAAAAGATGTATACAACGACCCAAAGGCAAAGAATTCGACTTCCGGTACACAAAGAAAATGGTTAAGAACGGAGACCGATGTATAGGTATCTGAGGCCATTTTTCTTGGCATGACGTTGAGCCGGTACATCGCATAACTGATCATGTGATCCAATTCGGGTATAAAAACATATTGACAGTCATTATACAACCTTGAGCTGAGGAAAACATGCCCTTAAGATGGGTGTTTCTAACGGAAAATTACCCAAAGCACACCTCAAAGGTGGTGAAGGCTTGGTTTACGGGAAAAAATGTAAACGTTATGGCTTGGCTAAGTCAGTTTCCTGACTTAAACCCATTTTAAAACCTTTGGGGTGACTTAAAACGTCGAATTGGTACAAATTCTTTTCGAAAAGAAAAAGAATTGTGGAGAATTTGTGCAAAAAACGTGGTATGAGATTCCAGTGGAGACTTGCCGCAAACTTATTGCTAGTATGCCAGAAGAATGGCCAAAATCATCCAAAATAAGTGTGGCTATATAGGATACTATTAAAAGATTATAAATTATAAGAAAAAAGTGTAAAAAATTTGAAACGCTTTTAGTTTTTCGCTTTGGAAAATTGCTGTACTTATTATTTTGGCCAGCCCTTATTTGTGATTTTAAGGTTTAATCGATCATAAAATATATATTTGAAATGAAAAATGCTTATGATAAACATTTTTATAGTCTATTGTAGGTTAGAAAACTAAAAGTAATTTTGATTTTTTAATTATGTTTATTAGAAAAGTTTTATAGGAGATGAAAGAAAGCGTATAAGCGTGTACTTATTATTTTGGCCAGTAGTGTATATACTATATAAATTGCACTTGGAGTTTGAGGTGCCGGCATGGTTCATTTCATGCAACTCCTCGTCGGTCTGATTAGCAGTCTCTACTTTGTAGTTGAATGTCGCAGATACGGGCTTGTGGTCGGAGAGCGTATACTCCATATTCGACTGATAAGACAGCTGGGTGGCGCTCAGAGTAACGGCCGGATAAATGTTGCACTGCACGCGATGCAGGATCCTATCACACCAGGCCGGACGCCGCTTCAGGTCGTAGTCATTGGTGCCCTCAATGAACTACAAGAAAATACCATTTTATTATGTCAGATAAGGGAAATTAAATTGTGTTTTCAATCACCTTAAAAGTGGGCGCAAGTTTGGGGGCCAGCTCCTCCAGCAAGCTAAAGGCATTCCCCGTCTCCCTCAGCAGGTTCAACTGGTCCTGCTTGAGCAGCTCGTCATAGCGCATACCCTCTGCGGCGGTCCTCACGTCCCATGCACTGCTGTCGCCGGAGAGTCGGAGGTTGAGGTCACCAAACCAGAAGACAAAATCGTGGTCAAAGATCCGACGGTAGCCCGAGGCTTGGTACTTGTGGTTGTCCACTTGTTCCAGTCCCACCTGAACGATAGGTGGCCAGGGCTGAGGGCGACGCGCCATCTAGCGGAAGTCCAGGGAGGCTCGATGGTGTATGAGGACATCGGGGGGAGCTGGAGCCGTCACTGGGGATATAAGGAAGAGAATAGGATTAGTTATATGTATTAGTAAGGGAAAAAGGGATAAATAGGAGTGAAAATATTAGAAAACGTGGATTGGATTATAGAAATCGTGGAGCGTGGACGGAGTAACGTCGAAATTGGACATTTTGTGCTTAAAACAGAAAGTTTGAAGTGAGTACAGAAAAGGCGGGCGATAAAATAGGTTGTAATGCAGAAAATTTTACAAACAGCCGGCAAGGAATATAGCCACCAGAACCGGGCCAGAAGGTTTCCTGGAGAGGGACACTGGAGTTCGAGAAAGTCGACTGCAGAGAAGAAGACTGCCCAACGGAACCTGAGTGAGTTCGTCCCAGTTGCGCGTGTGTGAGCCAAGTAGCGCGGGACGGGTGAAGGGGGAGTGTGAAAGAGAACGATTTAGCTGCCAGGGCGATTCTAGCCACACCGCACGATCGTTGCATCGCCTTCCAGTGCGTGCCACACGTTTGGTCTCATTCACCAAGTAACAACCCCGAAACCCTATTCACACACACACACACGCGCACACGTATACTCGGACCTATATAAATTTAGGGCTGACCGGCCACGGCCAGCGATCGCCCGCGTCGTTTGAACTTAAAGGGAAAAAAAACATAATCCGCACTCTAAACACCGTTCCACATTAAATGTTATTTTGTTCCGTGTGTTGTCCTTTATTCAGTATTTAGTATTAGCTTAAACCGTTTAACGTAAAATCTTGGCCATTGAAAAAAATATGTAAAAACACCAACACCTTTCACCAATTTGCAGTGGCTACGCAGCGCCCGACTGATTTTCTGTCTCTCTCGCACGCACTCTTTGTCATGTCGTTTAATATTAGCGGCGTCTGCCGGAGGAGAGCCATACTGACTTAGTATCGGGTATAACCGTAGAGTTGCGCAGCAACTCACAACGTTCCCCCTCGTTTTTTGTAATATTGGTGTTGCTCGGTGCAGATGCCACAAGAAGGGGGTAGTCGACAGTATCATACGCGATCACGCGTAAACCAAACAGTGGACCAGATAGTAGAAGTGTCAGGGGCGATGTTTGATCAAGATCGGGAGGAACTTGGAGCTGTGGGTGGGTTGCCAATAACACCGGTCCAGGCCAGGTCAGAAGAATGGCCAATGTCCGATCCTACACCCACGCTTGCTTCCGAACTGGCATCAGCAGTCAACGTATCGTTGGCTCAGGCTCATGCGACACACAGGGCAGCGAACACTGACTCGATTAGTCGGGTGTTGCAGGAGGAATTGCGTAAGGGGTTTATCGAGATGATGCACCAACTCAACGAGGTACTCCAGCCGGTTAGACAGCTGAAGCAGCAGAAGGAACCGCAGCGGGAGGAGGTTCACCACGAGCAGGAGTATCGAGGAGCAATCCCGAAAAGGTAGCCGTCTAGCACGACTGATGCGCCGATTCCGCCACCAAAACCATTTTTGGCTGGCTCGGGGCGAGGTGGTATTGGTCCGGAACCGTCTTCAGGAGTAGGACCGACCGCATCCAGTGAGCAGCATCAACGGGGTGGGCATCAAGCGCGAAATTGGCGAAACCCAATAGCACTCAGACACTCGGGTCAGGGTCGTGGCGAGGGTAGGAGAGCTGGTGGGATTCCTCGAGAAGATCCGCATCCAAATCCCCCGGGTTATAGACCTTGGCCACGGTGGGGCCGAGTCGAAAAATGGGACGTGACGTTCGACGGAGACAGCAACAAAATGACAGTCGAGGATTTTGTGTTCCGAATTGAATTCCTACAAGCCCAATGCCGCTGTCCGTGGGATGAAGTTCTAAAGGGATTTCATCACCTGGTTACAGAAAACGCGCGGGAATGGTACTGGCAGTACATCCGTGATCATGGCGGTGGTGTTTGGCACGAACTAAGTGGTGACTTAATTGCTCGTTTCCGAGGCACGGCGTCCGAGTTCGACGGCATGAGAGAACTGCGAGAAAGAATGCAGCGGTCAAACGAGAGTGTGGAAGACTTTTTCCATGTCATGAGAAAGCTCGCGTCGAGGTTGGAGATGCCACCACCTGAAAAGGAGATGTTAAAAATCGTCAAAAAGGCACTCACAGATGAGATAGCGAGTTTCGTCTACGGCGTACGGGTTTATTCCTTAGACCAACTGCGGGATGAGTGCGTGGAAATAGAGGCACATCTGAAGAGGAAGGCTCGATCTTCGTGGCGAGGAGCACCCAAAGCCAGGAGGTCGCGCAGGATCGGTCGAGTAGCGATGAACAGGCAGAGGTCATTGAGGAAGCGCAAGTGACACAGCGTGTTCCACAGAAGTTGATTTGCTGGAACTGCGGGCAGACCGATCATGGCTTTAGGGACTGTATGGCATCGGAGAGGCGAATTTTCTGCTACCGGTGTGGAAAGCCCGATGCATATTGTCCAACCTGTCCGAATTGCGCGGGAAACGTGAAGAGGGGTGCGATCCAAGCAGGCGAATCACGCTCACAGAAGGGGCCTGCGCAGAGAAAGTAGAAGAAAATAAAAATGAATTAGATAGACGTAAATTGCATGCTAGGTTAAGGAACTTATCATATGAAGAGCGCTTAAGAAATTATTTAGAAACCAGAAATAGAATATTTTCTGAACTACGAGTGGATGGTATGCGAGCACTGTCGGTGCGGGTGAGAAAGGCGAGATCCCGGTTTAAGCAAAGGCGAGCTATGAGGAGGCAGGTGATTGCTTCAGTAAAGCGTTGTTGCAAGAAAGACCCGAGAGTTTTCGCAGAAATCTCTATAATGGGCGAGTCCGTGGCCTGTTGGATTCAGGCGCTACACACAGCATGGAGGCTCGTCGATATTCTTCTATAGTGAAGGTAGCGAATGGGGAAGGTCGCGCAATCGTTGGCCAAGTAGAATTACCGGTGAAATACAAGGGGGAGGTAAAAAGATTAACGTTTTTCGTATGCCCTTTCTTGGAACAGGAAATTTACTTGGGGGTAGACTTTTGGCGGGTATTCTCATTGGCTCCTGAGGTGATGGGAGAAGGTCCAGTAGGGGCATCCCACAGATTAGTGGAAGAAGTGCTGGCTGATCAAGTCGCTCACTATGTGGAAGGCCCGGAGAAGGAGATAGTGCAGGAAGAATGGGATTTGTCAGAAGAGCAAAAGGCAGCCTTGGATCAGGTGAAGGCAGAGTTTCTGACTTTCGAAGCCGTAGGCCTGGGGAGGACGTCGAGAGAGACTCACAAAATTCAGTTGGTGCAGAAGGCCGAGCCTGTGAAGGATCGACATTACACGCTGTCGCCAGCGATGCAGGAAGTGGTGTGTGGTGAGGTGGACAAAATGTTGGCTTTGGGAGTCATCGAGTACAGTGATAGTCCGTGGAGCAACCGTACCACCGTGGTGCGAAGGCCGGGCAAAAATCGTTTCTGTCTGGACGCTTACCCATTTCCTAGCATCGAGGGGATTTTGTCGCGTCTTGATCAGACGATATGTATATATCTCCAGCGTCGACTTAAAATTCGCTTTTTGGCAAATCTAGCTGGACGAGCAGAGTCGACCATATACGGCGTTCACGGTGCCGCGACGGCCTCTGTACCAGTTCCGTATGATGCCCTTTGGCCTCTGCAATGCCGCACAACGCCTATGTAGACTGGTCGATAAGGTGATTCCGGTTGAGATGCGTTCAAACGTCTATGCGTATCTCGACGACTTGCTGATTATTTATTTATTTATTAAATTAACAAATTATCTGTTAATAATGGTACTTAGTTACTAAAGGCGGAAAAAGATAAGTTAAAAGTTAGCTAAATTTAAATGATTATAAATATTGCATTATAGCTGAGGACTTCCAAACGCACGTGAAGATTCTGCGACAGGTTGCCGAGCGTCTACGAGAAGCAAATTTAACAATAGGGCTGAGCAAATCTCATTTTTGCTATAAAAACATTAAATAACTGGTATTTTTGGTGGGAGGAGGAGCGCTGAAGATGGATCCGGATCGTGTGTCGGCCACTTTGCACATTCCCGAGCCGCGATCTGTTCGAGAATTGCGTAGTTTCCTGGGAACTGCGGGCTGGTACCGGCGCTTTATGAAAAACTATGCTGAGATGGCCGGTCCGCTCACAGACGCCCTGAAAAAGTCGGGAAATGGAAAGTTTAAATTGACGGAGGAGGCAAAACGAGCCATGGGGGAGCTAAAAGCTGCACTCACCTCGGCACCAGTCCTGGTACACGCGGATTTCAAGCGGCACTTCTACATACAGTGCGACGCCTCACATTATGGGGTAGGAGCCGTACTCTTCCAACGGGATGACGAGCAGAACGAGAGGCCCATAGCGTTTTTCTCTGCCAAACTGAATTGCCACCAAAAAAACTACTCGGTGACAGAGAAGGAGGTCATAACTGACCACGCCAGTCTCAAATGGCTAATGACCATGAAGAACCTGGATGGTCGCTTAGCTCGTTGGTCCCTTCAACTGCAGGCCTTCGATTTCGGCATAGAACACCGGAAAGGAGCGGACAATGTAGTGGCAGATACATTGTCGCGCAGTATTGAAGAGCTGGAAGTGGATCCGAGTAGTATCCTGGGTTTTGAAACGGTGGAGTTTGAATCTGAAGAATATCAGGAGTTAAGGAAGGAAATAACAGAGAACCAAGACCGCTTACCTGATCTCCAGATTGTTGACGGCATGATATTCAAGCGCATGCGCTTTGAACGATTGGATGATCAACTGGAGGGCGCCGTCTGGAAATTTTGGGTTCCGAGTTCGCTGACGGCCGCGTTGATAGACAAAGCACATTCGGAAGAGAAGACAGCGCACGGAGGAATCGCAAAAACCTTGCACTTATTGCGTAGGCAGTTTTACTGGCCGAACATGGCGATAGAGGTGCGGGATTATATCCGACGGTGCACCGTGTGCAAGTAGTCGAAAGCGGAAATCGGATGCAGGTCGGGATGGGGCAAGAAGTGGTCACTGAGCGCCCGTTCCAAAAACTTTATATTGATTTTTTGGGCAAATATCCGCGGTCAAAGAACGGTCAGGCGTGGATATTTATTGTAGTTGACCAGTTCTCTAAGTTCACATTCCTAAAGACCATGACCAAGGCCACAGCAAAGGAAGTTGTAAGATTCCTCGTTCACGAGGTGTTTTACAAGTTTGGAGTGCCGGAGATGATTCACTCGGACAATGGGGCTCAGTTCGTCTCGAAAACTTTTAAGGAGATGACCGATGCATTCGGAGTCACTCATATGAGGACGCCAGTGTATTCTCCGCAGAGTAACGCAGCCGAACGCGTGAATCGCACAGTACTCAGCGCGATTCGGGCGTATCTGGAAGACGATCACCGGGACTGGGATGTGCATCTGCCGGAGATAGAACTGGCTATTAGGAACTCGGTTCACGAGGCAACAGGCGTAACACCATTCTTTGCAGTCTTCGGGCAGCAAATGTATTTGCATGGGTCATGCTACAAGCTGGCAAAGCGACTGCGGTCAATCGGCGAGCATGACATATCGCTGCTGGAGGGTCAGGACAAGCGACAACTCATCCAAGAGAGGATTCGCGCTAGTTTACATCAGGCATACGAGCGTAGTAGGGTAAGGTACAACCAGCGAGCTCGGGTGTTTTACGCGAGGCCGGGACAAGAGGTATTCCGCCGAAATTTTGTCCTTAGTGACTTTGGAAAAGGCTTTAATGCCAAGTTCGCGCGCAAATTCATCCGATGCCGGGTAGTGAAGCCAGTAGGAGAGAACGCGTACGCTCTGGAGGACCTTAACGGCCGTCCCATAGGAGTGTACCACGCCAAAGACCTGAGAATGTAGTGAGGTGTGGGTGTGGCCTACGTTGGGCGCGGCAGAAGAATGCAGGGCACGCCGGCGTGTGCTCAATAGTGTTCCGGAATCCGGTGGGCATGCCCACGCGTATGTTGTCCCTCCTGGGACTGACGACATACTCGTGGTGGTGTTCCAGTCCCACCTGAACGATAGGTGGCCAGGGCTGAGGGCGACGCGCCATCTAGCGGAAGTCCAGGGAGGCTCGATGGTGTATGAGGACATCGGGGGGAGCTGGAGCCGTACTGGGGATATAAGTAATAGAATAGGATTAGTTATACGTATTAGTAAGGGAAAAAGGGGATAAATAGGAGTGAAAATATTAGAAAACGTGGGTTGGATTATGGAAATCGTGGAGCGTGGACGGAAGTGTAACGTCGAAATTTGAAATTTTGTGCTTAAAACAGAAAGTTTGAAGTGAGTACGGAAAAAGCGGGCGAGAAAATAGGTTGTAATGCAGAAAATTTTACTCACAGCCGGCAAGGAATATAGCCACCAGAACCGGGCCAGAAGGTTTCCTGGAGTTCGAGAAAGTCGACTGCAGAGAAGAAGACTGTCCAACGGAACCTGAGTGAGTTCGTCCCAGTTGCGCGTGTGTGAGCCAAGTAGCGCGGGACGGGTGAAGGGGGAGGGTGAAAGAGAACTGCCAGGGCGATTCTAGCCACACCGCACGATCGTTGCATCGCCTTCCAGTGCGTGCCACACGTTTCGTCTCATTCACCAAGTAACAACCCCGAAACCCTATTCACACACACACACACGCGCACACGTATACTCGGACCTATATAAATTTAGGGCTGACCGGCCACGGCCAGCGATCGCCCACGTCGTTTGAACTTAAAGAAAAAAAACATAATCCGCACTCCAAACACCGTTCCACATTAAATGTTATTTTGTTCTGTGTGTTGTCCTTTATTTAGTATTTAGTATTAGCTTAAACCGTTTAACGTAAAATCTTGGCCATTGAAAAAAATATGTAAAAACACCAACACCTTTCACGAACCTAAATCCGCGATCAGCTGTTCAGTTCCAGAAGATTAACCCTTAGTGGGTGACGCGGGGGTCCCATCAGTCCACCGTATTTGGTCGAGCGATTTGTGGAAAATATTGTTTATTGTTTATGTCCCGGGGACCCTTAACAAGAGCTCTTGGTAGGTTAAGTCTCCGTAGGGGCCCGAGATAAATTAACTCCCGTAAAACTGGATCCACTCATCTACACATATTCCATTACGTATGAGTGAGGGTATCCCTGTTGGTTGAACGAAATTTCAGCAATTATTTCCGTGCTTGCCTTTGTGTCGAACGTTTTGGTGTTTCTTTTTGGTTAGTGATAATTTTGAGTATAGCTATTTATTAATGAGAAAGATGAAATTGTCAATTTACGATTATTAAAGCTTGGATATATATTGAAGCATGATGCATTAAATTTAAAATAGAGGGAGGACGCGTGGCGTAAGCCATGGATTAGGCCAGCCGTTACCGTTCCAGCAGAGGGTGGCCAAAATGAACGTTGTGTTTGGTCACAGGTAGGGCGGGCGCGCGAAGTGATAACACCCAAGCTTCACCCACTTGATAGCCGTCTGTTTATGATTTTCTTTGTTGTTGTTAGGTTGTTGTTAGTTTTGATGTCCCGAGAAGTAGTATGTCTCCTTTTTTGTCTACATTTGGCGGGCAAGGGGAACTACCCAGCCCTGGGGTCGACAGCTAGCCGGCATTGCCCTCTGGGAAACAAGCCAAGTGTAACAAATGGCGCCCAATTTATTTTCGAATTCGCATGCATCTGGACTGACGCAGGTTCGGGTGGTATTACAACAAATGTCACTCGGTCTGGTAAAGGCAGATGCGGGGAATGAAAAAAAAAAATAAATGTTGTGGAGAAGACGACAGCTCGCGAAGTGCAGTTTAGCTGTCCCGGCAGAAGTCGCTGCTGCAGGCTTAAGGTGAGCGTAAAGCTGGTCCTTAATGGCGCGGGGTGATTGATGCTACGCATGGATAGACGGAGGCAGTTAACGGATATATAAAATTTGTGATAGGGACTTACGAATTACAGTTGAACATTTTGTCGCTATTCGATGTCGCAAGTGAACGTAAGTCACTGCCGTTCAACAAAAAAATGGACAGGGAGTTTGCGACGGACACATTGCCTGGTGGACTGTGATATCGAATAAATCTGTGATGGAATGTGATATTGGAATAAGTTAGAGTAAGTCATGTAGGTAAATGTTCATTGTAGTTTCGCACCTGTTTGTTTAAAACAAAGCCGCTTTCGTGTTTTTGAACCTGTTGTCTGTCTGCCGAGAGGTGGTGAGGAGTAGGTGGCCCGGGAGTCGTAAAGACAACCCGCGATGCACTGTTGTCATGGCAGATCGGTATGATGGATGACAGGAACAAATCACAAGCAAAGTGAGCTCATGCACCGTGAGGCTTCTCGTTTATCGGCCATCGCTTAGAGCGATGACTAGAGTAGATGACAGGCCACACAAAGGTGGTGTTCGTAATTGTAGGATATCCGTAGGGCGACTGTCAAGTGGAGCGCAGAAACTGGAGCGGTTACTGGTCCCGGCTAGTCACGTGTCCCCCTCTTAATGAATCTGGTAAGAAGAAGAAGAACTGTTAGGAATTTTTTTTGTTAGGTTTTGTGTTGTGTTGAATGTGTTTGAAGTTTGAGTGTCTTAGGTGTCGATCGAATATACATGTATGTTATTATTTATTTATTCAAATATTTAATTGCATATATCTCGTTAACGGCGCTAGTTGGCGCAATATTTATATCGGTATTTATTTATTTATTTATCGGAGTATTTATTGGTCCGAAGCGTGGTGTTATTTATTCTTACTAGTTATTTCTTTGGGTATTTATTTCTTTATTTATATATATTATCTTAGTTTAGGAGTTTCCCTTTTTTTTTTTGTAATATTGGTGTTGCTCGGTGCAGATGCCACAAGAAGGGGGTAGTCGACAGTACCATACGCGATCACGCGTATACAAAACAGTGGACCAGATAGGAGAAGTGTCAGGGGCGATGTTTGATCAAGATCGGGAGGAACTTGGAGCTGTGGGTGGGTTGCCAATAACACCGGTCCAGGCCAGGTCAGAAGAATGGCCAATGTCCGATCCTACACCCACGCTTGCTTCCGAACTGGCATCAGCAGTCAACGTATCGTTGGCTCAGGCTCATGCGACACACAGGGCAGCGAACACTGACTCGATTAGTCGGGTGTTGCAGGAGGAATTGCGTAAGGGGTTTATCGAGATGATGCACCAACTCAACGAGGTACTCCAGCCGGTTAGACAGCTGCAGCAGCAGAAGGAACCGCAGCGGGAGGAGGTTCACCACGAGCAGGAGTATCGAGGAGCAATCCCGAAAAGGAAGCCGTCTAGCACGACTGATGCGCCGATTCCGCCACCAAAACCATTTTTGGCTCGCTCGGGGCGAGGTGGTATTGGTCCGGAACCGTCTTCAGGAGTAGGACCGACCGCATCCAGTGAGCAGCATCAACGGGGTGGGCATCAAGCGCGAAATTGGCGAAACCCAATAGCACTCAGACACTCGGGTCAGGGTCGTGGCGAGGGTAGGAGAGCTGGTGGGAGTCCTCGAGAAGATCCGCATCCAAATCCCCCGGGTTATAGACCTTGGCCACGGTGGGGCCGAGTCGAAAAATGGGACGTGACGTTCGACGGAGACAGCAACAAAATGACAGTCGAGGATTTTGTGTTCCGAATTGAATTCCTACAAGCCCAATGCCGCTGTCCGTGGGATGAAGTTCTAAAGGGATTTCATCACCTGGTTACAGAAAACGCGCGGGAATGGTACTGGCAGTACATCCGTGATCATGGCGGTGGTGTTTGGCACGAACTAAGTGGTGACTTAATTGCTCGTTTCCGAGGCACGGCGTCCGAGTTCGACGGCATGAGAGAACTGCGAGAAAGAATGCAGCGGTCAAACGAGAGTGTGGAAGACTTTTTCCATGTCATGAGAAAGCTCGCGTCGAGGTTGGAGATGCCACCACCTGAAAAGGAGATGGTAAAAATCGTCAAAAAGGCACTCACAGATGAGATAGCGAGTTTCGTCTACGGCTTACGGGTTTATTCCTTAGACCAACTGCGGGATGAGTGCGTGGAAATAGAGGCACATCTGAAGAGGAAGGCTCGATCTTCGTGGCGAGGAGCACCCAAAGCCACAAACTATGGTCGCGGGCCGAATGCGAACGTCAGCGAGGTCGCGCAGGATCAGTCGATTGGCGATGAAGAGGCAGAGGTCATTGAGGAAGCGCAAGTGACACAGCGTGTTCCACAGAAGTTGATTTGCTGGAACTGCGGGCAGACCGATCATGGCTTTAGGGACTGTATGGCATCGGAGAGGCGAATTTCTGCTACCGGTGTGGAAAGCCCGATGCATATTGTCCAACCTGTCCGAATTGAGCGGGAAACGTGAAGAGGGGTGCGATCCAAGCAGGCGAATCACGCTCACAGAAGGGGCCTGCGCAGAGAAAGTAGAATAAAATAAAAATGAATTAGATAGACGTAAATTGCATGCTAGGTTAAGGAACTTATCATATGAAGAGCGCTTAAGAAATTATTTAGAAACCAGAAATAGAATATTTTCTGAACTACGAGTGGATGGTATGCGAGCACTGTCGGTGCGGGTGAGAAAGGCGAGATCCCGTTTTAAGCAAAGGCGAGCTATGAGGAGGTAGGTGATTGCTTCAGTAATGCGTTGGTGCAAGAAAGACCCGAGAGTTTTCGCAGAAATCTCTATAATGGGCGAGTCCGTGCGAGGCCTGTTGGATTCAGGCGCTACACACAGCATGCTAGGGTGTAATGGTCAGGAATTCCTGGAGAAGCTGGGCGTGGAGGCTCGTCGACATTCTTCTATAGTGAAGGTAGCGAATGGGGAAGATCGCGCAATCGTTGGCCGAGTAGAATTACCGGTGAAATACGAGGGAGAGGTAAAAAGATTAACGTTTTTCGTATGCCCTTTCTTGGAACAGGAAATTTACTTGGGGGTAGACTTTTGGCGGGTATTCTCATTGGCTCCTGAGGTGATGGGAGAAGGTCCAGTAGGGGCATCTCACAGATTAGTGCTGGCTGATCAAGTCGCTCACTATGTGGAAGGCCCGGAGAAGGAGATAGTGCAAGAAGAATGGGAGTTGTCAGAAGAGCAAGAGTTTCTGACTTTCGAAGCCGTAGGCCTGGGGAGGACGTCGAGAGAGACTCACAAAATTCAGTTGGTGGCGAAGGACGAGCCTGTGAAGGATCGACATTACCCGCTGTCGCCAGCGATGCAGGAAGTGGTGTGTGGTGAGGTGGACAAAATGTTGGCTTTGGGAGTCATCGAGTACAGTGATAGTCCGTGGAGCAACCGTGGTGCGAAGGCCGGGCAAAAATCGTTTCTGCCTCGATGCCCGAAAGCTCAACAAAGTAACCATCAAGGACGCTTACCCACTTCCTAGCATCGAGGGGATTTTGTCGCGTCTCGATCAGACTATATATATCTCCAGCGTCGAATTAAAATTAGCTTTTTGGCAAATCGAGCTGGACGAGCAGAGTCGACCATATACGGCGTTCACGGTGCAGGGACGGCCTCTGTACCAGTTCCGTATGATGCCCTTTGGCCTCTGCAACGCCGCACAACGCCTATGTAGACTGGTCGATAAGGTGATTCCGGTTGAGATGCGTTCAAACGTCTATGCGTATTTCGACGACTTGCTGATTATAGCTGATGACTTCCAAACGCACGTGAAGATTCTGCGACAGGTTGCCGAGCGTCTACGAGAAGCAAATTTAACGATAGGGCTGAGCAAATCTCATTTTTGCTATAAAAACATTAAATACCTGGGATTTATAATGGGAGGAGGAGCGCTGAAGATGGATCCGGATCGTGTGTCGGCCATTTTGCGCATTCCCGAGCCGCGATCTTATCGAGAATTGCGTAGTTTCCTGGGAACTGCGGGCTGGTACCGGCGCTTTATGAAAAACTATGCTGAGATGGCCGGTCCGCTCACAGACGCCCTGAAAAAGTCGGGAAATGGAAAGTTTAAATTGACGGAGGAGGCAAAACGAGCCATGGGGGAGCTAAAAGCTGCACTCACCTCGGCACCAGTCCTGGTACACGCGGATTTCAAGCGGCACTTCTACATACAGTGCGACGCCTCACATTATGGGGTAGGAGCCGTACTCTTCCAACGGGATGACGAGCAGAACGAGAGGCACAGTCATAACTGACCACGCCAGTCTCAAATGGCTCATGACCATGAAGAACCTGGCTCTTTGGTCCCTTCAACTGCAGGCCTTCGATTTCGGCATAGAACACCGGAAAGGAGAGGACAATGTAGTGGCAGATACATTGTCACGCAGTATTGAAGAGCTGGAAGTGGATCCGAGTAGTATCCTGGGTTTTGAAACGGTGGAGTTTGAATCTGGAGAATATCAGGAGTTAAGGAAGGAAATAACAGAGAACCAAGACCGCTTACCTGATCTCCAGATTGTTGACGGCATGATATTCAAGCGAATGCGCTTTGAACGATTGGATGATCAACTGGAGGGCGCCGTCTGGAAATTGTGGGTTCCGAGTTCGCTGACGGCCGCGTTGATAGACAAAGCACATTCGGAAGAGAAGACAGCGCACGGAGGAATCGCGAAAACCTTGCACTTATTGCGTAGGCAGTTTTACTGGCCGAACATGGCGATAGAGGTGCGGGATTATATCCGACGGTGCACCGTGTGCAAGTAGTCGAAAGCGGAAATCGGATGCAGGTCGGGATGGGGCAAGAAGTGGTCACTGAGCGCCCGTTCCAAAAACTTTATATTGATTTTTTGGGCAAATATCCGCGGTCAAAGAACGGTCAGGCGTGGATATTTATTGTAGTTGACCAGTTCTCTAAGTTCACATTCCTAAAGACCATGACCAAGGCCACCGCAAAGGAAGTTGTAAGATTCCTCGTTCACGAGGTGTTTTACAAGTTTGGAGTGCCGGAGATGATTCACTCGGACAATGGGGCTCAGTTCGTCTCGAAAACTTTTAAGGAGATGACCGATGCATTCGGAGTCACTCATATGAGGACGCCAGTGTATTCTCCGCAGAGTAACGCAGCCGAACGCGTGAATCGCACAGTACTCAGCGCGATTCGGGCGTATCGGGAAGACGATCACCGGGACTGGGATGTGCATCTGCCGGAGATAGAACTGGCTATTAGGAACTCGGTTCACGAGGCAACAGGCGTAACACCATTCTTTGCAGTCTTCGGGCAGCAAATGTATTTGCATGGGTCATGCTACAAGCTGGCCACGCGACTGCGGTCAATCGGCGAGCATGACATATCGCTGCTGGAGGGTCAGGACAAGCGACAACTCATCCAAGAGAGGATTCGCGCTAGTTTACATCAGGCATACGAGCGTAGTAGGGTAAGGTACAACCAGCGAGCTCGGGTGTTTTACGCGAGGCCGGGACAAGAGGTATTCCGCCGAAATTTTGTCCTTAGTGACTTTGGAAAAGGCTTTAATGCCAAGTTCGCGCGCAAATTCATCCGATGCCGGGTAGTGAAGCCAGTAGGAGAGAACGCGTACGCTCTGGAGGACCTTAACGGCCGTCCCATAGGAGTGTACCACGCCAAAGACCTGAGAATGTAGTGAGGTGTGGGTGTGGCCTACGTTGGGCGCGGCAGAAGAATGCAGGGCACGCCGGCGTGTGCTCAATAGTGTTCCGGAATCCGGTGGGCATGCCCACGCGTATGTTGTCCCTCCTGGGACTGACGACATACTCGTGGTGGTGTTCCAGTCCCACCTGAACGATAGGTGGCCAGGGCTGAGGGCGACGCGCCATCTAGCGGAAGTCCAGGGAGGCTCGATGGTGTATTGGGACATCGGGGGGAGCTGGAGCCCTCACTGGGGATATAAGGAGGAGACTAGGATTAGTTATATGTTTTAGTAAGGGAAAAAGGGATAAATAGGAGTGAAAATATTAGAAAACGTGGATTGGATTATAGAAATCGTGGAGCGTGGACGGAGTAACGTCGAAATTGGAAATTTTGTGCTTAAAACAGAAAGTTTGAAGTGAGTACAGAAAAGGCGGGCGATAAAATAGGTTGTAATGCAGAAAATTTTACAAACAGCCGGCAAGGAATATAGCCACCAGAACCGGGCCAGAAGGTTTCCTGGAGAGGGACACTGGAGTTCGAGAAAGTCGACTGCAGAGAAGAAGACTGCCCAACGGAACCTGAGTGAGTTCGTCCCAGTTGCGCGTGTGTGAGCCAAGTAGCGCGGGACGGGTGAAGAGGGAGGGTGAAAGAGAACTGCCAGGGCGATTCTAGCCACACCGCACGATCGTTGCATCGCCTTCCAGTGCGTGCCACACGTTTCGTCTCATTCACCAAGTAACAACCCCGAAACCCTATTCACACACACACACACGCGCACACGTATACTCGGACCTATATAAATTTAGGGCTGACCGGCCACGGCCAGCGATCGCCCACGTCGTTTGAACTTAAAGAAAAAAAACATAATCCGCACTCCAAACACCGTTCCACATTAAATGTTATTTTGTTCTGTGTGTTGTCCTTTATTTAGTAATTAGTATTAGCTTAAACCGTTTAACGTACATTGAAAATAAATATGTAAAAACACCAACACCTTTCACGAACCTAAATCTGCGATCAGCTGTTCAGTGCCAGAAGATTAACCCGTAGTGGGTGACGCGGGGGTCCCATCAGTCCACCGTATTTGGTCGAGCGATTTGTGGAAAATATTGTTTATTGTTTATGTCCCGGGGACCCTTAACAAGAGCTCTTGGTAGGTTAAGTCTCCGTAGGGGCCCGAGTTAAATTAACTCCCGTAAAACTGGATCCACTCATCTACACATATTCCATTACGTATGGGTGAGGGTATCCCATCCCTGTTGGTTGAACGAAATTTCAGCAGTTATTTCCTTGTTTGCCTTTGTGTCGAACGTTTTGGTGTTTCTTAGTGGTTAGTGATAATTTTGAGTATAGCTACCTGTCTGTTTATGATTTTCTTTGTTGTTGTTAGGTTGTTGTTAGTTTTGATGTCCCGAGAAGTAGTATGTCTCCTTTTTTGTCTACATTTGGCGGGCAAGGGGAACTACCCAGCCCTGGGGTCGACAGCTAGCCGGCATTGCCCTCTGGGAAACAAGCCAAGTGTAACACACTGTCTGGTGGTAGTCCTCAATACGTTCCTTCAGCTTGTCGTCGTGGGCCGCCAAATGGGAACACACAAAGACAGCTCCAGTTCCGTACAGACTGAGCCGGATGCTTACTGCGCCCTTGTTACCCCACAGCCCTCCTAGGCCTGTTCTGGTCGCCTCCGTTTCGATGTTCTTCATGTGGGGAATGTGCTTATGTTGGGTAAACATCGTTATCAGAATTCCCTGGAGCTGCTTCGAGTCCACCTTGAAGTACTCGTGATCCTGCAGATGGGAGGCTATTTTCAGCACCCACGGGTCGTCTTGGAAGATGTTCAGCACCTGCTTGGTGCTGACCCCCTGCATGCCTATGACGTAAATATCGGGCAGCTGGTTGCCCGGACAGTTGGTGGTTCCATTCAAGGCCAGCAGCGATGTCAGCGACAAATTCCTGGGCGAATGAGTTCCAACATTCCAGGTGAGCAGGAAGATGCACAGATCGGCGATCGCCGTAGTGGTAACCACTACTATGATTAATACAACAATACTACAATAATAGACGACGTCACAAAGATGAGTTCACGGAGATCCGGTTTTGGATTTTACAGCACGTCCAGGCCCGCCACTTGCTGCTTGTAGCTTAGGCACACACCTTCCAGCATTTAATTTCACAAACACAGTTTATTAATTGGATTAAAAACTCGCAACCCCGTAATTATCTTTAGAAGCGCAATGCAAAAAAACGGTTCGCGTGTTTGTTTTCGTTTGATTTATCTTATCGAAAAGATATACGGTCTGACCAGTGTGACCGCGGATTTATAGTTAAAATATACCGTCCGACGAGAAATATATCAAAATATACCGTCTCATTTAAAAAATATACAAAAAATACCGAAAACTTTATGCTTTTTTCGGCCGCAAGTGTGTGTACACTGTTTCAGGATTGTGCATAAAAATAAACAAATCTTAATCAATTCTTTATCATCTGTTCAACGTAAGTTAAACGCATGGCTAACAGCTACGACATACCCAGTTGGTCAGTAATTAAACGCAACATAATCTGAACACATCAAATACACACAAACACACACATTTTAGGGCTGGAAAACCGCAGACGGGGCTCCACTTGGATGTTCTCAAAGATGAAAAACTAGTACAAAAACTGATGGTTGATGATAAAAAATGCTATTTATTTGGTCGAAACAGTCAAATGAATGACTTTTGCATCGACCACGCGTCGTGCTCCCGCGCGCACGCGTCCTTTGTGTACCACAAGCACCTCAACATTACATACCTCGTGGATTTGGGTTCCAGTAAGTGTGCAACTCTTCAATATTGTGCGGAATAACACATGTAATGGTCTTTCCCAGCTCATGGAACGTTCGTTGGGACCCTTAGACTGGAGGCTCACAAGCCGATACAGCTTCAGATTAATAGCCAATTTCATTTTGGGGCTTCGACAAGGAACTACATCCTCCGCGAGCGACCGTCTGCCGGACAGCACACCAACATCATGGAGGATCTGCCCATCAGCGAGACCGGTGATGGAGCCTTGCTGGGTCTACCCGAAAGCCAAACTGAATTGGATGTGAGTTTAAAGTCATTTCAAAATGTAAGCGAAGCCGATCACTGGACCTTCCCTTTTAGAATCTCACCGAGTACAACACGGCCCATAACAGGCGTATTTCAATGCTGGGCATTGACGATGACACCAACATGCGCAAGCAGAACGCATTGAAACAGGGGCGGCGGGATCGTAATGTCACGTTTAATGACGAGGAGATCGTCATCAATCCAGAGGATGTAGACCCCAATGTGGGACGTAATCTTGTGCAGACCACGGTGCCGGCCAAGCGGTCTCGGTACGATCTAAATCACATGGGCATCCATTCAGGGCACAGCAGCTTGGCGGCTGCCAATGCAGCCAGTGTGCAACAGATGTTCCAGCAGAGCCTGGCAGAAAATAAACGTCATCAGCACCGAGATTTGGTGCCGTTGGTGATGCCCGTTTTTGAAGAGGAGGTGGAGCCTACTGCCACTTTGGCTCAAAAGTTGGCCGTTGCCAATGCAGGAGGTGAGTGATTTTAAAAGTTTTCCTCTTAAAGTTCCTCCTCAAATAATATTCTTTTCTGTTAAAGTGCGTCGCCATGCTGAGGATCCACACGATTCGAGTGGCGAAGGCGATGGTCTGGGACCACAGAAGAAGAAATACGCCAAGGAGGCTTGGCCGGGACGCAAGCCAATGCTGGGACAGTTGTAATTGAAATCCAATTGAGTTTCTACCTCTGACCAATGAAGGCACAGCGACATAATCCTAAGCCTTCACAATTAAGAGTCTTTCCAAGAATAATCGGTAATTATTTAAAACATATGTTCCCACACAATGATCTGGATCACCGATCGGCAACTATGGTCCGAACGACCACTTTTGTTGGCCAAAACCTAATTTTTAAAAGTCACAACTAAAACTTGGTTTTGATCACTCTGCATTAGAAAAAGATGGACCATTAAAGCTGCGTACCAGAATTTTCCATAGATGGCGCCACATGCGCAAAATCAGCTGTGCAACCCAACTGTTTTTATAGTAAAGCACGTGAAGGGAAAAAGTGCCAAATTAATAACCATTTTAGATCTCTCAAAAATTGAAAAACGGCAAGAAGTGATTACATTTTTTTGATGAATCTTAATCTGTCGGGTTCTTACTACGTGTTTTGAGTTTTTAACTGTCTCTGGTAGTTGTGATGTCTTCGTAATTGAAGGTTAAAGTGAGGCCTTCAACATGTGCCAACTTGCAATGAAAACTAATTTTTGAAAAGGTGTACAAAGTGAGTCCTACCTAGTCCCACCCTGAAACCTTTTGTGTCTCGTAGATTAATAAATTCTTTTTGAAATGTATATAGTAAGAAATGCCACTTTTCACCACAATTCTTGGAATTTGCATTAATAGAGCATAACCTCAAATTCGAAAATGCAGAGTTGTTTGCCGTAAGGATTTCAAAAAGTGTAAAATTATCAATTAATTGAAAACGGATCTTAAGGCGACATATCATATGAAATTAATAAAGCTTTT
This sequence comes from Drosophila miranda, assembly GCF_003369915.1. NCBI lineage: Eukaryota > Metazoa > Arthropoda > Insecta > Diptera > Drosophilidae > Drosophila > Drosophila miranda. The sequence goes on from NW_022881603.1 coordinate 17,067,298, forward strand.
GAAGATACCAGCAAGAAAATTTGTTATCGCTTGGCAACATACCGGAACAAATGCAAGTAAAATTCACAGATGTTTGAACGAAAATATGTGGATTGGCCACAAGCCTTTATTTCACTACTATTATCTTTATGCCCAGAGAATGCTAACTAAGTTCGTAAGGCTGTACAGGACCCAGTCGGAAAGCCGGCACATATCTCACCTAACGAGGCGTTAACCTTGCTTCTAGACAAGGATCTCAGCAATAATTTACGGAAACCTTTAAACGATTTTATTTTTATTTAAATCAAAATTTTGTTTAGGCGTGCAACGCCGTTTTCTTAAATAAAATATGCTTAATATTATTAAAAAAAAGGGGGGTGCCACACCCATTTTTTTTTCTTAAATCCACTTCTTATTGATTATATATATCCAATACAAAAAACTAAATGAAAAAATCTTGTTCTGTTCGGGAGTTATTAATTTTGGCCAACAAAAGTGGTCGTTCGGACCATAGAGCAGTGGTTGGCACGAATAAAATGTTCCGTTGCAACACATGTGAATGTGTGCGTGCCGATCACTGATCTGGATCGACGACAGTTGCGATCCAAGCCATCCCCCAAAGTAATGCAAGTTTATATAGTTGTCAACAATAACGAGGGGGAACGTTGTGAGTTGCTGCGGACACCGCAACTCTACGGTTATACCAGATACTAAGACAGTATGGCTCTCCTCCGGCAGACGCCGCTAATATTGAACGACACGACAAAGAGTGCGTGCGAGAGAGACAGAAAATCAGTCTGAGCGTGATGTCGGGCGCTGCGTAGCCAGTGCAAATTGATTTGTTCCTTTTGGGTATAAAAATGATCCGATCTGATCCAGATTCAGCAATCTGATAGATATGGTCATTATCTATGATTCTGCGTTTTTAGTTTTCTCGAATGTGCAATATTGTGGATGCAACAGATTTTCGTCCTTTGTGTGGGCGGAAGGGGGTGGGGCGAAATTTTGAGATACACGTTTTATAGTAAGATCTAACAGGAGTGCGGATAACAAATTTGGTTACTCTAGCCTTAATAGTCTCTGAGATTTTTGAATATCCCCAGATTTTCGTCCTTTGCGGGGGCGGAAGGGGGTGTGGCGAAATTTTGAAACAAACTCGTCTCGGTCCGATATATTAGGAGTGTGGATACCAAATTTGGTTGCTCTAGCTTTTGTAGTCTCTGAGATCTAGGCGCTAATGTTTTACTCTAAGCAAAGCCGCCTATGCTACGTGTGTGTTAGAGAGAGACAGGGCGAGAAAAAATGAAATTGTTTTCTTGATGCTGGCTATAATAATAATACGATCCAATTCAGATTCTGCAGTCTTAAAGATATGGGCATTCTCTACAATTCTACGTTTTGGTTTTTTCATATCTTTAAAATCCAAAACATCGTTGCTTTAGCTCTTATAGTCTTTGAGCACTAGGCGCTGAAGGGGACGGACAGACGGACGGACGGACAGACGGACAGACGGACAGACAGACAGGGCTCAATCGACTCGGCTATTGATGCTGATCCAGAATATATATACTTTATGGGGTCGGAAACGATTCCTTCTGGACGTTACACACATCCACTTTTACCACAAATCTAATATACCCCAATACTCATTTTGAGTATCGGGTATAAAAAGTACATGTTTTTCACTCACATTAATCACATTTTGCAGCTGTGTGGATATCGGGGAAATGGTATCACATCCCGTATGTTCTTAACACCCGTCACGAGCTGCAGATATCGCTCAAAGCCCATGCCAAAGCCGCCCGTAGGGATCCCTCCGTATTTTCGCAGGTCCACATATCACGACAAGTCCTTGGGAAACTGTGGATGGGAGCTCAAAGTGGCTGCATCGCTCTCACGCAAGCTGCCACCACACAATTCCCCCACAGCTGGCATCAGCAGGTCTAGGGCGTGGACACGATCCGGATTATTGCGAGTGATTTTCATGTAAAAAGGCTTTTGCTGGGTGGGCCAATCTACAACGAAGACGGGAGTGCCGCAGTGGGAAAAAGTTCCTGGTCCTTGGTAAAGCCCTCGTCCAAGCTGATGAGCGTCTTTAGGCTCTCCTTGTTGGCCAGGAGCACGTGGAGAGCATCATCGTAGCTCATGATCCTCCATGGAACAATCAGCCAAGGCAGATCCGAGCTAGCATTGGCATTGAGCTGGCAGAAGTGCAAGTCCTCTGAGCTCGTCTCGAGTACGCGATTTGTAATGGACTTAAGCATCTGCTCAATAATTTTCGCTAGCTTCTCCAGCTCATCCAGATGCGCCAGCTCGGCTTCAAACATATAGAACTCGGCTAAATGCAATGGCGACTTGGAGTTATCGGCTCGAAAGGCTTGGATCTGTCCCACAGCCGAGATGACGCTGCCCGGTGTTAGGTTTTGTGTTTCTGGATTGCGTGGCACAACGACTTGGAATCTGCTGCTCGACGATCCATCATCAATGTCCAGAAATGTGTTGTTCTTCAACCGGCGAATGTTTTTTATCCAGCCCTGCCATTGATAAGACTGTTATGACTATGTAACCACTTGAAACTTAGAATCAGGGCATTTAACCGAACACCGAGTGAGTCGCCTCGCTTATTTGACTTGGCTTTATGACTTATTCGCTGAGAGCTACAGTAAAACTTTCTAATAAGTAACATATTTTGTATTTAAGCAAAACAGCGGAATACTTCAATAGAGAATTGATTATTAGTTCTACTTCTAGTTCATTCCAGGGATGCATCGGATCGATAACAAATCGCAATAGAGTCACCCGCGTAGTTCGTTTTTCACAAAAATTGTAATAGCCGAAAGCTGGTTATAATATTTGTTACGAACCTTTGTTTTTCTTTGGGGCAAGGTCGGCTAGCCAGTCATCCCAGGGCTGGATACTTCCCAAGCCCTCAGGTCGCACAACAACCAACTGATTGGACATCTCGAACAAAATGAAACAACAAAAATAACCGACAAAAAAAAACTGAAAAAAACGGACTCTACTCGACAAACAACATTACAGTCTTCCCTCAACACAGACTTGGACCAGGTCGAGGTGTCGATGTTTTACCCCCCCGACGCACCCACCCTACCTGAGATCTGAATCACACGTTCCGGTTCTCCCTGCCATTGGCAAAAGCCTTACCCTCTCGTTGCTGTGGCTCCTCTTCCCCCCATACGAAACGCTTAACAATTCATTTCTTCGTTATAATCTTCACTTCATTTCCTATTTTCACACGATATCATTTCTAAACTAGGCCTGCCTATTCATCCCCCCCTCATCTTAGTACTACTGGCGGTTAATAAATAATTAGATTAATAGGAATAAATAATATAATAAATATAAATAAATAGGTTACATATATATAAAAAATACGGACGGACTTAAATTACATATACTTATAACTAGAGACGTCTAACAAAAATAATTAATGGGAGTAAATAAGTTGATGTGCTTTTTTTTCTTCTCCCTAAGTGGGCGAGGGTCCCGCACTACGTGGCCAGGTCTGATCCTTCGAGACCAGCAGGAACAACAGGCCAGGGTGGCGGAGCTGTGACCTATTCCCTACGGCCAACAAAAAAATAAATTTGGGGTTTCTTTACTCCCCTTTGGAGCGGACTCACTCTTATGCTTCCTGGTCCTGGTTCCTGGTCTTTCCCTGATCTGGATCCCCTGGAATCACATTTATTTATCTTTTATTCATTTTTTTGCAGGGTGATGGCCACTACTCCATCCTCATCCCACTCACTTTTTCTTTCAGAACAAAAAAAATCGCTAAGTCACTAGGTCCGGCGCGCATGCTCCTTCGTTGCGGGAACTTTTTTTTCTGAACCCCCTCTTGGCTGTTCTGTTTAATGCTCCCGGCTGCCGATCCCCATCGCTCTTTGTTCTATCGCCCTTGAACTAGGTTCAAGGGCATGGCCTGATTCGGGCTGCTGTCGGCTCTCTTTTCTTTTGGGTGTGGGTGAGTTGGCTTCGGGACTCCGTTATGGGATGAGATCGGAAATCCTCTCACAACGGCTCCGGAGAGCGCGCGGAACTCTAACTCTCCAGGACCAGGTGGCCACTCTTCGCTAACCTTTCCCCTTAAATTTTGGCCCTGCCACCCTGTTCAAAAAAATACCTTCCTCTCAGCGCTTCTAGGGTCTCGCCTATCGATATCTTCGCATGCAACACCTAGCGAAAATTCGAGCGACCATGGCCGCGGAGAATTATTCGCAAACATCGAAGAGCTTCACCAAAAATGCTGGCATTCTCGGACATTACAGTGCCTAGGAGGATCTTGCAGCGCCCAACGTAGGCTTACACCCACGTATCTGATAATCCTTAAGTGAGTGTTTTTAACTCTGAAGTCCCCAGTCTGCAATTTTCGCTACAATTTTAGGTCTTTGGCGTGAAAAATCCCCACCGGCCTCCCCGACAGATCCTCCAGCTCGTAGGCGTTATTCCCTACTGGACGTACGACTCTGCATTTTAGAAATTTCCGGGCGAACTTGGCGTTGTAGCTTTTGCCAAAGTCGCTGAGGGTGAAGTTGCGCCTGTAGACTTCTTGGCCAGGTCTGGCGAAAAAGACTCGGGCCCGTTTGTTATAACGCTGGCTGCTCCGCTCATACGCTTGGTGTAGGCTGCGTTTAATTTGCTCGCGAATGAGGTGTCGCTTATCCGCGGGATCTAATGCGTGCACTTCGTGTTCCGTCAAAGACTGCAGCTTCCTCGCCAGCTTATAGCAGTTCCCATTCAGGAACATCTGCTGTCCAAATACAGCGAAGAACGGCGTGACGCCTGTGGCTTCGTGCACGGAGTCACGGATTGACACTTCGATCTCCGGTAGGTAGATGTCCCAGTCCCTGTGATCCTTCTCCAGATACGTCCTTATTGCAGCGAGTATCGTCCGATTTACTCTCTCGGCTGCATTGCTTTGCGGCGAGTATACTGCTGTGCGCATGTGTCGGATCCCGAAGCCGCTGACCATGTCCATGAAAGTCTTCGACAGGAACTGCTTTCCGTTGTCGGAGTGGATCACCTCTGGCACCCCGAATTTGTAAAAGACCTCTTGCACCAGGAATTGAATGACGTTCGCCGCGGTCGCCTCTCTCATCGCCTTCAAGAAGGTGAATTTCGAAAAGTGGTCTACGACGACGAAAATCCAAGCCTGTCCCCTTTTCGACCTGGGATACTTTCCAAGGAAGTCTATGTAGAGCTTTTGGAATGGCCTCTCCGTGGTTACTTCCTGACCGATCCCGACTTGGCTCCGGTAATTGGGTGCTTTGGATTCCTTGCATTCGGTGCAGCTTCGGACGTATTCCCGCACTTGTGCCGTCATCGCCGGCCAGTAGTAGTGCCTTTTTAATCTATGCAAGGTCTTCTTCATTCCACCGTGTCCAGCTGTGTGGTCTTCGTGGGCCTTTGCGATGAGGGTTTTCGTCAATGCCGCGGGAATCCATAATTTCCACATGGAACCTTCCACTTGGTCGTCGATTTGCGCGAAGGCCATTCGCTTGAATACTAGGTCCCCGTCTATTCGCAGGTCAGGCAATACTTCTTTGTTCCTGCAGATTTCTTCTTTCAGCTCCTGGTATTCCGTTGACTTGAATTCCGTCGTCTGGAATCCGAGGATTTCCGTTGGGTCTAGAACCACCTCCTCGATGCAGCGTGATAGTGTATCCGCCACTATATTTTCGACTCCCTTGCGGTGTTCGATCTCAAAGTCGAACCTCTGCAGCCGCAATGACCATCTCGCTAGACGCCCATTCAGGTCCTTGAGTGACATTAGCCACTTGAGGCTGGCGTGATCAGTAATTACCGTGAACGGCATCAATTCCACATATGGCCTGAATCTCTCTATCGCCAATACCGCAGCTAAACATTCTTTCTCCGTTACAGAATAATTTATTTGGTGTTTGTTCAGCTTGGAAGAAAAGAATGCCACTGGACGCTCTGCTTTGTAGTCATCCAGCTGTAAAAGCACTGCTCCCACTCCAAAATTTGAGGCGTCGCACTGGATGTAAAAATGGCGTTTGAAGTCGGCATGGACTAATACAGGAGCCGTGGTGAGGGCCTTTTTCAGGGATTCTATGGCCGCCCTCGCTTCCGTTGGCAAGGAAAACTTCCCGCGCGCATGCTTCTTCAGAGCATCTGTTAACGGTACAGCGACGGTTGCGAAGTCCTTGATGAAGCGCCTATACCATCCTGCGGTTCCTATGAAGCTCCGTAGCTCCTTCACTGAACTTGGGTTCGGGATCTTTTGTATAGCCACAACCCTATCGGGATCCATTTGCAGCGTGCCACCTCCGATGATAAACCCTAGGTATTTTAGCGACTTAAAACAGAATTTGGATTTTTTTAAGCCTATCGTCAAATTCGCTCTTTTCAGGCACTGGGCCACCAATCGCAGATACCGCAGATGCGTCTGGAAGTCCGGGGCTATCACCAAAAGATCGTCCAAATAAACGAAAACGTTTGATCGGAGCTGAGTTGGAATTACCTTATCCATCACTCTGCATAACCTCTGGGCAGCGTTACACAGACCGAAGGGCATCATCACGAATTGATACAGCGGACGGCCTGCGACGGTAAATGCGGTGCACTTCCGGCTTTCTGGGTCCAGTTTAATCTGCCAGAATGCGAATTTGAGGTCGACGCTAGAAATGCAGTATGTCTGGTCAATCCTGGATAGTATACCCTCGATACTAGGAAGAGGGTAAGCATCTTTTACGGTGAGTTGGTTCAGTTTCCGCGCGTCCAAACAGAATCTATTTTTGTTTGGCTTTCGCACCACCGTCGTCCGATTGCTCCATGGACTATCGCTAACTTCGATCACTCCTAGCTCCAGCATTTTATCCACCTCGGTCCAGATCACCTCCTGCATCGCTGGGGATTGAGGGTAATGCCGATCTTTAAATGGTTCTGCGCCCTCGATCAACTGGATCCGATGCTGCTCTACCGTCGTTGTTCCCAATCCTGCATCCTCATAGGTCAGAAACTCCTTCTTTACCTTCTCCAGCTCTTCGGTTTCCGTGTCTTCCAGGGCCCAAGCTTCCACTTCCACGTCCTCCGGGCGATGTTCGGCGTACTGGCTGACTTGTGACATTTGGATCTCGCCTACTTGGACCTCGCTGGATCTACTGGACTCTTCTCCGAGGACTGTGGGAGCCAGCGCGAAGGATCTCCAGAAATCTATGCCCAAGTACATGGCTTGCTCTAGGTACGGGCATACGCAGAGTTTGGTTTTGCCGATTATGGACCTGTCTTCTCCAGAGGCTGTCTTGATGATCGAGACATAATTGTCCATTTCCACCTCAAGGTCGGCAAGGAGTTCACGGCTGCCCTTTCCTAAGACACTAACGGATGCCCCAGTATCTAGGAGTCCAGCAATCCGATGTCCTCTTATCTGCACTTCGGCAAACACTCTGGGATCGCGTCCTGCTCCTCGTCTGACTGCCTCGGCCACCTCTTTGCGAGTCTGTCGCCTTTCCTTAAATCTGGAACGGGCCTTTTGGAGTCTACGACTGACACCGCGCATCCCCTCCAGCTGCCTGTCATCAAAGATTTGGTTTCGAATTTGTATGTATCTCCTCATCCTTTCTTCGGCCGGTACAAACTTCAAACTATTTTTATTTAATTTATTCGGGCTATTATTCTTAAATTCTATATTAATTAGTGGACCATCGTTCATTTCTTCGCGGGCTTCTGTCCCGAGCGCTGATCTCCCGCTTTCATCATGCCCGCTCGTGCGTTTCCCGAGCAATTGGGACACGTTGGAGTAAACATTTCTGGTTTCCCGCAGCGGTAACAGAATATTTTGCGTTCCTTCGCCACGCAGTCTCGGAATCCGTGGTCGAACTGGCCGCAATTCCAGCAACACAGCCTGGGTTTGTTCGCCAGGTGAGTTTCTTCCACCATCCTTGCTTCGTCTTCATCCAGAAACTCCGTTTCCGGCTCTAGCTCCTCCACTCGCTTCCCGGCTGATTGGAATTTCGGCACAGGACGGAACGTCGACTTCTGCTCGCGTCCGCGAAAGTGGTACTCCACTTCCAGGCACTCTTCCCTCAGCTGCTCCACGTTCCGGACTCGGATCGCGTAAACGTAGCGGGCGATCTCATCATCGAGCCCCTTCTTCAAGACTCGCACCATTTCGGACTCAACCAAAGGTGTGGTGAGTCTAGCTGCCAGTCTGCGCATCGCTCTAAAATACTCTTCCACAGATTCGCCAGATTGTTGCCTTCGCTCATGCAAGGTGCGTAGCCGCTCAAACTCGCCACCCACTGCTCGGAACCGGGACACCAACTCGTCCTTCAAATCCTCCCATCCTTCCGGAGGCCGTTCTCGGACAAATTGCCAATACCACTCCGCCGCTTGTCCTTTGACGAGATGGTGAAAGTTGTCAAGGACCTCGTCCCACGACCGTCGGTTCTGCCTACGGAGGAACTCGACCCTGAACACGAAGTCCTGCACCGTCATCTTATTTGGATCTCCATCTCCGTCGAAGTGGATTTCCCATTTGTCGACGCGCCCCCATCTCGCTCCTCTCCAATCATCTCTCCTTTCATATGGTGGCAGATCTGTTGGACCTCCGCCGTCTCCTGATGTCTCCCGTCTCTGCCTTCCAGCACCTGGATCCAGGTCCGCATCGGCTATTCCTCGGCGCCAGTTCTGGCTCAACCTCGCCGGCTTCCTTGGAGGCGACTGTGAATTCCATGCGTCATCGTCCTTGGGTCTTTTGGGCATGGTCCCTGTGTTCGGCTTCTGCCTGAGGTGAGCTAGAGGCTGCTGATCGCCATTATTATTATCGTTGTTTTCACCCTGGTCTCTTTCCAATCTCAGATCTTGGATCAATTCCACGTTCTGGCGAAGAGGCGCCATCACCTCTGTTATGGCCCCCATCAGCTCCATAAAGCCGCGACGGATCTCCTCCTGCAACGTCCTACTCAGAGTATCTGCCATGCTGCCTCTCCACGTCTCCTGTGCTTGCGCTATGGCGACATTTACTCCTGAGAGAATCTCGGAGGGCAGTGCGTTCGATTGGCCTGGCAAATTCCAGCTGTCGTCTTCACGCCCCTCAGCGCCCTGTGTGTCCCCGCCTTGCATCTGTCCTTGGAGGTTACCTGGTGGAGGAGTCCTGCGAGTCATTTTCTGCTTAGACCGCAAGTTGTACGCGCTCATCAACCTAGCCCTGTATTTCCCTACCTCGAACTATCCTACTTATCTTTCTATTCAATACAATTAATTATCTACTCTTCTTTCAGAACAATCGCATAAACACTACCTATAACGCCAACTCACTGATCTTCAGCACAAAAACGTTTAATACGGCAAAAACACTAATAAGGGGGAAAGGAACCACAACTACTACTAGGGCCAACTCTGCACATGGTGTTCTACGTCTTTTCCTGTCCAACGTCTAAAATTTGGCGAGCGCTGTTGACTGATCTTATCTTCCTTGAAAGATTAAGAGTCAAGGGCGCTCACTTCCCTACAGTCGCTGTTTCCGCCTACTTCCCTACTGAATGTTCGTTGCGGGATGTTGTAGCTGCTCCGAGTGCAACGCGTGGCCGACATCTGTCCCCACGGGCCACTCAGAACAAAAAATCTCCTTGAGAATCTACTCTCCCGACTCCATCCAGCGGTAAGCAGGGGAAGCGAAAAACAGAAATCTTTCTGACCATTCCTAACTTCGGGTATTTCTTTTTCTTCAGGTTCTCCTTTTGCACACCAGGCACCGGGCCGGTTGCTAACTGGCTTTTGGATTCTCCTCTGCCAGTGCCAAACCAAATCCCCTCTTGAGATTGCCTGCTTCCCGTTGTCAGATAAGTGCCGAAACATCAAACATCAAAAAAACTATTTCCTTTGTGGATTTTTTTCTTGCATCCTCAGGTCCCTCCGCGCCGTGCTTCTGTGAGCCAACTCGTCGAGTCCCTCACAGGCCACCGGAACACCGATGGACCCCAGATTGCAGAATACCACTCGAGATCTATCTTCTCTGCTGGATATTTATAATTTCTTCGACGTCCGTATGATTCGCATCCGTACTCTCCCTCTTTGATGGTCGAGCCAGGACTGCGAGTCCACTTCCCTGTCTCAGATTGGGCGCCATTATTGTTACGAACCTTTGTTTTTCTTTGGGGCAAGGCCGGCTAGCCAGTCATCCCAGGGCTGGATACTTCCCAAGCCCTCAGGTCGCACAACAACCAACTGATTGGACATCTCGAACAAAATGAAACAACAAAAATAACCGACAAAAAAAAACTGAAAAAAACGGACTCTACTCGACAAACAACATTACAGTCTTCCCTCAACACAGATTTGGACCAGGTCGAGGTGTCGATGTTTTACCCCCCCGACGCACCCACCCTACCTGAGATCTGAATCACACGTTCCGGATCTCCCTGCCATTGGCAAAAGCCTTACCCTCTCGTTGCTGTGGCTCCTCTTCCCCCCATACGAAACGCTTAACAATTCATTTCTTCGTTATAATCTTCACTTCATTTCCTATTTTCACACGATATCATTTCTAAACTAGGCCTGCCTATTCATCCCCCCCTCATCTTAGTACTACTGGCGGTTAATAAATAATTAGATTAATAGGAATAAATAATATAATAAATATAAATAAATAGGTTACATATATATAATAAATATGGACGGACTTAAATTACATATACTTATAACTAGAGACGTCTAACAAAAATAATTAATGGGAGTAAATAAGTTGATGTGCTTTTTTTTCTTCTCCCTAAGTGGGCGAGGGTCCCGCACTACGTGGCCAGGTCTGATCCTTCGAGACCAGCAGGAACAACAGGCCAGGGTGGCGGAGCTGTGACCTATTCCCTACGGCCAACAAAAAAATAAATTTGGGGTTTCTTTACTCCCCCTTTGGAGCGGACTCACTCTTATGCTTCCTGGTCCTGGTTCCTGGTCTTTCCCTGATCTGGATCCCCTGGAATCACATTTATTTATCTTTTATTCATTTTTTTGCAGGGTGATGGCCACTACTCCATCCTCATCCCACTCACTTTTTCTTTCAGAACAAAAAAAATCGCTAAGTCACTAGGTCCGGCGCGCATGCTCCTTCGTTGCGGGAACTTTTTTTTCTGAACCCCCTCTTGGCTGTTCTGTTTAATGCTCCCGGCTGCCGATCCCCATCGCTCTTTGTTCTATCGCCCTTGAACTAGGTTCAAGGGCATGGCCTGATTCGGGCTGCTGTCGGCTCTCTTTTCTTTTGGGTGTGGGTGAGTTGGCTTCGGGACTCCGTTATGGGATGAGATCGGAAATCCTCTCACAACGGCTCCGGAGAGCGCGCGGAACTCTAACTCTCCAGGACCAGGTGGCCACTCTTCGCTAACCTTTCCCCTTAAATTTTGGCCCTGCCACCCTGTTCAAAAAATACCTTCCTCTCAGCGCTTCTAGGGTCTCGCCTATCGATATCTTCGCATGCAACATATTTGTTACACTTGGCTTGTTTCCCAGGGGCAATGCCGGCTAGCTGTCGACCCCAGGGCTGGGTAGTTCCCCTTGCCCGCCAAATGTAGACAAAAAAGGAGACATACTACTTCTCGGGACATCAAAACTAACAACAACCTAAAGACAAAGAAAATCATAAACAGACGGCTATCAAGTGGGTGAAGCTTGGGTGTTATCACTTCGCGCGCCCGCCCTACCTGTGACCAAACACAACGTTCATTTTGGCCACCCTCTGCTGGAACGGTAACGGCTGGCCTAATCCATGGCTTACGCCACGCGTCCTCCCTCTATTTTAAATTTACTGCATCATGCTTCAGTATATATCCAAGCTTTAATAATTTTAAATTGACAATTTCATCTTTCTCATTAATAAATAGATATACTCAAAATTATCACTAACCAAAAAGAAACACCAAAACGTTCGACACAAAGGCAAACACGGAAATAACTGCTGAAATTTCGTTCAACCAACAGGGATACCCTCACCCATACGTAATGGAATATGTGTAGATGAGTGGATCCAGTTTTACGGGAGTTAATTTAACTCGGGCCCCTACGGAGACTTAACCTACCAAGAGCTCTTGTTAAGGGTCCCCGGGACATAAACGATAAACAATATTTTTCCACAAATCGCTCGACCAAATACGGTGGACTGATGGGACCCCCGCGTCACCCACTAAGGGTTAATCTTCTGGAACTGAACAGCTCCTCGCAGATTTAGGTTCGTGAAAGGTGTTGGTGTTTTTACATATTTTTTTCAATGGCCAATATTTTACGTTAAACGGTTTGTGGAGATAATGTTTTTTATCCCCAATCGGCCGACTAATTATTTCGAATTAAATAAAACTCGGCGCAGAAATAAAATTACGATATGTTCTTTAATGCGGGACATCCAAATTGCAAGTGTGGCTTGCCTGCCCTTTACATTGCCGATCGCTGAGCGCAGCTTCGCTCGGCTGACGTCGGTAGACGCAAAGCGGAGATATCGAAGAGCGAGCTGGCAGAGAGCGTTTAGCAGGGCAAGCACGCGCAAAGCTTTAACAAACAAATGAGTGACATAGACATAAGTAACAAACAAAATAAGCGGCTAAGGGCCAAGAATTAGGTGCTATTTGGCAAGCAGCTAATCGGCTGGGTTCTGCTCCGAACATTCACCCCCCGTTGGAAGGCAAAGGCTTTTAACAGATCCATCCTGAAGGGGCAGAACCGCTATTTTTCCAACGGCCCTCTTGAAAAGGCCTCTTTGAGTGCGGATAACGGCTACTCTGATGGTTCCATCTTTTCCTGGGATGACGCTCTCAATGCGGCCAAGCGGCCACCTTAATGGTGGCAGCGTTTCCTCCTTGATCATGACGAGCGCTCCTAGCTTGATGTTTGGAGACGATGACCGCCACTTGCTCCGCTCCTGAAGAATCGAAAGATACGCCGTGCTCCATTTTCTCCAAAACGCCTGCTTCATTTGACACAGCCGCTGCCATCGACTAAGTAGGTTGACCCGGAGATGCGTCACATCTGGCTCGTCGAATGCAGCTTTCGGGGCTCCATTGAGTAAGGGGTTTGGCGTGAGCACATCTAGATCATCGGGACTTTCTGTAATTGCATAAAGCGGACGGGAATTTAACAAAGCAGAGATTTCACAAGACAAGGTCTGAATTTCATCAAGAGTAAAAATGTAGGTCCCGACGATGCGATGAAAATGATATTTAGCTGCTTTAACAGCCGCCTCCCACAAACCCCCAAAATGAGGTGAGCGAGTGGGGATGAATTTCCAATCGATTCCACTATGAGGATCGCTGAGGAACATTTGCCGAATCTCTAAAAGCTCATTTTTTGCTCCTACAAAATTTGTAGCGTTGTCTGACCAGATGATTCGAGGTTTGGGACGTAGACTTATAAAACGCCTTAATGCTGCCAGAAAGGATTCTGTAGATAGATCCCGAACGACTTCCAAATGAGTTGCTTTGGTGCTAAAGCATACGAAGACAGCGATGTAACATTTGATAGGAGGCCTGCTTCTGACTTCCGACTTGTGATAAAAGGGTCCGCAAAAATCAACGCCCGGCCTCCAACCCGCAGCAATCCAAAGCTATCCAGAAATGGATTCAGTGAGGCCATCGTGCTTTTTGGCGGTAGGGCCTGTTTGCTGGCGAGGGCCCTTATCTCTTCCGAAAATTGTTGCTGCTGTATTGCCCTTATGAGCAAATGCGTACCATTTTTGATGTCGATTACGGTAAGTTGACCCTTCGACCGCGCTATGCCTTTGTCCTTGAGAATGAAGAATCGATATATGTAAGCAAAGACGCGCTGCATGGATCCAAATGAGTTTTGAAATTTGCAATCGTACGATACATCCCTTTCGTTTGAAACAACCAATGCTGCATGACGACGTTCTGGTACATCGGTCGGCAATTGCAAGCCTGCAGGCCACTCTGAGCTCTCAAGACGCAAGAATGGTGGTCCAGAGATCCAAAGGCTGCTATCCATTAGTTCAGCGGGCGTGGATCCACGTGATATGATGTCGGCAGGATTCAACTTTGTGGGCACGTGATGCCAAGTCATTCCAGCGGTGAGCTCCTGAATCCGCTGAACTCGATTAGAAACAAATATATTAAAATTCAATGGTGATTCTCGAATCCAGGCAAGGGCTATGGACGAATCCGACCAGCAATGTATTTGGCATGGAGCTGATAATCCCTTAACTATGGTGGACACTAGTTCGGCTAATACGAGGGCAGCGGATAGCTCAAGCTTGGGGATAGTCATACTTTTCAAGGGCGCGACTCTGGATTTAGAGCATAAGAGATGACTTTGCACAATGCCAAGAGCTTCCGAACGCATGTATACACAGGCGCCATATGCTGCTTGGCTCGCATCACAAAACGCGTGCATTTCTAATCTGGCTTGCTGCCGAAGCACGTAACGTGGAAACTTAACGTTTTTAACCATCGACAACTGCGAAGTCAGCTCAATCCAAGTCGTATGTAGATCCTGGGGCAGGCTTTCGTCCCAATTCAACTTTAGGCTTTCGTTTCATAGCGACTGCATAAATATTTTAGCTTTTGTGATGATGGGAGAGATGAGCCCTAGAGGATCGTAGAACCTAGCTAGTGTAGACAGGACCGAACGCTTCGATATTGGGCCTGCAGCGGTTCCGACGTGAGCGAAGCTAAACAGAAGATTGTCCGTGGTGGGATCCCAAACTAGACCAAGCGCCTTGGTTACTTCAGTCCCGTCATGAAAGGTAAGGAACTTTTCGCGATCCGCCTCTGATACGCCTTCCAAAGCAGCGGGTTCATTGGAACACCATTTACGTATGGGAAAACATCCTTTCGAAAGTAGCTCCTTTACCTGCTGACGAATCTTGATGACAGAATCAATGCTGTCCCCTCCAGATATGAGATCATCGACATAGAAATCTCTCGAACAACATCAGCGCCAAGCGGAAAACGCAACTCTTCATCATTTGCCAATTGATGCCTAGCACGAATTGCTATAAAGCGGCAGGTTTCGTTCCGTAAGTAACAGTCTCCAACTTGAACACCTGAATCTCCTCCTTCGGGTCATTGCGCCATAGGATGCACTGCACGTGCGTATCGGGATGGGAAACGCGTACACAGCGGTACATTTTGCAAATATCGCCACACACCCGATACTGCAAATTGATTTCTTGCTTTTGGCTACAAAAATGATCCGATCTGATCCAGATTCAGCAATCTGATAGATATGGTTATTATCTATGATTTTGCGTTTTTAGTTTTCTCGAATGTGCAATATTGTGGATGCAACAGATTTTCGTCCTTTGTGGGGGCGGAAGGGGGGGGGACGAAATTTTGAGATATAAGTTTTATAGTGAGATCTAACAGGAGTGCGGATACTAAATTTGGTTACTCTAGCGTTAATAGTCTCTGAGATTTGTGGATGCCACAGATTTTCGTCCTTTGCGGGGGCGGAAGGGGGTGTGGCGAAATTTTGACACAAAACGGTCAAGGTCCGATATCACAGGAGTGTGGATACCAAATTTGGTTGCTCTAGCTCTTATAGATTCTGAGATCCTTGAACTCATATTTTGCAATTGGCAAAACCGACCATGAAACCTGTGTGTTAGAGAGAGACAGAGCGAGAAAGAATGAAATTGTTTTCTTGATTCTGGCTATAATAATTATACGATCTGGTTGAGATCTTACATTCTAAGACATATAGTCATCTTCTACGATTCTGCGTTTTTGGTTTTCTCGTATCGTCGAAATTGTGGATGCCACAGATTTTCGCCCTTTGTGGGAGCGGAAGTGGGCGGGGCAAAGTTTTGAAATTTTCTTGTAGCAGTGACATATCACAGAAGTCTGGATCCAAAACACCGTTGCTATAGCTCTTATAGTCTTTGAGCACTAGGCGCTGAAGGGGACGGACAGACGGACGGACGGACAGACGGACAGACAGACATTCCTGAAACGATTCCTTCTGGACGTTACACACATCCACTTTTACCACAAATCTAATATACCCCAATACTCATTTTGAGTATCGGGTATAAAAAGCGGAAACGAAGCAAGGCAGTGGGTAACATCCTGCGACCCATGCCCCACGCAGCCGCTTCTCCTTACCGCCCCAAGCCTGCCAAGATGCAATCCCGATCTCAGAACGGCGGAAGCAATGGCACCAACAATCGACTGCAGGGCCAGGGAAGCTCCTCCGGAGCTAGTTGCAGCAAAGACTGTGGCGAGGAGAAGCTGAATGGCGACAAGCGCGAGGGCGGCAGCCGTCGAGGCGGCAAGCGGAAACGAAACAATCGCCCGCCACTGCCCGGGACGAATCAATCCAACGGCTCTGCAGCCCTAACGCTACCGCTTCCCGGCGGCGAG
Source organism: Drosophila miranda (assembly GCF_003369915.1). Taxonomy (NCBI): domain Eukaryota; kingdom Metazoa; phylum Arthropoda; class Insecta; order Diptera; family Drosophilidae; genus Drosophila; species Drosophila miranda. Next base: position 17,083,617 of record NW_022881603.1, read on the forward strand.
GCACCGTCCTCGGCTGCCTCCACGGCGTGCCCGGAGTGAGAACCGTTTCCTTTGTTCTTTCTAGTCCTGTAAGCAAATGTATTTGAAAAACTCTGCCAAAGTCCGGCGACCCAATTAGTTAAAAAGTTGAAAAGATAGAAACTATTTTGCTACTGGAATCCAAAAAATAGACATTTGGCCTGTAATAAATTGGACCGTTTTCCGTTCTCGTCCACTCCACTGTCAAATGAGGTGACAAATCGAATTTGTTCTTCTCTTCCTAGACTTAAGATTCACCGATTTCACTGCACATTGAATTTATTATTATTCCCGATACTCAAAATGCGTATTGGGGTATATTAGATTTGTGGTAAAAGTGGATGTGTGTAACGTCCAGAAGGAATCGTTTCCTACCCCATAAAGTATATATATTCTTGATCAGCATCAATAGCCGAGTCGATTGAGCCCTGTCTGTCTGTCCGACCGTCCGTCTGTCCGTCTGTCCGTCTGTCCGTCCCCTTCAGCACCTAGTGCTCAAAGACTATAAGAGCTAGAGCAACGATGTTTTGGATCCAGACTTCTGTGATATGTCACTGCTACAAAAATATTTCAAAACTTCGCCCCGCCCACTTCCGCCCCCACAAAAGACGAAAATCTGTGGCATCCACATTTTTAAAGACACGATAAAACCAAAACGCAGAATCGTAGAGGATGACTATATGTTCTAGAGTGTAAAATCTAAACCAGATCGTATAATTATTATAGCCAGAATCAAGAAAACAATTTCATTCTTTCTCGCTCTGTCTCTCTCTAACACACAGGTTTCATGGTCGGTTTTGCCAATTGCAAAATATGAGTTCAAGGATCTCAGAATCTATAAGAGCCAGAGCAACCAAATTTGGTATCCACACTCCTGTGATATCGGACCTTGACCGTTTCGTGTACAAATTTCGCCACACCCCCTTCCGCCCCCGCAAAGGACGAAAAACTGGGGCATCCACAAATCTCAGAGACTATTAGGGCTAGTGTAACCAAATTTGGTATCCGCACTTCTGTTAGATCTCACTATAAAACGTATATCTCAGAATTTCGCCCCACCCCCTTCCGCCCCCACAAAGGACGAAAATCTGTTGCATCCACAATATTGCACATTTGAGAAAACTAAAAACGCAGAATCATAGATAATGACCATATCTATCAGATTGCTGAATCTGGACCAGATCAGATAATTTTTATAGCCAAAAGGAACAAATCAATTTGCACTGGCTTCGCAGCGCCCGACGTCACGCTCAGACTGATTTTCTGTCTCTCTCGCACGCACTCTTTGTCGTGTCGTTTAACATTAGCTGCGTCTGCCGGAGGAGAGCCATACTGACTTAGTATCGGGTATAACTGTAGAGTTGCGGTGTTCGCAGCAACTCACAACGTTCCCCCTCGTTTTTGACTATAAATATAAGTTACTTAACGGAGAAGTTAATGGACATTAAACAAGTGATTTCACAACTTAGATCTGCTGCTTTATTGATTCCTCTATCTCTTCGGAGTTTCCTGAAAGGTTCCTAGAGTATGTCTGACTATAATTTTGCTTTCCCCGTTTCTATTTACAGATGCCAACGTCGCCGGATGTCTAGTCTTTCTTGTTTTTCAGATCCTTCTTCACACCCTCCAGCTCCTGTTTTACATTGTTCTTGAACATACTGATGAAGGACCTGAAATGCACAAAGGATTATAAGACTATAGTCGCTGTCTTGGGGGTCTGTCCTGCTGCTGTACTCACTTGAACCGCTCCGGCGTCATCTCGTGCAGCCCCTGCTCCCTGGCCAGGCTCTTGGTGCGGTACATGAGGGAGACGACCAGCTGTGCAGCCCGACGCATGGGATAGCTGTCTGCCATGCGCTGGATAAGCTGCTCATTGTTGGCCAGATACCGCATCAGTAGTCGCAGTACCATCGCGCGTGCTCCTGTGCCGTGCCCCTAGAATTCCGTGTCCTTGTACTTGCGTATGAGCTGCTGCTTCAGCTTAAGTTGATTCCGCAGCAGTTCGAGACGTTGCATCTGCTCGTCTTTGTTGTAGTCGGTGCCGGGAGCTGCCTTATTTGCTTGCGCGCGGACTCGAAACGCTTCTGCAGTTCAAAGATCTGCAAAGTTTAATATATTGAGTTACATCTATACTTTATCTCTGGGCTATGCTCTTCCCACCTTGTGGTTGCAGACCTGGGACTCGCGCCGCTTCACAGCGTTTTCAAGTGGATCCTTTTCCACGCTGAAAGAGATAAATGCATATACATATACATTATGTAAGAGATTCGAGTGAATTGCGCCTTTCGGAAATATGTACATATGTACGAACATTTCGAACATTGCCACCGCGGACACCGCAGAACCTACCAGCGCACCACGTCGTAGATGATCGGCAGAATCTGGATGTCCAGTTGGTCGACCGTCAGCTGGCACTGGGTGCCGATGCCGTTGGAGGTCTGCGTCTCCTGCGATATAGTCGGCTTGAAGGGCGAGTTGGAGGTTTGCACGAGTCCGTCGGCTGCAAGGATGGGTTTTCTGTCCACGATTTGATTGTTTGGCGACAATTCCATTATAAAAGAAGAAAATCTCAATGCCATCGTCGTCTCGTATAATCGAACTTAGCCCACTTAAGCCCCCTCTATTTAAACAGTTCAAGGACTTGACGTAAATGCGGAAGATATATAAATGGCGGAAAATAAAATTACATGGATGCATTATTTGTGGTGTATAAAGGTAACTTATTAATTAATATGTTCCAGTCCCACCTGAACGATAGGTGGCCAGGGCTGAGGGCGACACGCCATCTAGCGGAAGTCCAGGGAGGCTCGATGGTGTATTGGGACATCGGGGGGAGCTGGAGCCGTACTGTGGATATAAGTAATAGAATAGGATTAGTTATATGTATTAGTAAGGGAAAAAGGGGTGAGTACGGAAAAAGCGGGCTAGAAAATAGGTTGTAATGCAGAAAATTTTACTCACAGCCGGCAAGGAATATAGCCACCAGAACCGGGCCAGAAGGTTTCCTGGAGAGGAACACTGGAGTTCGAGAAAGTCGACTGCAGAAAAGAAGACTGTCCAACGGAACCTGAGTGAGTTCGCTCCAGTTGCGCGTGTGTGAGCCAAGTAGCGCCGGACGTGTGAAGGGGGAGGGTGAAAGAGGACGATTTAGCTGCCAGGGCGATTCTAGCCACACCGCACGATCGTTGCATCGCCTTCCAGTGCGTGCCACACGTTTGGTCTCATTCACCACGTAAAAACCCGAAACCCTATTCACACACACACACGCGCACACGTATACACGGACCTATATAAATTTAGGGCTGACCGGCCACGGCCAGCGATCGCCCGCGTCGTTTGAACTTAAAGGGAAAAAAACATAATCCGCACTCCAAACACCGTTCCACATTAAATGTTATTTTGTTCCGTGTGTTGTCCTTTATTTAGTATTTAGTATTAGCTTAAACCGTGTTCGGAGCAGAACCCAGCCGATTAGCTGCTTGCCAAATAGCACCTAATTCTTGGCCCTCAGCCGCTTATTTTGTTTGTTACTTATGTCTATGTCACTCATTTGTTTGTTAAAGCTCTGCGCTTGCTTGCCCTGCTAAACGCTCTCTGCCAGCTCGCTCTTCGCTATCTCCGCTTTGCGTCTGCCTACCGACGTCGGCCGAGCGAAGCTGCGCTTAGCGATCGGAGCGGCAAGGTAAAGGGCAGGCAAGCCACACTTGCAATTTGGATGTCACGCATTAAAGAACATATCGTAATTTTATTTCTGCGCCGAGTTTTATTTAATTCGAAATAATTAGTCGGCCGATTGGGGATAAAAAACATTATCTCCACAGCTTGTTTCCCAGGTGGCAATGCCGGCTAGCTGTCGACCCCAGAGCTGGGTAGTTCCCCTTGCCCGCCAAATGTAGACAAAAAAGGAGACATACTACTTCTCGGGACATCAAAACTAACAACAACCTAAAGACAAAGAAAATCATAAACAGACGGCTATCAAGTGGGTGAAGCTTGGGTGTTATCACTTAGCGCGCCCGCCCTACCTGTGACCAAACACAACGTTCATTTTGGCCACCCTCTGCTGGAACGGTAACGGCTGGCCTAATCCATGGCTTACGCCACGCGTCCTCCCTCTATTTTAAATTTACTGCATCATGCTTCAGTATATATCCAAGCTTTAATAATTATAAATTGACAATTTCATCTTTCTCATTAATAAATAGATATACTCAAAATTATCACTAACCAAAAAGAAACACCAAAACGTTCGACACAAAGGCAAGCACGGAAATAATTGCTGAAATTTCGTTCAACCAACAGGGATACCCTCACTCATACGTAATGGAATATGTGTAGATGAGTGGATCCAGTTTTACGGGAGTTAATTTATCTCGGGCCCCTACGGAGACTTAACCTACCAAGAGCTCTTGTTAAGGGTCCCCGGGACATAAACAATAAACAATATTTTCCACAAATCGCTCGACCAAATACGGTGGACTGATGGGACCCCCGCGTCACCCACTAAGGGTTAATCTTCTGGAACTGAACAGCTGATCGCGGATTTAGGTTCGTGAAAGGTGTTGGTGTTTTTACATATTTTTTTCAATGGCCAAGATTTTACGTTAAACGGTTTAAGCTAATACTAAATACTAAATAAAGGACAACACACAGAACAAAATAACATTTAATGTGGAACGGTGTTTGGAGTGCGGATTATGTTTTTTTTCTTTAAGTTCAAACGACGTGGGCGATCGCTGGCCGTGGCCGGTCAGCCCTAAATTTATATAGGTCCGAGTATACGTGTGCGCGTGTGTGTGTGTGTGAATAGGGTTTCGGGGTTGTTACTTGGTGAATGAGACGAAACGTGTGGCACGCACTGGAAGGCGATGCAACGATCGTGCGGTGTGGCTAGAATCGCCCTGGCAGTTCTCTTTCACCCTCCCCCTTCACCCGTCCCGCGCTACTTGGCTCACACACGCGCAACTGGGACGAACTCACTCAGGTTCCGTTAGACAGTCTTCTTCTCTGCAGTCGACTTTCTCGAACTCCAGTGTTCTCCAGGAAACCTTCTGGCCCGGTTCTGGTGGCTATATCGTGAGGTGTGGCTAGAATCGCCCTGGCAGCTAAATCGTCCTCTTTAACCCTCCCCCTTCACACGTCCCGCGCTACTTGGCTCACACACGCACAACTGGAACGAACTCACTCAGGTTCCGTTAGACAGTCTTCTTCTCTGCAGTCGACTTTCTCGAACTCCAGTGTTCTCCAGGAAACCTTCTGGCCCGGTTCTGGTGGCTATATTCCTTGCCGGCTGTGAGTAAAATTTTCTGCATTACAACCTATTTTCTAGCCCGCTTTTTCCGTACTCACCCCTTTTTCCCTTACTAATACATATAACTAACCCTATTCTATTACTTATATCCCCAGTACGGCTCCAGCTCCCCCGATGTCCCAATACACCATCGAGCCTCCCTGGACTTCCGCTAGATGGCGCGTCGCCCTCAGCCCTGGCCACCTATCGTTCAGGTGGGACTGGAACACCACCACGAGTATGTCGTCAGTCCCAGGAGGGGCAACATACGCGTGGGCATGCCCACCGGATTCCGGAACACTATTGAGCACACGCCGGCGTGCCCTGCATTCTTCTGCCGCGCCCAACGTAGGCCACACCCACACCTCACTACATTCTCAGGTCTTTGGCGTGGTACACTCCTATGGGACGGCCGTTCCCCCCGTTTTCTTCTACTTTCTCTGCGCAGGCCCCTTCTGTGAGCGTGATTCGCCTGCTTGGATCGCACCCCTCTTCACGTTTCCCGCGCAATTCGGACAGGTTGGACAATATGCATCGGGCTTTCCACACCGGTAGCAGAAAATTCGCCTCCGATGCCATACAGTCCCTAAAGCCATGATCGGTCTGCCCGCAGTTCCAGCAAATCAACTTCTGTGGAACACGCTGTGTCACTTGCGCTTCCTCAATGACCTCTGCCTCTTCATCGCTACTCGACCGATCCTGCGCGACCTCGCTGACGTTCGCATTCGCCCCGCGACCATAGTTTGTGGCTTTGGGTGCTCCTCGCCACGAAGATCGAGCCTTCCTCTTCAGATGTGCCTCTATTTCCACGCACTCATCCCGCAGTTGGTCTAAGGAATAAACCCGTAAGCCGTAGACGAAACTCGCTATCTCATCTGTGAGTGCCTTTTTGACGATTTTTACCATCTCCTTTTCAGGTGGGGGCATCTCCAACCTCGACGCGAGCTTTCTCATGACATGGAAAAAGTCTTCCACACTCTCGTTTGACCGCTGCATTCTTTCTCGCAGTACTCTCATGCGGTCGAACTCGGACGCCGTGCCTCGGAAACGAGCAATTAAGTCGCCCCTTAGTTCCTGCCAAACACCACCGCCATGATCACGGATGTACTGCCAGTACCATTCCCGCGCGTTTCCTGTAACCAGGTGATGAAATCCCTTTAGAAGTTCATCCCACGGACAGCGGCATTGGGCTTGTAGGAATTCAATTCGGAGCACAAAATCCTCGACTGTCATTTTGTTGCTGTCTCCGTCGAACGTCACGTCCCATTTTTCGTCTTGGCCCCACCGTGGCCAAGGTCTATAACCCGGGGGATTTGGATGCGGATCTTCTCGAGGAATCCCACAAGCTCTCCTACCCTCGCCACGACCCTGACCCGAGTGTCTTAGTGCTTTTCGGGATTGCTCCTCGATACTCCTGCTCGTGGTGAACCTCCTCCCGCTGCGGTTCCTTCTGCTGCTGCAGCTGTCTAACCGGCTGGAGTACCTCGTTGAGTTGGTGCATCATCTCGATAAACCCCTTACGCAAATCCTCCTGCAACACCCGACTAATCGAGTCAGTGCTCGCTGCCCTGTGTGCCGCATGAGCCTGGGCCAACGATACGTTGACTGCTGATGCCAGTTCGGAAGCAAGCGTGGGTGTAGGATCGGACATTGGCCATTCTTCTGACCTGGCCTGGACCGGTGTTCTTGGCAACCCTCCCACAGCTCCAAGTTCCTCCCGATCTTGATCAAACATCGCCCCTGACACTTCTACTATCTGGTCCACTGTTTTGATACTGTCGACTACCCCCTTCTTGTGGCATCTGCACCGAGCAACACCAATATTACAAAAAACGAGGGGAACGTTGTGAGTTGCTGCGGACACCGCAACTCTACGGTTATACCCGATACTAAGTCATTATGGCTCTCCTCCGGCAGACGCCGCTAATATTAAACGACACGACAAAGAGTGCGTGCGAGAGAGACAGAAAATCAGTCTGAGCGTGACGTCGGGGGCTGCGTAGCCACTGCAAATTGATTTGTTCCTATTGGCTATAAAAATGATCTGATCTGATCCAGATTCAGCAATCTGATAGATATGGTCATTATCTATGATTCTGCGTTTTTAGTTTTCTCGAATGTGCAATATTATGGATGCAACAGATTTTCGTTCTTTGTGTGGGCGGAAGGGGGTGGGGCGAAATTTTGAGATACACGTTTTATAGTAAGATCTAACAGGAGTGCGGATACCAAATTTGGTTACTCTAGCCTTAATAGTCTCTGAGATTTTTGAATATCCCCAGATTTTCGTCTTTTGCGGGGGCGGATGGGGGTGTGGCGAAATTTTTAAACAAACTCGTCTCGGTCCGATATATTAGGAGTGTGGATACCAAATTTGGTTGCTCTAGCTTTTGTAGTCTCTGAGATCTAGGCGCTAATGTTTTACTCTAAGCAAAGCCGCCTATGCTACGTGTGTGTTAGAGAGAGACAGGGCGAGAAAAAATGAATTTTTTATCCCCAATCGGCCGACTAATTATTTCGAATTAATCGGCTGGGTTCTGCTCCGAACAGTTTTCTTGATGCTGGCTATAATAATGATACGATCCAATTCAGATTCCGCATTGTTAAAGATATGGTCATTCTCTACAATTCTACGTTTTTGGTTTTCTCATATCTTTAAAATTGTGGATGCCACAGATTTTCGTCCTTTGTGGGGGCGGAAGTGGGCGGGGCGAAGTTTTGAAATATTTTTGTAGCAGTGACATATCACAGAAGTCTGGATCCAAAACATCGTTGCTCTAGCTCTTATAGTCTTTGAGCACTAGGCGCTGAAGGGGACGGACAGACGGACAGACGGACGGACGGACAGACGGACAGACGGACAGACAGACAGACAGACAGGGCCCAATCGACACGGCTATTGATGCTGATCAAGAATATATATACTTTATGGGGTCGGAAACGATTCCTTCTGGACGTTACACACATCCACTTTTACCACAAATCTAATATACCCCAATACTCATTTTGAGTATCGGGTATAAAAAAGGGAAACTCCTAAACTAAGATAATATATATAAATAAAGAAATAAATACCCAAAGAAATAACTAGTAAGAATAAATAACACCACGCTTCGGACCAATAAATACTCCGATAAATAAATAAATAAATACAGATATAAATTTTGCGCCAACTAGCGCCGTTAACGAGATATATGCAATTAAATATTTGAATAAATAAATAAATAATAACATACATGTAAAGGACAGTGTATCAAGCAGTTAGCACTATCCCATCTAAATTAACATTTGAACTTAAGATACCATCGATAAGACCTAACCGATATAACCAGACTTAACCGATGTTTAAAAGACCTAACCGATAAGGGGTTATCGATATGGGAGTCGGTTGTTGGAAGTAGAAGCAGAAAGTTGAACAAAAAGTCGGAAGAACAGACTCATTAATTGCACATCTTAAATCATACACTTTGTACTCTTTTTCGAAAAACACTATTAATAAACGATACATTATTATTAATCTTACATTTGGGGGCTCGTCCGCGTCGAATACAGAGCTCGGAGTGTGTGAAAAAGAAAAACAGAAGAAAGCAGAAGCTGATGCAAGAAGAGGATTGTTGAAAAGTTGTTAAAGTTGTTGTTTGTAGCTACATAAAGTTGTAAAGTTGTTGTTGGTGGCTATAAACATTAAGTTGAACAATCCAAATTCTGTGAGCATAACAGTAGACACGGAGTTTAATAAAAGATCGGTCGTTTAATTCGGTTGGAAAATTGTGAAATTCATTGTCGCGCCGCAGCGTCGCCTTGTCCGTGCGCAGTACGTACACAAGCAGAAAAAACACGCACAGACACGTTGTGTGTGATACACACTTATAAACAGAAAAGACAAGCACTCGTCGGGTACACAGACACAAGTCGAAAAGAGCCGCAAAATGATGCAAACACCGCCGCCGTTGCACTGGAAAGAGAGAGAGAAGGAAGAAGCTGTACCAGGAACGTCGCGCCCGAGTGCAAACGAGATGGAAGATTTTGAAAATGCAGAAAACAATACTGATGACAAGATTGATCAAATGATGTTGCGATGAGCAACGAGAAATGAAGATCGCTCCAGATAATTTTACAAAAGTTGTGAGCGATTGTGATGGAAAATCGGTTCCCATAGAAAAATGGTTTGAGATATTCGAAAAAAATGCCGACGCATATGAGCTTACTGAAAAGCAAAAGTATGTGCAGGCCAGAGGAAAAATGACCGGCTTTTCCTTGAAGCTGAATGCGTGTGCACCTATGAGGAACTCAAGAACGTATTATTGGATGAATTCACATGTAGCTATAACAGTGCAGACATTCATAAGCTGCTGCAAGAAAGAAAGAGGAAGAGTAGTGAGTCGATGCACGAGTACTTGCTGCAGATGAGAAAAATAGCAGCAGTCGGACATGTTGAACACGCGGCTGTTATAAGCCATATTGTGAACGGTCTGGACATAAGAAACGAGTATAAGTATGCCATGTATCGCTGTAAGACCTTCAGGGCCTTGAAAGAAGAGTTCGATATATATGATCGTTTGAACATATCGGAGAAGAAGGGCAATAACGAACAGCATAAAACGGGTGTCAAGCAGCAAAGTGGGCAAAGCGGTAAAAAAGAATATTGCTATAACTGTGGATCAGGAGAACACAAACGCAAAGACTGCAAAGCCGAAACAAAGTGTTTTAAGTGCAATCAGAATGGTCACATTTCGCGTAACTGTCCTTATGAAGCTGATAAAGTTGATAAAGTCCGCGTCATTTTGGACCGCAGTCGCATGAAAAAAATTCAAATAAACGGCATTGTTGTGGACTGTCTTGTGGATACAGGGTCAGATGTAACCATAATCAAAGAGAGTATGTTGAAGACCATGAAAAACGTTAAACTTTTGAAGTGCACAACTATGTTGCGCGGTCTGGGTCAGATATCAACAAAGCCTGTTGGATACTTTAATGCAGAAGTTACCGTGGATAAGTTGCAGACCACACAGAAGTTTTTAGTAGTCCCCAGTAGCCAGATTGATTTAGACGCACTTTTGGGGCATGATTTCATTAAAAAGTTCCGTTTCGTCGCTGATATGCAAGGATACACGTTTTTGAAGCATGACGCAGATCCTGTGCCAATAGATTAGCATGCTCTTATATACAATTTAACTGAAGAGTCATCCTTTGTAGCTCCGCCGCAATATCGAAAAGACGTTGAACAGATGATAAGAAACAGTTACCAAATGCCCACAGAAGTTGCAAAGCAGTCTCCAATCCAACTGAAGATAGTTCCCGACGGAGTAATCAAGCCGTTTCATCACTCACCGAGTCGTTTATCAACAGACGAAGCCAGTGCCGTAAAGAAGCAAGTCGAAGAATGGATCGAGCAAGGAATCGTGCGCAAGTCGTCTTCAAATGTAGCGAGCAGAGTTGTCGTCGTGAAGAAAAAAGATGGTACACTTAGAGTTTGCGTAGACTACAGGAAGTTAAACAGCATGGTATTGCTGGACTGCTTCCCAGTCCCGATCATGGAGGAAGTCTTGGAAAAGCTGCAGTCGGCTAAGTGGTTTACCATAATGGACCTTGAAAACGGATTTTTCCATGTGCCTATGGAAGAACAAAGCAAGTCGTATACGGCCTTCGTCACAAAGGAGGGATTATTCGAGTTTAAAAAAGCGCCTTTCGGATTCAAGAACTTGCCAGCTGCGTTCATTCGGTTCGTAAGCTATATTTTTCAAGAATTAATCAACTCTGACATTATGCAGCTTTATATGGACGACATAATTGTTTACGCCGCGTCGCCCGAGGTATGCATGAGGAAGACAAAGTTGGTCCTGGAGACAGCTGCGCAGTTTGGCCTAAAGATCAAGTGGAAGAAATGTAGCTTCATGCAGCCACGCATTAGCTTTCTGGGCCATATCATTGAGGACGGGAGAATCTGGCCCGGCAAAGAGAAGACAGCAGCTGTCAGTCGGTTTGCTACGCCCAAAGACATTAAAGCAGTTCAAGCATTTCTGGGACTCACAGGCTTTTTCAGAAAGTTCATCCCTGGCTATGCACAAGTTGCCCGGCCGCTCACGAATCTACTCAGGAAGGAAGCAGTTTTCAACATTGGCGAAGCAGAGCAACAATCGCTACAAACCTTAAAGAATCTGCTTGTAATCGCACCTGTATTACATTTATACTCACGAGAAGCGCCAACGGAACTCCACACGGATGCATCCAAAGAAGGTTTCGGAGCAGTTTTGTTGCAGCAGTTTGATGGCAATTTCCACCCGATTTACTATTGGAGAAAAAAGCCTACACAAGCCGAGTCCAAACGTCACAGTTACTATTTGGAGGTCAAAGCTGCATACCTCGCACTCAAGAAGTTTCGTCACTACCTGTTGGGGATCAAATTTGATCTTGCCACTGACTGTGCGGCGTTTAAGCAGACAACAACGATAGTAGATATACCCAGAGAAGTTTCCCAGTGGATTCTGTATATGGAGGACTTTACATTCAAAGCAGTACACCGCCCAGGGGACAGAATGAGACACGTGGACTGTCTCAGTCGTTTTCCGCAGACATGCATGTTCGTGACGACGGAGCTAACAGCTCGGATAAAGAAAGCACAGCAGGATGACGATTTCATCAAAGCCACAGTTGAGATCCTGAAGCAGCACCCATATCAAGACTACAAGCTTAAAGGAGGTCTTCTCTTCAAATCTGTAAATGGCAATGACGTATTGGTGGTTCCAAGGCTGATGGAAAGGGAAATCATTCAAGGATCGCATGAAGTTGGTCATTTCTCCACAGCGAAGACAATGCACTCAGTTCAGCAGCAATACTGGATTCCGCACCTTGAACGGAAAGTAAATAAGTTGATTACTAATTGTATCAGTTGTATAATTTTCAGCAAAAAGCTGGGCAAACAAGAAGGCTATCTTCATTGCATTGACAAGGGTGACACACCACTATACACGCTGCACGTTGATCATTTGGGACCAATGGATGCGACAGCCAAGCAATACAAGTACATTTTTGCTGTGGTAGATGCATTCTCCAAGTTTGTGTGGCTGTTCCCAACTAAGTCAACAGGTCACGAAGAAGTTGTGAAGAGGCTGAGAGATTGGTCATTTGTGTTTGGTTTTCCCAAGCGCATAGTCAGCGACAGAGGAGCAGCGGATCCAACGCATTCAGCGAGTTTCTCAACGAGAACAAAGTCGAACATGTGTGTACAACGACAGGTGTGGCGAGAGGCAACGGTCAGATTGAGCGGGTGAACCGTTCAATTTTGGGTATCATCGCAAAGCTCTCAGCTCAGGAGTCAACGAAGTGGTACAAGCATGTGCCACAGGTCCAGATGGCGATTAATTCGCATGTGCATTCTACGTTGAAGTCGTCGCCATTCGAGGTCATGTTTGGGACAAAGATGCACAGACAAGCTGAAAGTCGACTATTGGAGGTGCTCAACGAGGAGTTGGTTACGCAGTTTAACAACGAGCGCCAAGAACTGCGTGACCAAGCGAAACAAAACATTGAGAAGGCGCAAGAGGTGTACAAGCGCTATTATGATAAAAAACGACGACCTGAGCACGGCTACAGACTAGGAGACATGGTCGCGATCAAGAGGACGCAGTTCGTCGCAGGAAGCAAGTTGGCCAGCGAGTATCTAGGCCCATATGAAGTCACCAAGGTAAAGCGGAACGGTCGCTACGACGTCAGAAAGGTTGCTCAAGTCTAGGGGCCAAATATCACAGCAACGAGCAGTGACAATATGAAGCTATGGCGTTTTGTCTCAGAGAACGATGATATATTATCATCTGGGACAGATGAAGATGAGCAGGAGGGCCGAATGTAAAGGACAGTGTATCAAGCAGTTAGCACTATCCCATCTAAATTAACATTTGAACTTAAGATACCATCGATAAGACCTAACCGATATAACCAGACTTAACCGATGTTTAAAAGACCTAACCGATAAGGGGTTATCGATATGGGAGTCGGTTGTTGGAAGTAGAAGCAGAAAGTTGAACAAAAAGTCGGAAGAACAGACTCATTAATTGCACATCTTAAATCATACACTTTGTACTCTTTTTCGAAAAACACTATTAATAAACGATACATTATTATTAATCTTACATACATGTATATTCGATCGACACCTAAGACACTCAAACTTCAAACACATTCAACACAACACAAAACGTAACAAAAAAAATTCCTAACAGTTCTTCTTCTTCTTACAAGATTCATTAAGATTCATTCACGTGACTAGTTTTCTGCGCTCCACTTGACAGTCGCCCTACGGATATCCTACAATTACGAACACCACCTTTGTGTGGCCTGTCATCTACTCTAGTCATCGCTCTAAGCGATGGCCGATAAACGAGAAGCCTCACGGTGCATGAGCTCACTTTGCTTGTGATTTGTTCCTGTCATCCATCATACCGATCTGCCATGACAACAGATGCATCGCGGGTTGTCTTTACGACTCCCGGGCCACCTACTCCTCACCACCTCTCGGCAGACAGACAACAGGTTCAACGAGGGGGAACGTTGTGAGTTGCTGCGGACACCGCAACTCTACAGTTATACGCGATACTAAGTCAGTATGGCTCTCCTCCGGCAGACGCCGCTAATATTAAACGACACGACAAAGAGGGCGTGCGAGAGAGACAGAAAATCAGTCTGAGCGTGACGTCGGGCGCTGCGTAGCCACTGCAAATTGATTTGTTCCTTTTGGCTATAAAAATGATCTGATCTGATCCAGATTCAGCAATCTGATAGTTTTTAGTTTTCTCGAATCTGCAATATTGTGGATGCAACAGATTTTCGTCCTTTGTGGGGGCGCAAGAGGGTAGGGCGAATTTTTGAGATATACGTTTTATAGTGACATCTTAAAGGAGTGTGTGTACCAAATTTGGTTACTCTAGCCTTAATAGTGTCTGAGATTTGTGGATGCCTCAGGTTTTCTTCCTTTGTGGAGGCGGAAGGGGGTGTGGCGAAATTTTGACACAAAATGGTCAAGGTCCGATATCACAGGAGTGTGGATACCAAATTTGGTTACTCTGGCTCTTATAGGTTCTGAGATCCTTGAACTCATATTTTGCATTTGGCAAAACCGACCATGAAACCTGTGTGTTAGAGAGATACAGAGCGAGAAAGAATGAAATTGTTTTCTTGATTCTGGCTATAATAATTATACGATCTGGTTCAGATTTTGCACTCTAGAAGATATACTCATCTTCTACGATTCTGCGTTTTTAGTTTTCTCGTATCGCCCCCCTTTGTGGGGGCGGAAGTGGGCGGGGCCAAGTTTTGAAATATTCTTGTAGCAGTGACATATCACAGAAGTCTGGATCCAAACCATCGTTGCTCTCGCTCTTATAGTCTTTGAGCACTAGGCGCTGAAGGGGACGGACAGACGGACGGACGGACGGACGGACAGACGGACAGACGGACAGACAGAAAAGGCTCAATCGACTCGGCTATTGATGCTGATCAAGAATATATATACTTTATGGGGTCGGAAACGATTCCTTCTGGACGTTACACACATCCACTTTACCACAAATCTAATATACCCCAATACTCATTTTGAGTATCGGGTATAAAAACACGAAAGCGGCTTTGTTTTAAACAAGCAGGTGCGAAACTACAATGAACATTTACCTACATGACTTACTCTAACTTATTCCAATATCACATTCCATCACAGATTTATTCGATATCACAGTCCACCAGGCAATGTGTCCGTCGCAAACTCCCTGTCCATTTTTTTGTTGAACGGCAGTGACTTACGTTCACTTGCGACATCGAATAGCGACAAAATGTTCAACTGTAATTCGTAAGTCCCTATCACAAATTTTATATATCCGTTAACTGCCTCCGTCTATCCATCCCTAGCATCAATCACCCCGCGCCATTAAGGACCAGCTTTACGCTCACCTTAAGCCTGCAGCAGCGACTTCTGCCGGGACAGCTAAACTGCACTTCGCAAGCTGTCGTCTTCTCCACAAAATTTTTTTTTTTTTTCATTTCCCGCATCTGCCTTTACCAGCCCGAGTGACATTTGTTGTAATACCACCCGACCCTGCGTCAGTCCAGATGCATGCGAATTCGAAAATAAATTGGGCGCCATTTGTTACACTTGGCTTTTTTCCCGGGGGCAATGCCGGCTAGCTGTCGACCCCAGGGCTGGGTAGTTCCCCTTGCCCACCAAATGTAGACAAAAAAAAGGAGACATACTACTTCTCGGGACATCAAAACTAACAACAACCTAAAAAAAAGAAAATCATAAACAGACGGCTATCAAGTGGGTGAAGCTTGGGTGTTATCACTTAGCGCGCCCGCCCTACCTGTGACCAAACACAACGTTCATTTTGGCCACCCTCTGCTGGAACGGTAACGGCTGGCCTAATCCATGGCTTACGCCACGCGTCCTCCCTCTATTTTAAATTTACTGCATCATGCTTCAGTATATATCCAAGCTTTAATAATTTTAAATTGACAATTTCATCTTTCTCATTAATAAATAGATATACTCAAAATTATCACTAACCAAAAAGAAACACCAAAACGTTCGACACAAAGGCAAACACGGAAATAATTGCTGAAATTTCGTTCAACCAACAGGGATACCCTCACTCATACGTAATGGAATATGTGTAGATGAGTGGATCCAGTTTTACGGGAGTTAATTTAACTCGGGCCCCTACGGAGACTTAACCTACCAAGAGCTCTTGTTAAGGGTCCCCGGGACATAAACAATAAACAATATTTTTCCACAAATCGCTCGACCAACTACGGTGGACTGATGGGACCCCCGCGTCACCCACTAAGGGTTAATCTTCTGGAACTGAACAGCTGATCGCAGATTTAGGTTCGTGAAAGGTGTTGGTGTTTTTACATATTTTTCAAATGGCCAAGATTTTACGTTAAACGGTTTAAGCTAATACTAAATACTAAATAAAGGACAACACACAGAACAAAATAACATTTAATGTGGAACGGTGCTTGGAGTGCGGATTATGTTTTTTTTCCTTTAAGTTCAAACGACGCGGGCGATCGCTGGCCGTGGCCGGTCAGCCCTAAATTTATATAGGTCCGTGTATACGTGTGCGCGTGTGTGTGTGAATAGGGTTTCGGGTTTTTACGTGGTGAATGAGACCAAACGTGTGGCACGCACTGGAAGGCAATGCAACGATCGTGAGGTGTGGCTAGAATCGCCCTGGCAGCTAAATCGTCCTCTTTAACCCTCCCCCTTCACACGTCCCGCGCTACTTGGCTCACACACGCACAACTGGAACGAACTCACTCAGGTTCCGTTAGACAGTCTTCTTCTCTGCAGTCGACTTTCTCGAACTCCAGTGTTCTCCAGGAAACCTTCTGGCCCGGTTCTGGTGGCTATATCGTGAGGTGTGGCTAGAATCGCCCTGGCAGCTAAATCGTCCTCTTTAACCCTCCCCCTTCACACGTCCCGCGCTACTTGGCTCACACACGCACAACTGGAACGAACTCACTCAGGTTCCGTTAGACAGTCTTCTTCTCTGCAGTCGACTTTCTCGAACTCCAGTGTTCTCCAGGAAACCTTCTGGCCCGGTTCTGGTGGCTATATTCCTTGCCGGCTGTGAGTAAAATTTTCTGCATTACAACCTATTTTCTCGCCCGCTTTTTACGTACTCACTTCAAACTTTCTGTTTTAAGCACAAAATTTCAAATTTCGACGTTATTCTTCCGTCCACGCTCCACGATTTCCATAATCCAATCCACGTTTTCTAATATTTTCACTCCTATTTATCCCCTTTTTCCCTTACTAATACATATAACTAATCCTATTCTATTACTTATATCCCCAGTACGGCTCCAGCTCCCCCCGATGTCCCCATACACCATCGAGCCTCCCTGGACTTCCGCTAGACGGCGCGTCGCCCTCAGCCCTGGCCACCTATCGTTCAGGTGGGACTGGAACACCACCACGAGTATGTCGTCAGTCCCAGGAGGGACAACATACGCGTGGGCATGCCCACCGGATTCCGGAACACTATTGAGCACACGCCGGCGTGCCCTGCATTCTTCTGCCGCGCCCAACGTAGGCCACACCCACACCTCACTACATTCTCAGGTCTTTGGCGTGGTACACTCCTATGGGACGGCCGTTAAGGTCCTCCAGAGCAATTTGCGCGTGAACTTGGCATTAAAGCCTTTTCCGAAGTCACGGCCTCGCGTAAAACACCCGAGCTCGCTGGTTGTACCTTACCCTACTACGCTCGTATGCCTGATGTAAACTAGCGCGAATCCTCTCTTGGATGAGTTGTCGCTTGTCCTGACCCTCCAGCAGCGATATGTCATGCTCGCCGATTGACCGCAGTCGCTTTGCCAGCTTGTAGCATGACCCATGCAAATACATTTGCTGCCCGAAGACTGCAAAGAATGGTGTTACGCCTGTTGCCTCGTGAACCGAGTTCCTAATAGCCAGTTCTATCTCCGGCAGATGCACATCCCAGTCCCGGTGATCGTCTTCCAGATACGCCCGAATCGCGCTGAGTACTGTGCGATTCACGCGTTCGGCTGCGTTACTCTGCGGAGAATACACTGGCGTTCTCATATGAGTGACTCCGAATGCATCGGTCATCTCCTTAAAAGTTTTCGAGACGAACTGAGCCCCATTGTCCGAGTGAATCATCTCCGGCACTCCAAACTTGTAAAACACCTCGTGAACGAGGAATCTTACAACTTCCTTTGCGGTGGCCTTGGTCATGGTCTTTAGGAATGTGAACTTAGAGAACTGGTCAACTACAATAAATATCCACGCCTGACCGTTCTTTGACCGCGGATATTTGCCCAAAAACTCAATATAAAGTTTTTGGAACGGGCGCTCAGTGACCACTTCTTGCCCCATCCCGACCTGCATCCGATAATTCGGCGTTTTCGACTCCTTGCACACGGTGCACCGTCGGATATAATCCCGCACCTCTATCGTCATGTTCGGCCAGTAAAACTGCCTACGCAATAAGTGCAAGGTTTTCGCGATTCCTCCGTGCGCTGTCTTCTCTTCCGAATGTGCTTTGTCTATCAACGCGGCCGTCAGCGAACTCGGAACCCACAATTTCCAGACGGCGCCCTCCAGTTGATCATCCAATCGTTCAAAGCGCATGCGCTTGAATATCATGCCGCCAACAATCTGGAGATCAGGTAAGCGGTCTTGGTTCTCTGTTATTTCCTTCCTTAACTCCTGATATTCTCCAGATTCAAACTCCACCGTTTCAAAACCCAGGATACTACACGAATCCACTTCCAGCTCTTCAATACTGCGCGACAATGTATCTGCCACTACATTGTCCGCTCCTTTCCGGTGTTCTATGCCGAAATCGAAGGCCTGCAGTTGAAGGGACCAACGAGCTAAGCGACCATCCAGGTTCTTCATGGTCATGAGCTATTTGAGACTGGCGTGGTCAGTTATGACTGTAAACGGCATAAGCTCTACGTACGGACGGAACTTAAGGATCGCCATGAGGGCTGCCAGACACTCCTTCTCTGTCAGTTTGTAGTTTTTTTTGGTGGCAATTCAGTTTGGCAGAGAAAAACGCTATGGGCCTCTCGTTCTGCTCGTCATCCCGTTGGAAGAGTACGGCTCCTACCCCATAATGTGAGGCGTCGCACTGTATGTAGAAGTGCCGCTTGAAATCCGCGTGTACCAGGACTGGTGCCGAGGTGAGTGCAGCTTTTAGCTCCCCCATGGCTCGTTTTGCCTCTTCCGTCAATTTAAACTTTCCATTTCCCGACTTTTTCAGGGCGTCTGTGAGCGGACCGGCCAAATCAGCATAGTTTTTCATAAAGCGCCGGTACCAGCCCGCAGTTCCCAGGAAACTACGCAATTCTCGAACAGATCGCGGCTCGGGAATGCGCAAAATGGCCGACACACGATCCGGATCCATCTTCAGCGCTCCTCCTCCCACTATAAATCCCAGGTATTTAATGTTTTTATAGCAAACGAGGGGGAACGTTGTGAGTTGCTGCGGACACCGCAACTCTACAGTTATACCCGATACTTAGTCAGTATGGCTCTCCTCCGGCAGACGCCGCTAATATTGAACGACACGACAAAGAGTGCGTGCGAGAGAGACAGAAAATCAGTCTGAGCGTGACGTCGGGCGCTGCGTAGCCAGTGAAAATTGATTTGTTCCTTTTGGGTATAAAAATGATCCGATCTGATCCAGATTCAGCAATCTGATAGATATGGTCATTATCTATGATTCTGCGTTTTTAGTTTTCTCGAATCTGCAATATTGTGGATGCAACAGATTTTCGTCCTTTGTGGGGCGGAAGGGGGTGGGGCGAAATTCTGAGATATACGTTTTATAGTGAGATCTAACAGAAGTGCGGATACCAAATTTGGTTACTCTAGCCCTAATAGTCTCTGAGATTTGTGGATGCCCCAGATTTTCGTCCTTTGCGGGGGCGGAAGGGGGTGTTGCGAAATTTGGACACAAAACGGTCAAGGTCCGATATCACAGGAGTGTGGATACCAAATTTGGTTGCTCTGGCTCTTATAGGTTCTGAGATCCTTGAACTCATATTTTGCAATTGGCAAAACCGACCATGAAACCTGTGTGTTAGAGAGAGACAGAGCGAGAAAAAAAGAAAAAGGTTTTCTTGAAGGGGACGGACAGACGGACGGGCGGACAGACAGACAGGGCTCAATCGACTCGGCTATTGATGCTGATCAAGAATATATATACTTTATGGGGTCGGAAACGATTCCTTCTGGACGTTACACACATCCACTTTTACCACAAATCTAATATACCCCAATACTCATTTTGAGTATCGGGTATAAAAAGTACATGTTTTTCACTCACATTAATCACATTTTGCAGCTGTGTGGATATCGGGGAAATGGTATCACATCCCGTATGTTCTTAACACCCGTCACGAGCTGCAGATATCGCTCAAAGCCCATGCCAAAGCCGCCCGTAGGGATCCCTCCGTATTTTCGCAGGTCCACATACCACGACAAGTCCTTGGGAAACTGTGGATGGGAGCTCAAAGTGGCTGCATCGCTCTCACGCAAGCTGCCACCACACAATTCCCCCACAGCTGGCATCAGCAGGTCTAGGGCGTGTACACGATCCGGATTATTGCGAGTGATTTTCATGTAAAAAGGCTTTTGCTGGGTGGGCCAATCTACAACGAAGACGGGAGTGCCGCAGTGGGAAAAAGTTCCTGGTCCTTGGTAAAGCCCTCGTCCAAGCTGATGAGCGTCTTTAGGCTCTCCTTGTTGGCCAGGAGCACGTGGAGAACATCATCGTAGCTCATGATCCTCCATGGAACAATCAGCCAAGGCAGATCCGAGCTAGCGTTGGCATTGAGCTGGCAGAAGTGCAAGTCCTCTGAGCTCGTCTCGAGTACGCGATTTGTAATGGACTTAAGCATCTGCTCAATAAATTTCACTAGCTTCTCCAGCTCATCCAGATGCGCCAGCTCGGCTTCAAACATATAGAACTCGGCTAAATGCAATGGCGACTTGGAGTTATCGGCTCGAAAGGCTTGGATCTGTCCCACAGCCGAGATGACGCTGCCCGGTGTTAGGTTTTGTGTTTCTGGATTGCGTGGCAATCTGCTGCTCGACGATCCATCATCAATGTCCAGAAATGTGTTGTTCTTCAACCGGCGAATGTTTTTTATCCAGCCCTGCCATTGATAAGACTGTTATGACTATGTAACCACTTGAAACTTAGAATCAGGGCATTTAACCGAACACCGAGTGAGTCGCCTCGCTTATTTGACTTGGCTATATGACTTATTCGCTGAGAGCTACAGTAAAACTTTCTAATAAGTAACATATTTTGTATTTAAGCAAAACAGCGGAATACTTCAATAGAGAATTGATTATTAGTTCTACTTCTAGTTCATTCCAGGGATGCATCGGATCGATAACAAATCGCAATAGAGTAACCCGCGTAGTTCGTTTTTCACAAAAATTGTAATAGCCGAAAGCTGGTTATAATATTTGTTACACTTGGCTTGTTTCCCAGGGGGCAATGCCGGCTAGCTGTCGACCCCAGGGCTGGGTAGTTCCCCTTGCCCACCAAATGTAGACAAAAAAGGAGACATACTACTTCTCGGGACATCAAAACTAACAACAACCTAAAGACAAAGAAAATCATAAACAGACGGCTATCAAGTGGGTGAAGCTTGGGTGTTATCACTTCGCGCGCCCGCCCTACCTGTGACCAAACACAACGTTCATTTTGGCCACCCTCTGCTGGAACGGTAACGGCTGGCCTAATCCATGGCTTACGCCACGCGTCCTCCCTCTATTTTAAATTTACTGCATCATGCTTCAGTATATATCCAAGCTTTAATAATTTTAAATTGACAATTTCATCTTTCTCATTAATAAATAGATATACTCAAAATTATCACTAACCAAAAAGAAACACCAAAACTTTCGACACAAAGGCAAACACGGAAATAACTGCTGAAATTTCGTTCAACCAACAGGGATACCCTCACCCATACGTAATGGAATATGTGTAGATGAGTGGATCCAGTTTTACGGGAGTTAATTTAACTCGGGCCCCTACGGAGACTTAACCTACCAAGAGCTCTTGTTAAGGGTCCCCGGGACATAAACAATAAACAATATTTTTCCACAAATCGCTCGACCAAATACGGTGGACTGATGGGACCCCCGCGTCACCCACTAAGGGTTAATCTTCTGGAACTGAACAGCTCATCGCAGATTTAGGTTCGTGAAAGGTGTTGGTGTTTTTACATATTTTTTTCAATGGCCAAGATTTTACGTTAAACGGTTTGTGGAGATAATGTTTTTTATCCCCAATCGGCCGACTAATTATTTCGAATTAAATAAAACTCGGCGCAGAAATAAAATTACGATATGTTCTTTAATGCGTGACATCCAAATTGCAAGTGTGGCTTGCCTGCCCTTTACATTGCCGATCGCTGAGCGCAGCTTCGCCCGGCTGACGTCGGTAGACGCAAAGCGGAGATATCGAAGAGCGAGCTGGCAGAGAGCGTTTAGCAGGGCAAGCACGCGCAAAGCTTTAACAAACAAATGAGTGACATAGACATAAGTAACAAACAAAATAAGCGGCTAAGGGCCAAGAATTAGGTGCTATTTGGCAAGCAGCTAATCGGCTGGGTTCTGCTCCGAACATTCACCCCCCGTTGGAAGGCAAAGGCTTTCAACAGATCCATCCTGAAGGGGCAGAACCGCTATTTTTCCAACGGCCCTCTTGAAAAGGCCTCTTTGAGTTCGGATAACGGCTACTCTGATGGTTCCATCTTTTCCTGGGATGACGCTCTCAATGCGGCCAAGCGGCCACCTTAATGGTGGCAGCGTTTCCTCCTTGATCATGACGAGCGCTCCTAGCTTGATGTTTGGAGACGATGACCGCCACTTGCTCCGCTCCTGAAGAATCGAAAGATACGCCGTGCTCCATTTTCTCCAAAACGCCTGCTTCATTTGACACAGCCGCTGCCATCGACTAAGTAGGTTGACCCGGAGATGCGTCACATCTGGCTCGTCGAATGCAGCTTTCAAGGCTCCATTGAGTAAGGGGTTTGGCGTGAGCACATCTAGATCATCGGGACTTTCTGTAATTGCATAAAGCGGACGGGAATTTAACAAAGCAGAGATTTCACAAGACAAGGTCTGAATTTCATCAAGAGTAAAAATGTAGGTCCCGACGATGCGATGAAAATGATATTTAGCTGCTTTAACAGCCGCCTCCCACAAACCCCCAAAATGAGGTGAGCGAGTGGGGATTAATTTCCAATCGATTCCACTATGAGGATCGCTGAGGAACATTTGCCGAATCTCTAAAAGCTCATTTTTTGCTCCTACAAAATTTGTAGCGTTGTCTGACCAGATGATTCGAGGCTTGGGACGTAGACTTATAAAACGCCTTAATGCTGCCAGAAAGGATTCTGTAGATAGATCCCGAACGACTTCCAAATGAGTTGCTTTGGTGCTAAAGCATACGAAGACAGCGATGTAACATTTGATAGGAGGCCTGCTTCTGACTTCCGACTTGTGATAACAGGGTCCGCAAAAATCAACGCCCGGCCTCCAACCCGCAGCAATCCAAAGCTATCCAGAAATGGATTCAGTGAGGCCATCGTGCTTTTTGGCGGTAGGGCCTGTTTGCTGGCGAGGGCCCTTATCTCTTCCGAAAATTGTTGCTGCTGTATTGCCCTTATGAGCAAATGCGTACCATTTTTGATGTCGATTACGGTAAGTTGACCCTTCGACCGCGCTATGCCTTTGTCCTTGAGAATGAAGAATCGATATATGTAAGCAAAGACGCGCTGCATGGATCCAAATGAGTTTTGAAATTTTCAATCGTACGATACATCCCTTTCGTTTGAAACAACCAATGCTGCATGACGACGTTCTGGTACATCGGTCGGCAATTGCAAGCCTGCAGGCCACTCTGAGCTCTCAAGACGCAAGAATGGTGGTCCAGAGATCCAAAGGCTGCTATCCATTAGTTCAGCGGGCGTGGATCCACGTGATATGATGTCGGCAGGATTCAACTTTGTGGGCACGTGATGCCAAGTCATTCCAGCGGTGAGCTCCTGAATCCGCTGAACTCGATTAGAAACAAATATATTAAAATTCAATGGTGATTCTCGAATCCAGGCAAGGGCTATGGACGAATCCGACCAGCAATGTATTTGGCATGGAGCTGATAATCCCTTAACTATGGTGGACACTAGTTCGGCTAATACGAGGGCAGCGGATAGCTCAAGCTTGGGGATAGTCATACTTTTCAAGGGCGCGACTCTGGATTTAGAGCATAAGAGATGACTTTGCACAATGCCAAGAGCTTCCGAACGCATGTATACACAGGCGCCATATGCTGCTTGGCTCGCATCACAAAACGCGTGCATTTCTAATCTGGCTTGCTGCCGAAGCACGTAACGTGGAAACTTAAAGTTTTTAACCATCGACAACTGCGAAGTCAGCTCAATCCAAGTCGTATGTAGATCCTGGGGCAGGCTTTCGTCCCAATTCAACTTTAGGCTTTCGTTCCATAGCGACTGCATAAATATTTTAGCTTTTGTGATGATGGGAGAGATGAGCCCTAGAGGATCGTAGAACCTAGCTAGTGTAGACAGGACCGAACGCTTCGATATTGGGCCTGCAGCGGTTCCGACGTGAGCGAAGCTAAACAGAAGATTGTCCGTGGTGGGATCCCAAACTAGACCAAGCGCCTTGGTTACTTCAGTCCCGTCATGAAAGGTAAGGAACTTTTCGGGGTCCGCCTCTGATACGCCTTCCAAAGCAGCGGGTTCATTGGAACACCATTTACGTATGGGAAAACATCCTTTCGAAAGTAGCTCCTTTACCTGCTGACGAATCTTGATGACAGAATCAATGCTGTCCCCTCCAGATATGAGATCATCGACATAGAAATCTCTTCGAACAACATCAGCGCCAAGCGGAAAACGCAACTCTTCATCATTTGCCAATTGATGCATAGCACGAATTGCTATAAAGCGGCAGGTTTCGTTCCGTAAGTAACAGTCTCCAACTTGAACACCTGAATCTCCTCCTTCGGGTCATTGCGCCATAGGATGCACTGCACGTGCGTATCGGGATGGGAAACGCGTACACAGCGGTACATTTTGCAAATATCGCCACACACCCGATACTGCAAATTGATTTCTTGCTTTTGGCTACAAAAATGATCCGATCTGATCCAGATTCAGCAATCTGATAGATATGGTTATTATCTATGATTTTGCGTTTTTAGTTTTCTCGAATGTGCAATATTGTGGATGCAACAGATTTTCGTCCTTTGTGGGGGCGGAAGGGGGTGGGACGAAATTTTGAGATATAAGTTTTATAGTGAGATCTAACAGGAGTGCGGATACTAAATTTGGTTACTCTAGCGTTAATAGTCTCTGAGATTTGTGGATGCCACAGATTTTCGTCCTTTGCGGGGGCGGAAGGGGGTGTGGCGAAATTTTGACACAAAACGGTCAAGGTCCGATATCACAGGAGTGTGGATACCAAATTTGGTTGCTCTAGCTCTTATGGGTTCTGAGATCCTTGAACTCATATTTTGCAATTGGCAAAACCGACCATTAAACCTGTGTGTTAGAGAGAGACAGAGCGAGAAAGAATGAAATTGTTTTCTTGATTCTGGCTATAATAATTATACGATTCTAAGACATATAGTCATCTTCTACGATTCTGCGTTTTTGGTTTTCTCGTATCGTCGAAATTGTGGATGCCACAGATTTTCGCCCTTTGTGGGAGCGGAAGTGGGCGGGGCAAAGGTTTGAAATTTTCTTGTAGCAGTGACATATCACAAAAGTCTGGATCCAAAACATCGTTGCTATAGCTCTAATAGTCTTTGAGCACTAGGCGCTGAAGGGGACGGACAGACGGACGGACGGACAGACGGACGGACGGACAGACGGACAGACAGACATTCCTGAAACGATTGCTTCGGGACGTTACACACATCCACTTTTACCACAAATCTAATATACCCCAATACTCAATTTGAGTATCGGGTATAAAAAGCGGAAACGATTCAGAGTTATCAGAATTTTAGGTTGGATGGTGGGTCCAGCCATTAGCACATCATTCAGTGATACTCCAGACGCTGTTTTGGCAGATCCATCGAACACTACGCGTAATTTGGTGGTTGTACTATCCTGCTTGTGGACGCAATGGTGAGGCAAGAAGTACTGCGGGAGGTCTGACTGCCACGAAGCTGGCGACATGTGTCCTAAATCACGATACTCCTGGCGAAACTCCACATATTTTGCCTTAAGCTGTGCATTTTTTGCTAGCTTCCTCTCCAAATTGATAAATCTACGTAGCGCCTTTTGATACGATTCTCCTAATTCCTCTAGACTGAATTTGGTTGGCAAACGCACGGAGTAAGCTCCGGAATCTAGGCGAATGCAGTTTGTGACGAAATGCTGTTCGCAATGAACATCTTCCTCCGAAATTGATGAGGGCAAATAATCTCCATCGACTTCCCAAAACCGCCCTACAATATCGCACAAATTAGTCTCGCAAGCGGAGATGACAGGGGGATCTTCAACGGCTGCTAGCGCCGCACGGGCTTTCTCAGAGTTTTTAATACTTCCTGACACTATCCAGCCAAGTTTCGTCTTCTGCAATGTTGGCAATTGGTCTGACAGTCGAATCTGTCCAACGCATATTAATTCGAAGAACAAACCAGCACCTATCAACAGATCGACACGCTGGGGCTTGGCGAAATTAGGATCAGCCAGTTTTAGATTATTTGGCATTGGCCAATCCTTTGCGTCTAGGCCGAAGTTAGGCTGCATTCCTGTGATTGAGGCAGTGATAATTGCAGAGAGGAAACCGTGATAGCTTTTGTCTTGAGATTGCAGGACGATGTCTACAGCCTTGCTGGATGGTAGAATTGAATCTCCAATACCGGCGATTTGAACGTGGGGCGGGTGAGGATCTAACTGCAGCTGATTGGCGAGTCTCGATGTTATAAAGTTAACCTGAGAAGCGGAATCTAAAATGGCACGACATGGAATAAGCGATCCAAAACGGCCCCTGACATATACGATTTCGGTAGCTAGCAGCACGTTTTGGCTAGGCAGAGGGGGGAGGGCTAGTATATTTGCTTGCTACTAGGGCACTTGCAGGATCATGCTGGGTCGATTCCGTGCTCGGCGACGGCAACTCAGCGTCAGCGCCCGACTGCATGTGGAGCAGTATGTGATGCTTGGCTTGGCAATTTCTACATGCCCCTGACTTGCAGCGTTGCAATGAATGGCCTTTGTTGAGGCAGTTTAGACATAAATGGCGCTTCTTCACCTCCTTGTATCGAGAAAAAACAGGGAGATCTAGAAATGCCTGGCATCGGGATATGTAGTGATCGGAGGATTTGCAATACTTGCATGTTGAGCTATTATGATCGTTAATGGAGGTGATTAGGGTGCTAGGTTTACTGTCTCCCACCTGCTGGCTAGGAATTTTTACCATAGCCGATCCCAAATTTTTCAGCATCCGACATCTTGCTTCCAAGAATGAGGCCATGCTTGACCACCGAGGCAATCCTGACATCGGCAAGTTCCCTTCCCATTTATCCTTGGTCTTGTGGTCCAATTTCGTGCCTATGATGAAGATCAGCAACCCATCCGAAATCTCCTGCGGGGTCGCCAAGGTCTGAAGTGCACGCAAGTGCGAGTTGATTTTGTCGCTGAGCGCGCGCAAGCCGATAGCTGAGCCCTTCTCCACCCCTTGCAGCCCGAAAATAGCCTTGACGTGTGCCTGAAAATGTAACAGTTTATTATCGAATCGCAACATTAGCAAATTCAACGCCTTGTCGTAATTCTCCTCAGAAAGTTCCAAGGATCGAATCGTATCCAGCGCAGCACCATCTAGACATCCACGAAGATATTGGAATTTTTCGATGATTGGTATACGATGGTCTTTGTGCACCATTGTCGAGAACATCGAGTGGAATTCTGGCCAATCCATGTAGTTCCCACAGAATCGCGGAAGCTGCAACTCGGGCATTCGAGAACGGCCTATACTAGTATAGGCGAACAACGACGAATTCCCCTCGAGAGTAGGCCGAGCCGTTGAATTGGCAACATTTACCGTGCGAGCAGCCATCAACTCCCGCGACAGCCTGGACCTAACCTTGACATAAACATTCGAAAAGTCCAGCCGGGCATCATGGGCTAACTGCAGGAAATCCAGCCTTTCAAGGCTCGTTTGAGCGGCATCGAAATCCGCATTCATTCGCTCGATTTGCTCTAAGCGAGCTTGAAGTTCTGCCTCATCTAACTCGGCAAGCTCTTCCTTGGTAAGAAAGCGATCCATGGCCTTTAGTTGGCGCGCGATGGACTCGGCCTTGTGCTTGTAGAAATCTACATCACTCGGCATTGCTGCGTTCGCGACATTGGTAGGCTCAGGTGCTGCCATGTTGAGGTTTTAAAAGAGTCACTCAGCACGACCGAAAAAGACACCCTGTATACGTATAAACGTGGGAACCGAAAGCAAAGGGATTACAGCTAATGCCTTTAGCTGTGCGGCTGTGCGAGCTGTCCGATTCCGCTTTGTACTCCGCTTGTGTGTATTAGTGAGTTCGCTGCACTGCCTACCGCACTGCACGGACCGAATTGTCGCGACAGAGAAATTAATAGCCAGCAAACCGTGTATGTAAGTGTGTTTTAGCACCGAATTGTGCTTAACCGCCGAAAATTTGCTAGGGCTAACAAATGTCGATCGCGAATGATTATTAATTGACACTGCAACTCAGAGATCACGTCGGGGTCACCAAATTTTATGTGGAGATAATGTTTTTTATCCCCAATCGGCCGACTAATTATTTCGAATTAAATAAAACTCGGCGCAGAAATAAAATTACGATATGTTCTTTAATGCGTGACATCCAAATTGCAAGTGTGGCTTGCCTGCCCTTTACATTGCCGCTCCGATCGCTAAGCGCAGCTTCGCTCGGCCGACGTCGGTAGGCAGACGCAAAGCGGAGATAGCGAAGAGCGAGCTGGCAGAGAGCGTTTAGCAGGGCAAGCACGCGCAAAGCTTTAACAAACAAATGAGTGACATAGACATAAGTAACAAACAAAATAAGCGGCTGAGGGCCAAGAATTAGGTGCTATTTGGCAAGCAGCTAATCGGCTGGGTTCTGCTCCGAACACGGTTTAAGCTAATACTAAATACTAAATAAAGGACAACACACAGAAAAAAATAACATTTAATGTGGAACGGTGTTTGGAGTGCGGATTATGTTTTTTTCCCTTTAAGTTAAAACGACGGGGGCGATCGCTGGCCGTGGCCGGTCAGCCCTAAATTTATATAGGTCCGTGTATACGTGTGCGCGTGTGTGTGTGTGAATAGGGTTTCGGGTTTTTACGTGGTGAATGAGACCAAACGTGTGGCACGCACTGGAAGGCGATGCAACGATCGTGCGGTGTGGCTAGAATCGCCCTGGCAGCTAAATCGTCCTCTTTCACCCTCCCCCTTCACACGTCCGGCGCTACTTGGCTCACACACGCGCAACTGGAACGAACTCACTCAGGTTCCGTTGGACAGTCTTCTTTTCTGCAGTCGACTTTCTCGAACTCCAGTGTTCCTCTCCAGGAAACCTTCTGGCCCGGTTCTGGTGGCTATATTCCTTGCCGGCTGTGAGTAAAATTTTCTGCATTACAACCTATTTTCTAGCCCGCTTTTTCCGTACTCACCCCTTTTTCCCTTACTAATACATATAACTAATCCTATTCTATTACTTATATCCCCAGTACGGCTCCAGCTCCCCCCGATGTCCCAATACACCATCGAGCCTCCCTGGACTTACGCTAGATGGCGCGTCGCCCTCAGCCCTGGCCACCTATCGTTCAGGTGGGACTGGAACATATTAATTAATAAGTTACCTTTATACACCACAAATAATGCATCCATGTAATTTTATTTTCCGCCATTTATATATCTTCCGCATTTACGTCAAGTCGTTGAACTGTTTAAATAGAGGGGGCTTAAGTGGGCTAAGTTCGATTATACGAGACGACGATGGCATTGAGATTTTCTTCTTTTATAATGGAATTGTCGCCAAACAATCAAATCGTGGACAGAAAACCCATCCTTACAGCCGACGGACTCGTGCAAACCTCCAACTCGCCCTTCAAGCCGACTATATCGCAGGAGACGCAGACCTCCAACGGCATCGGCACCCAGTGCCAGCTGACGGTCGACCAACTGGACATCCAGATTCTGCCGATCATCTACGACGTGGTGCGCTGGTAGGTTCTGCGGTGTCCGCGGTGGCAATGTTCGAAATGTTCGTACATATGTACATATTTCCGAAAGGCGCAATTCACTCGAATCTCTTACATAATATATGTATATGTATATGCATTTATCTCTTTCAGCGTGGAAAAGGATCCACTTGAAAACGATCCACTTGAAAACGCTGTGAAGCGGCGCGAGTCCCAGGTCTGCAACCACAAGGTGGGAAGAGCATAGCCCAGAGATAAAGTATAGATGTAACTCAATATATTAAACTTTGCAGATCTTTGAACTGCAGAAGCGTTTCGAGTCCGCGCGCAAGCAAATAAGGCAGCTCCCGGCATCGACTACAACAAAGACGAGCAGTTGCAACGTCTCGAACTGCTGCGGAATCAACTTAAGCTGAAGCAGCAGCTCATACGCAAGTACAAGGACACGGAATTCTAGGGGCACGGCACAGGAGCACGCGCGATGGTACTGCGACTACTGATGCGGTATCTGGCCAACAATGAGCAGCTTATCCAGCGCATGGCAGACAGCTATCCCATGCGTCGGGCTGCACAGCTGGTCGTCTCCCTCATGTACCGCACCAAGAGCCTGGCCAGGGAGCAGGGGCTGCACGTGATGACGCCGGAGCGGTTCAAGTGAGTACAGCAGCAGGACAGACCCCCAAGACAGCGACTATAGTCTTATAATCCTTTGTGCATTTCAGGTCCTTCATCAGTATGTTCAAGAACAATGTAAAACAGGAGCTGGAGGGTGTGAAGAAGGATCTGAAAAACAAGAAAGACTAGACATCCGGCGACGTTGGCATCTGTAAATAGAAACGGGGAAAGCAAAATTATAGTCAGACATACTCTAGGAACCTTTCAGGAAACTCCGAAGAGATAGAGGAATCAATAAAGCAGCAGATCTAAGTTGTGAAATCACTTGTTTAATGTCCATTATCTTCTCCGTTAAGTAACTTATATTTATAGTCAAAAACGAGGGGGAACGTTGTGAGTTGCTGCGGACACCGCAACTCTACAGTTATACCCGATACTAAGTCAGTATGGCTCTCCTCCGGCAGACGCAGCTAATGTTAAACGACACGACAAAGAGTGCGTGCGAGAGAGACAGAAAATCAGTCTGAGCGTGACGTCGGGCGCTGCGAAGCCAGTGCAAATTGATTTGTTCCTTTTGGCTATAAAAATTATCTGATCTGGTCCAGATTCAGCAATCTGATAGATATGGTCATTATCTATGATTCTGCGTTTTTAGTTTTCTCAAATGTGCAATATTGTGGTTGCAACAGATTTTCGTCCTTTGTGGGGGCGGAGGGGGGTGGGGCGAAATTCTGAGATATACGTTTTATAGTGAGATCTAACAGAAGTGCGGATACCAAATTTGGTTACACTAGCCCTAATAGTCTCTGAGATTTGTGGATGCCCCAGTTTTTCGTCCTTTGCGGGGGCGGAAGGGGGTGTGGCGAAATTTGGACACGAAACGGTCAAGGTCCGATATCACAGGAGTGTGGATACCAAATTTGGTTGCTCTGGCTCTTATAGGTTCTGAGATCCTTGAACTCATATTTTGCAATTGGCAAAACCGACCATGAAACCTGTGTGTTAGAGAGAGACAGAGCGAGAAAGAATGAAATTGTTTTCTTGATTCTGGCTATAATAATTATACGATCTGGTTGAGATTTTACACTCTAGAACATATAGTCATCCTCCACGATTCTGCGTTTTTGGTTTTATTGTGTCTTTAAAAATGTGGATGCCACAGATTTTCGTCCTTTGTGGGGGCGGAAGTGGGCGGGGCGAAGTTTTGAAATATTTTTGTAGCAGTGACATATCACAGAAGTCTGGATCCAAAACATCGTTGCTCTAGCTCTTATAGTCTTTGAGCACTAGGTGCTGAAGGGGACGGACAGACGGACGGACGGACAGACAGACAGGGCTCAATCGACTCGGCTATTGATGCTGATCAAGAATATATATACTTTATGGGGTAGGAAACGATTCCTTCTGGACGTTACACACATCCACTTTTACCACAAATCTAATATACCCCAATACTCATTTTGAGTATCGGGAATAATAATAAATTCAATGTGCAGTGAAATCGGTGAATCTTAAGTCTAGGAAGAGAAGAACAAATTCGATTTGTCACCTCATTTGACAGTGGAGTGGACGAGAACGGAAAACGGTCCAATTTATTACAGGCCAAATGTCTATTTTTTGGATTCCAGTAGCAAAATAGTTTCTATCTTTTCAACTTTTTAACTAATTGGGTCGCCGGACTTTGGCAGAGTTTTTCAAATACATTTGCTTACAGGACTAGAAAGAACAAAGGAAACGGTTCTCACTCCGGGCACGCCGTGGAGGCAGCCGAGGACGGTGCCTCGCCGCCGGGAAGCGGTAGCGTTAGGGCTGCAGAGCCGTTGGATTGATTCGTCCCGGGCAGTGGCGGGCGATTGTTTCGTTTCCGCTTGCCGCCTCGACGGCTGCCGCCCTCGCGCTTGTCGCCATTCAGCTTCTCCTCGCCACAGTCTTTGCTGCAACTAGCTCCGGAGGAGCTTCCCTGGCCCTGCAGTCGATTGTTGGTGCCATTGCTTCCGCCGTTCTGAGATCGGGATTGCATCTTGGCAGGCTTGGGGCGGTAAGGAGAAGCGGCTGCGTGGGGCATAGGTCGCAGGATGTTACCCACTGCCTTGGTGCGTCCCTCGCGGAATACCAGACGCTGACCGGGTCGTATGTACTCCGGCTGCTTGATGAAGCGGAACTTCACTTGGGCCTTGTCGCCCGTGCGGAGGCAGTCACGCGACATGTGTATGATGGATGCCGTCTGGCGTATGCTGCCGCAATGGACCATCGCCTGGTATCTGGCTGAAATGGTGGTGGGGTGATGGAGCACCAGAATCTCTCCCTCGAACTCCCAGCAGGCCTGGGGCTTCAAGTCCGGCGACACCATCACCATCCCCTTCCTCAGGTAGGCCCGCTTTATCTTCTTCAGGGCGAAGCTTGCCGTCTGACCACAGCGCACGCGTGCCACGTTCATCCTCTTCCGGTGTATGCTCTTGATAGTGATCGGCACGAAGGCCCCCACTGCATCAGGGCCAAGCATGAGACCGTCGTTCAACTTGATGGTGCCTTGGAGGCAAGTTCCCGAGACTACCGTGCCGACGCCTGGCACAGAGTAGACATCGTCGATCTGGAACTCGGCTGGTAGACTCTCGGAGCCGGCCATCCGCGTGCTCAGCAGATTAAGGAACGTTTTCAACAGCTTCAGGTTGTCTCCGGTCACATTGGACACCTGGAAAATGGGGCACAGACGCTCGTTGACGAAGTTCGTGGCACTAAGGACGACGTCGTCCTGGGTGCGCACCACCACGGGCACCTTGCGGCACCCCTGCGACTTGAGCATCTTAAATAGCATCTTCATGTTGTCTAGCAACACGTTGGCAGGACACATGTCGATCTTAGTGACCACCACGAAGACGGGCACGGCCAGGGCCAGGGCCAAGCCTAAGTGCTCTTTGGTCATTCCAATGATGCCAGCATTAGCCCCGATCTGAAACGAGGGGGGATAAATGGGCAGTTCCATAGAGTGCCAGGCAGGGGTAGAAGTCTCACCATCAACATCCCGAAGTCTGGAGCATGTCCAGTCATGCCGAAGACTGTGGTTTTAAGGTAGCTCTCGTGCCCTGCCAGATCGATGAAGGTGATGACCTTGGCAGAGTTCTCGCAGATTTTGACCCAGTCCAGGTGTCCATGATCCGGCTTGTTGACCACGTTGCCCACCCCATCGAAGCCCAGTATGTCGTTGCCCACGGAGCTGGTCCGTCCGCTCTCAATTTCGTGCTTGTGCCGAAAGAGTCGCTGGCGCGCATGACCGCGTCCATTGTCCAGCTCCCCATGGGTGAGCACGCCCAGCAGGGTGGACTTGCCAGCGTCCACATTACCCACAACGGCCACTCTGGAAGATTCGAATGTTAGATTCGGAATGGTCGCCAATAGTCACTCGTTTTGCTTACCGTATCTCCATGAAATCGGTCGTCTCGATGTGCTTCCGTATGAGAAACTGGGCCGTCTGTCCCTTTTCTGACCGCCGCTCACGCAGCTTGACCACGTCGGCATCAATGTTGGCTGCCAGCAGATGCAACGTGCTCACGGAGGCATCGAATTGCTCCGGATTCAGCTCCTTATCGCTGCCATCTGCGGAGGAGTCGGAACAGGGAGTCACATGTACGGGCCATTGAACCGGAAATATGACTCACCCTCGCCAACGCCAATCTCGTAGATGGCCTCCCCACAATTGTCCGCTATGCGATCAAGGAGCCGCTTCTGGAGCAGCTCCATTTGACCCTCATTCGGCTCCACCAGCACATCCTTGCCTCGAATGCTGGAGTAGTCGATGGTCAGGCTGGCCATCTGCTGCGGCAAACCATCCACGTTGAAGATGTTGCTGCGGGCCGTCTTAATGCCCACGCCCACGCCCGCACCAGCCACGGGGGGTGGCGGGACGCTCTGTATGTTATTCATACTATTGCTATGCATTGGTTGCTGTCTAGTGTTAGGATCACGGTCTACTGTATCCTTGGAATCATTTCCTTTCAGATGTGTCTGCGTGAGTGCGGGATGATGCTGATGCGTGATGTTTGATTGATTCTGCAATGGGAAAAAGTGGAAGAAGCACATGCGGCTGGTCAGATGAGAATTACTAGTCTGAGCTCGACCCCGAGCCTGACCTATCCTACGCCCATCTGGCTGAGTAAAGGCAGTGTCTGGTTACGCGTGCAGCTTGCTTGCATCTCGATTGCGAAGTAAACGCAAAGAAGCGACGGCCCCTGCCTTTATACCCCAGCGCATAGGCTGATGCAATTTGAAGAGCGGTTTGGGGAAATGTGAAGCCCAGGATGATGAAATACTAGCTCCCTATCGAAAAGCATGTGAATTTCGTTGGAAATCGTAGTCGACGTTATATGGTGGGTGGAAGCCAGGGAATATTCAACTATCTTTGTTGTTCAACAGCTGATCTTTCTATTTTTACATAACGTGGTTGACACCAAACAACAGATTCTAAAATCGTTTATTTTTAGCGGCAAACAATGAAATGAATTCAAGTTTTTATTCATACATATCATACATGTCCATACATATGATAAACTTGACAAACGAAACAAACACAACATTTGTTGTCTTGCGCCATTTTTGGTTTTCCTTTGCAAATTGCGAACTTATTCTGGCGGGACGGTACGGGAGGGACGGTAAAAATCGGCGGCTGCTGCCATTGAGTAACGTAACGCACAAGAAATCAGCTGAATTATCACCTGAAACCACTCACAACCGCACACACCTAGAATAATGTCGTGTGCTCAGGAGCAAGAGAACGGAGAATAGAAAAGTGAAAGGATGTTTTGTCTTTGTTGTTTTTGCAGGCAAATGAAGAAGATGCGACAGAAACAAATAGATGACGATGCTGGGTCCCGTCCCGCAAGCTCCCACTTACAATTCATGTAGCTCTGTTGGCCTTACCGGCGGTTTGTTCGGCCTGTTTGTATTGAAATATATGAAATTTTAGCACTCTCTAAAAGGGTTTTTGTTAACTTTGGAATTTGTTGTTCTAAGCCACGTACATTAGAGGCAGTGTGACCGCGAATTTATCGTTAAAATATACCGTCCGACCCTTAGAAATATACCGAAGTATACCGTCTCATTTAAAAAATATACCGTAAATATGCTGACGAATTCAAATTCTATTTTACATATTCCTCGTTTTTGATCTTCCGTGGAATATTAAAAGCTATATAGAGTTCTCAGCTTTGCCCTCTTAGCTTCATCCCATCGTTGAATACATTTTCTACATTATTAACAACTTTAAATTGCTTATAAGTATTGTATTTTGACTAAAGTACGGCTTACAAGTAATTATTGCACGCAACACGATACTATCGACTGGATACGAGTGGTGCGCGCCAAATATAAATTTTTTGAATGTGAGCGACAAGGATTTAAATGTTGTCAGCCTTGCCATTACCGATTCAAAATATACCGTAAATATACCGATGAAAAAACGAACATAGCCCACTTAAAACCCCTTTTTAAACAGGATAACAATTTTAATTAAGCCGCAGAAAAAAATACTAATAATAATAAGAATTCTTCTTGTAGATCCATCCTATCATTCATCTTTACTTAACAAAAAAGACCACTAATCTCTTCTAGATTCATAATTTTCGTGGAGGGTATTAAAATACCCAATAGTCGGCAATGGGCTAATATTTTCTGTCTATGATCATATTCTTCGATTTTGATATTCGGTTAAATATTTCTCCCTAGCTAAAACTTTTAGTCCTGAACACATAGTTTTATTCACTTGCCGAATCAATTTTCTACAAGCTATGCTACTTGAACACTTGTTGCTTATCAATCGGTGGTACCTTGTTATGGGCGGTTTCGGAGAGAGCCGATAGGTATCAGGGCTGGAGAAGAAACAGACAGCGGCATCTATAGTGGATCCTGGGAAGCAGGGGCAGAGTTGCGTGGGAGAATAGGAAACGGGGCGAGGAAGAAAGAAAAAGAGAGTTTCCGGTGGAGAAGAGGAGAGGCCGCACGTGCCCTAAAAAGAAAAAAAGGAAACAAAATTGGTGATCGTGGAGACGACGATCCCACCAAGACATCAGCGGCAGGCATCAACATCAGCAGAAGCGGCGGACATCGGCAGCAGCATCCCGGTACTGGCCAGGCCGGAAAACTGATGCGAGAACCGTCAGCGGAGCACCGGCAGCAAGAAACGTCAGCGGAGCACCGACTGGAGACACGTTTCTGTCCCCACACACCAGCCCCCCCCGGGGAAAGAATCCGGACATCAAAGCAGCAATACACACACACGATTCACACACACCCACCTTCATCCACCCACATCACACACAACCCACGCATGTATACCCTCATTCATAACATCACCACATTTCACACATCTACACCCGTCCGACCCACAATTAAACAATATATCACGATCATATAAAAAAACACCACGATTAAACGTAAACATCAGCAAGCATCAGGAAGCAACAACTTCTATCAAAGGGGGCTGCCAACTCGGCCGAAATAGGGTTTATTTTGTTGTTAGTATTTTTGTGTTAGTATTTGTTTCCTTTATATAAACCTAGATTATTAATTAAAAATGTTCAAGATAAATAAGAAAATATAATGGATATAAAATGGAAAATTTGAAAAGAGTCGTGAGTGAATAGAAAACGGTAGTTGGGTGGGACGAGAGCGAGAAGAAGAGCGTTCAATTTTGTTCAATCCGTCCCCTGGCTTATCGGGTCGGAAACACCCCTGACTTCCCCGTGAGCTAGCTGGGAACAATAGGCCAGGGTGGCAAAGAGGCGGATCATAACAAATGTCGCCCAATGGTAATAGAAGGGATCGATTTTAAACACGAATCTTAAAGACCCGGTGTAAAATGGAACCCTGGTAGAACGAAGTCGTGTTCCGGGTTATGTCCAGAGGCATTAACGTCGTTGTCCGATTCTGGGGGATCCACGGTGATCTGAGGGAGGAAACAGCAAAGGGAGTTGGCACTCAGAAAAAGTAAGCGAAGGTAAATAGCAAGGGGAAAAGAAGGGGGTCCGCTCACCTGCAAAACAATTAATGCAGTTGTCTCTCGTCCCACCAAACAAATTAAAGGTGAATTTTTTGTCTGAAGCAGTTTGGGAATTATATGTTTTTTTTGTTAGTGATTTAGCAGACTATTGGAAAGCCGAAGCAAGAAAACCCAAAGGGAAATCATCTTTTTTGTTGAGGACTGACGATTCTCGCTAGCATTGTTTGGAAGCAATTTTAGAAGTAGGCATTAGGCAAGTCATCGGAAAAAGAGTTTTTGTTTGGGAGAGGAAGTATTTAGTTATTTAGTGTTGTATTTAATTAGGCGATTAATTGTAGATGTAGGTGTTTATTTATTTGAATGAATCAATTTAGATATTTAGATTTATCAATTTATTGATTTAAATTAACCGATTTATGTATTCAAATTTATTTATTTGGTTATCTAAACATGGAATTAATTATTCGCTTATTTATTTATTGCAATATTTATTTATTTGTTTTCTCGTTACGATTGAAGGTATTGAGGATTAATTAGCCAGGAACTAGGTGTTTAGTGGAGTAGGGTTGTCAGATAATAAACAATCCAATTTATTTATCACCAAGATAGTTAAGTAAATAGGGAATAGACGAAGGAAAGGAGTACGTTAGGAAAATTGGTTGATGAGTGACCCGGAGATTTTTAAAGGGTCGGGATAGACAAGGCGTAGCCCAGAGGCATAGCGCAGGTACCAGCCGTATAACATGCCGACGACTCGGTCCCAGGACGGTAAAGCCGGCAGTAGGCCGGAAGGGCCGTCGCAAGTGGCGGAAAACGTACATGCGGGGTTGTACCAGGAGGACCCAGAGGCCGGAGCGGTAGGAGGTCAACAGCGAGCCCGTAAGGACCTGGTGTTACCGTCCGAGTTAAGCTCAGCCGTGAACGCAGCCTTAGCCCAAGCACAGGAGACCTACCGAGCGTCGCTCGGGCAGCAAATGGAAGCGCTGAGATCGTCAATGCAAGCAGACATGCTAGAGTTCATGCGAGAGATCAACGCGGTGGTGGGTTCGTTAAAAGCGGAGCGAACGGCGAGTGATGCGAATGGAAGGAATCGGGGATCAAATGCAACCAGTCTGGGAGGAGGTCAGCAGGAAGCACCCGCGAACCAGCAAGCACATCCAACGCACTTGTTCGTGGACAACCGAACATTGGAGGCCGATCAGAGGACCCAAGCCGATCAGAGACCCGTGGAGGAGTGGCTGTTCAACGGGATGGGCGCAGGAGCAAACCCTAACAGGAATCGACCGAATTTCGGAGAGGCTAGGCAGGAGCAAGTGCAGATACGAAGATGGGGACTTAGCTTCGACGGCGATCCAAAGGGGATGCCCGTGGCGGAATTCATATTCCGGGTGGAGCATCTACAGACGTCGTACCAGGTACCGTGGGCGGAGGTGTTGAAAGCCTTTCACACATTGGTCAGTGGCCACGCAAGGGATTGGTACTGGATGCATGTTCGGACGGTAGGAATGCCGGACTGGCCGAATCTGAGATATGGTCTCCAGCAGCAGTTTCAAGTTCGTCGGACAGAGTACGAGCTGGAGAAGTTGCAAGGCTCACGTATTGGGGTGTTTCACGCAAAGGACCTGAAGCAGTGGCCCGGCTATCTCAGTCGATGGAGCCAGAGACTCTCAATCTCAGGGTGTGGGCGATGGCCTACGTTTGGGGCCCCTTAATTGAAAAAGCCCACCTGTTTGGCACTCCCGTTTCGGCGGAGTAATCCTGGAATCGGTAGTGTGGTGTTATGGGCTGTTTTGGAGAGAGCCGATAGGTATCAGGGCTGGAGAAGAAAGAGACAGCGGCATCTATAGTGGATCCTGGGAAGCAGTGGCAGAGTTGCGTGGGAGAAAAGGAAACGGGGCTAGGAAGAAAGAAAAAGAGAGTTTCCGGTGGAGAAGAGGAGAGGCCGCACGTGCCCTAAAAAGAAAAAAAGGAAACAAAATTGGTGATCGTGAAGACGACGATCCCACCAAGACATCAGCGGCAGGCATCAACATCAGCAGAAGCGGCGGACATCGGCAGCAGCATCCCGGTACTGGCCAGGCCGGAAAACTGATGCGAGAACCGTCAGCGGAGCACCGGCACCAAGGAACCGTCAGCGGAGCACCGACTGGAGACACGTTACTGTCCTTTATATAAACCTAGATTATTAATTAAAAATGTTCAAGATAAATAAGAAAATATAATGGATATAAAAATGAAAATTTGAAAAGAGTCATGAGTGAATAGAAAACGGTAGTTGGGTGGGACGAGAGCGAGAAGAAGCGCGGGACCCTGAATATGAAAAGGGAGCGAATTCAAAAGGTGGCTCTCATGGAAGGGTGGGACCCTGCTAGGGATAACGAAACCAACTATCCCCGCTGACGAAAGTGCCAACGAGGACAAGTCTGTCCTATAAATTAGATTTGTTTTTTTGTATGTTTTTTTTTTGTTTTTTTTGTTTTGTTCAATCCGTCCCCATGGCTTATCGGGTCGGAAACACCCCTGACTTCCCCGTGAGCTAGCTGGGAACGGTAGGCCAGGGTGGCAAAGAGGCGGATCATAACAACCTTTATCATGTTTTATAGCCTACCTTTATAACCTATTTCCTTTAATTATTACTTATTATTATTATGGTTTCCAATCTGATTTTAAACATTACCAAATGTTACCAAATTGAAATGTTTGGCACATATTCATGCTTATGATTTGTTTTCTATATATGTATCTCGAAACCTATTCTTGGTCTCTGTAAGAAGAGCATAAACTGCGAAATTTCATTGAAATAGCTTCAAACCAGAGTCTGACTACTTTCTGCATTCATTGAAGTATCCCACAATCGTTTTTTTTATTCTATAATATCCTTTTCCCCAGGGTATGCGGAATATTGATGATGTTGTTGCCATGTTGAGGGATAGTGGTGCTCTTTTCTCGAGCTTCTTTCAAATCCTGCTTATGGATGTTTCTAGATCCTATATTTTTTAGCATACCTTTAAAAATGAATTTTAATTGATTGAAATCAACACATCGATGCACATATTCAAAATTCTTCAGCGCCATCTGCTGGTATTTACATGCACTCTGAAAAAAGTGTTGTAAAGGGCTGTGTTCCAACAACCGTCGCTGTCAGCCGATTTTGAATTTTGTTAAATGCTCAACTCTACAATATTCTATCAACGAAAAAAACACTTCAACGATTAAATTGACAGTTTACACATTTATTATACACTCATTACACATAAATAAGGTTGGTACGAGTAAAATGGTATTTGTATCCGACTCATTTTCATCAACACCTCTCTGCACTTTCCAAGTACGGTCCGTTCAAATCGAGTGTCATCTTTGGTATTGAGCGGGAATATATTCAAATTTCTGGACAATAATTCAAATTACATCTAAATATTTGCTCTAAGATTTTGTGTATTAAATTTAGGTATGCACGTATTTACATACATACACATATAGTACCTATAAGTATGTTTGATAACACTTCTCAATGTACTTCTATATGCTTTGCTTTCGACTATACAACTTGGGCCATTCGCCAATTGATATTTTGATAGTACACCATTCCTTTAAATTCCATTGTGCTGCAATAGTTTGTGGATTTTTTAATCTCCATATACTCGTATTTATACGACGGCTAATGGATTGACTGTGTCTTTCCAACGCGTTTAAATAGGGTACTGTAAACTTTTAATAGCACGGTTTTATTATATGTTCTTCTTTCTTGATCGTCGTATTCGAATCGAATGTGTGTTGGCATATCGATACTTGTCCTCGAGTACATTGGTATTTCTTATAATACTATCGATGAGTAAATCTTAAACTAATATT
Organism: Drosophila miranda; assembly: GCF_003369915.1. NCBI lineage: Eukaryota > Metazoa > Arthropoda > Insecta > Diptera > Drosophilidae > Drosophila > Drosophila miranda. The sequence continues at coordinate 17,125,151 of NW_022881603.1, forward strand.
CAAATCTTATAAACTAATATTCATATCTTACATTCGGGCAATCTGACTACAGATCGCCCACGATCTACACACTAAGGCATACAGTTGGTTAAACATTTCTTATTCGGTATTGTCTTACTTAACATACTATTTCATCGATTAACAACATGAGACCATGGTTTTATCCTTACACTCTACCCAGGGTTTAAGCCTTGCTGGTTCTAGGATACTTCGGAATGGCATTTGCGTCAACTGACAGTCCTCAATGTCGACAACCTCATAACGATCATTATCCAATACTCTATTGATCCTGTACGGTCCTCGATACTTTGGTGCGAACTTCTTATTGATCCCCGGTGTTGTGTCCACATGCCGGACTGCTACATAGTCACCAGGTTCATACTTTAATGGGGCTCTATGTTTATGGGCATACATCTTCTCATTTCTTTTCTGCGACAACCGTATGTTCTCACTTGCTATTTCTCTTATAGTTTTCAACTCTCTAAGTTCTGACGCTAACTTCTCCTCTAGGTATTCGGTTAATTCATCTACAACGGGTCCTTTCTGGGGTATTCCCCAACAATGTGCTAGGTGTCTTTTTCGTACTGCTGTTAACGGAGTTATTAATGGCGTGCTCTACCTTGCTCATCAACCTATACCAATCGGCTTGCTCAAGGGGCTCTGACAGTTTTCCTAACATAGGAGTAAGAACACGATTCACCCGCTCCACTTGGCCATTCGCCTGCGGTGCACCTGTAGCTACCTTAATGTGCTCTATCCCTCTCTCCTGCAGAAAACTAGAGAACTCTAACGAGGTGAAACAGGTCACACGATCTGATACTATCCTAGTAGGGCGACTATAGAAATCAAAATATTTACTTAAGGCATCCTTCGCTTCCCGCGTGCTGGTACTATTAACCGGGAACAATTTGACAAACTTAGTGAATGCATCTATTACCACAAGGAGGTGTTTTCGCTTAGATCTAATATTCGGCAACGGACCCAAATGATCAACATGTAGGGTATGAAAAGGAACACACGACTTTGGGATACTATGGAGCGTTCTGTTATGGATTGTGTTAGGCATCGAGTGTAGTATACACGGTAGACAGTTTCTGATGAACCTTGCCACTTTACTTCTCATTGACGGAAACCAGTAGGTCCTCAAAAGGACCGTGTGACCGCCTTATCAACTGCTCTTCCATACACATTGGTACATAGAAACATAGTTTGTTTTCACAACTCCTCTTGTAAACAATACCATTTATCATTTCAAAATCTACTTCAATTCCATCCTCTAGCATCTGTTCTGTTTGCAATATCAAATCAACATCTTCTGGCGTTGCACCTACTACCCCAACTATCAATGATTTTAGTAATCCTTCCTCCTGAAACTCTAACTTGTCCCTCTCTACTGTATCCTCAACACATTTTTTCTCTTTATCTGAATTCATACTACTAATGTACTTTACTCCCCCGCCACATCGTTAAAGCTTCCTCTACATTGGCTCAAATCTCTAATTTCAATCTTCGATCCATCCTCTTCCCTATATTCACTATTCTCTATGTTATCTCTACAATCACTACCAAGGTTCTCTCTATCATCAGACTTCCACCTATTTCCCAATCTACTTCCTACTGCACTTGATTCTCCACACTCAATCGCAGGGTTCTGTACGGTACTACTACGCTCTCTACTGATATTTAATTCTCTACACTTAATCACAGGGTTCTCTTCGGTACCTCTATGCTCACTACCAGGGTTGTCTCTACTTACACTATTCCTTGTATATTGCTTTCTACTCTCATCTTTTTCTAAATTAGACTTTTCTAAACCGTATTTGACTCTATAACCATCCTCTAACATATTCGTCACTTGATCTTGTCTGCTCAGCGCATCAACGTGCGCCATACTGGCCCCAGGTCTGTGCATAATGGAGTAATCATAGTTCTCTAACTCTAGGGACCACCGTGCTATCTTAGGACTAATTGACTTTCTGGTTAACGTCTGTACTAACGAATTACAATCCGTGATTATTTTGAAGGACCTATGCTCCAAATATGCTCTAAAACGCCTCAATGCATAAATTATAGCCAATGTCTCTAGTTCGAAACTATGATAACGTGATTCTCTTTCTGTTGTTTTGCCGGAATAATAGGACACAGGGTGCATCTTCCCATCATCTTGTTTTTGCATCAGTATTGCGCCATAACCGTATGAACTTGCGTCTGTTTGTAATTCCGTTTCTCTATTTGGGCTAAAAATGGCTTATACCGGAGGATTTGCCAACGCATTCTTAAGAGTTTCAAACGTCTTCACCTGTTCTCTATTCATGGGAAACGGACCACCTTCTTTTAACAACTGCGACTGTCGTCGCAAATGACAACATGAAACGTCGAAAATACGAAAAGAATCCCAAGCATGAGTGCAGTGCTTTTACATTTTGAGGGACTGGGTATTTTTTCAAGGCCTCAATATGGGAATCACTAGGAACTATTCCGTTTTGATTAACTTTATACCCCAGGAAATCGATGTTTCGATTGACAAACCTACACTTTTTTAGATTTATCTCTAAATTTTGCTCGCTAAACCGAATACATACCCTTTTTAATATATCCATGTGTTCTTCAACTGTTTTAGTCGCTACTAATATATCATCCATGTACACTGCAATGCTTTTGTTCCTAATAAAGTCTCTCAAGAGATCCGAAATAAATCTTTGAAAAATAGCGGATCCATTTTTTAACCCAAAGGGCATTCTCAAGTACTCATACTGTCCTTGCGGTGTCACAAACGATGTATACGGAACTGATTTTTCTTCTACGCCTATTTGATGATACCAACTTTTCAAATCTATAATGGAAAAACAGCACTTGTTTTCTAAAAACTCAAGACAGTCCTCAATAAGGGGCAATGGGAAATTATCTTTAACAATTCGTTTGTTCAGACCACGGTAATCGACACACATTCGAAGTTCTCCTGATTTTTTTTTTTACTAGGACCAACGGGGAAGCATAAGGAGACTCACTATGACGGATTACTTTCTTTTCTAACAGATCATCTACTATTTCAGCTACTTTCTCTCTCTCATGGTAGGATAAACGACGCGGATTACAATGAAATGGTGTTGTTTCTGTTACACGAATCTGCATCTGATACTTTGGTGGTGCTTTAAAGTCAAATTCTTTGTGTAAATAGTATGTCTTAATAACTTCCCTACACTTTTCTGCAAGAGTGGGGCCAAATTCGAAACCTACGTTAATATGTTCCTCTTCATCGTCGCCTTGATTCATATTCTCGATGACCATTTTGTCATTCCTTAAGTTTTCTTGTGTCTGATTTTTAAATGGATTAGAACGTTTCATTAGCTCGCATCTTTCTGATTGATTACCATCTAACTTATCATATAGTCTTATGTTAATATTATTTTTACTTTCGGTGAATAAAGACGCGCAGGTTAAACTAATAGCTTTTTGCTTTAACGAACTTAATGGTGTGTGTTGCTTCGCATTGATATTTTTCTTATGAACTAATTTTACTTCAATAACTTTAAGGGCATCGCGTCCCAACAATACCGGCAAAGGCAGCATGTTATCATCTACGATGTTTAATAAAACGATATATTTCTTTGTGCAAAGTTCAATATGGCACTTAAATTTTCCCCATATGGGAATTGGTTGTCCTCCTAGTCCATAGTATTTCCTAACTTCATTATAGGCTTCAACTATAGCCGACTTCGGTATCAAAGACTTATGAATAAAACTTACAGGGCTACCTGTATCAAATAGACTAAAAATACTGACGCCTCTTTGTTCACCAAACGGAAGTCATAAAGTGATTAACTGGACAGCCGCTAAATCGTCGTTGTTTTTTTCTACTGGTCGCTCCTCATCTTGAACTGCAGCTACCCTAGTGGCCATCTTTCGTTTCGGGCACTGCGAATATAGGTGGCTGGTACTCCAACAGTTAAAACATGCCCCATCCGGTCTCTTTGGCTGACTGCATTCCTTCATAACGTGCCCAAATTGCCGACAGTTGTAGCAACGCATTGCGCCACCACCTTGCTGCTGCCCAACTGCCATACTCACATTTAGTTTTCCCTTTGTCATACCTTCGCTACAAATTGCTACGACGCCAGGAGCTCTTCTGACCTTATCATAGGTGACCATCTTGTCACGCAACTCGTTGAGTGTGCTGCAATATAGCATGGATGCTGCCATGCCCGTCTTGTCCTGCAGTCCCTCTACGATGAATTTGACTAAAAATCCAGAGACAACAAAAAGCGTCCGCTGTGTTCTCAATTTTCTTGTGGACTCTTCAGCATAATAAACCGCATGTAAAACTAATGTATAACCCGCAGCAGCTATTGCTCTGTGTGTGCCTCTAGTGTTTCTCTGATTATTTTATAGTTGTTTTTGTTTTCGTTTAATTTTGAAATGGTCCCGACTAATACATACATATGAGAAACCTAGGGACGTGCCGGCTGTCAGTGCACGATGGGCTTCTGCAACAAAAATAGTTTGTTGGCGTGTCAAAAACAAAAAGGATAAGAATTATGGCAAAATGTTTCTAATTCTATGTAAGCAAAAATTGCACAATGTGTAGTAAATATTCATGTTTTGTTTGGATATTTTTTTGTTTGTTTTTCTGTTCTTGTTATGTGTTGAACATTACATCTAGAGTTTTCAAATAACAATCATATTCATATTTATATTTTGTAATTTTAAAATGCAATTAAATTACCATTACACATACATACATATATAATTAACAATAAATTCCATTCGGCATTCCATTCGGCATTCGGCAAGTGCCAAACCTTCAAAAAATCAGTACAATTTCGTCATAAAACTATGTATCTTCTACCTCAATCCCCTATTGGGAGTAAAATTTAACTTTTCAAAAATTACAAAATTATTGCTTTTGATTTGGATTCTATTGGGTTGCGTTTTTAAATTCTCTGAATTAAAATAAATCAAGCCACGTTAATCAAAGTAAATCAATTCAGAAATTGATCCCAACTCAGGCTCAATGGAAAGAGAAACGAAACGCATAAGAAATTATAAATAGGGTTTTTATATTTAAGCAAACTATATACAGGATTTAATGTAGAAATGACTAGAGTAAAGAATACGATTTAACTAAAATTATAAAATATGTACAAATGAGTCATCGAGTCTGTAACTTAGGCAATTTTTTGGGGGTCTCAGCGCCCTCTTATACTCTATAGGAAATCCTCGGGATTCGGTTTAGTCATGCAATGGAGGGGCATCCTCCAATTGCTTAGAGCACATGCAGATTCTCGCAGCTCTTGGACTTGGAATCCCTGGTCCAGACACGTCCCAACAGTCCTTTGACCTTCAGGCTGGTGGAGGTTCGGGAGCCGCGATATTTACGGGGACTGCAATAGAAGAGACAAGCCGATTAGTGTGGTTCCAAAGCTCTGAATATCCCGTGGACTCACCTGCTTTGGGAGCTTCCTGGTGGCGTGCCGGGGGCCTCGCTCAGAGGCCCGCCCAGCGGTCCCAGCGGGGTGTTGGCATTCAGGCAGCCAGCGTTCAGCGGTGAGCGGGAGCGACGCTTCGACTTTCTAATCGAACGCTTTCGGAACAGATCTCTGAGGAATGACAGCAACATTAGTATTATGAAAATTGAGTATACAGCCACGAATGACCCACCTGGACTTCTCGGGGTTCTCCAGCTTGAGGCGTATCTGCGAGAGCAGTCCCACCAGCAGCTCGTCCACGTTGTGATTGATGCCCACCGAAGTCTCGATGAATTTACAATCGTAGGCGGTGGCCATGGCCTTTCCCTCTGCAAGTGGTCGAAGGAGAGTAAGAGGTTAAGGAATCACAGCCAAGCTCAGGCGGCATCACCCATCATCCATTAAACATTACCCAGTTAATCAAATCAAATGGCTTCGCTTAGTTAACTCTGAGTTGGTGGTCATAAAAGCGGAAATTGGACACGGATTTATATCTAAACACATGGCGAAGGGGCTCGACGGGGCCCGACTGGGCCCGACGGGGCTCCCTGCCCAGTCACGTCTGTGGACCTTCTGTGCACACAACTCGTAAAATCTGAAGCATCAAAGTTCATGTGCGACCCTCCTGCTGCAAATTTTATGGCAAGCTCACATTTTTATTAACGATGTGACGAAAGTTGTCCAATATATATGTGAATATATATGTATATTGTTATATGTGGGTTTTATTAGATTTTGATAGGATGGTATTCCGTTCCGCTGCGGGATTTCCTCGTCAAACCAAAAACACTTTAAAGATTTAAGCTCGAATACGCACACAAAACGAATTCGGGGCATCGAATGGGGTTGGGGTTGCTTTCTAATTAAAAGCCAACAAAAGGCACAACATTGCGTCCAATATTTACTCAAATTGAATCATTGAAATGGCACTAAAATGAGGCAGACATCATTAAATATGCCAGCTGCCTAAAAGGTGCAAATGGAATTCGCTTGAAACGCATACATATTTCAAACATTTGAATGCCATGGAATGCCAATCAAACATGACTCACTGCAGACTTTCTGTTGGCTACCGCCTCAACCCACCGCCAGATCTCATTTTTCCAATCATTGTGACAATATATAGAGTTATAAAAATATCTTTTATCCAGACATTCATGTCCACAGCGTAAGTTTTATTGCGAGGATTGCTGGGGGCATACAAAATTCTATAAATACTTTATGAAATTAGGGCGCCGTATTAGGTGGCCACCCACTTGGGGGAGACGGGGAGACAAATGGTTGGGGATGGCCTGGGTGGTCTCTCCTTATTTACAACAATAGGCTTATGTGCCTTAAACAAGCGGTTACCCCAGACCCTAGACCCTAAACCCCAGCCTGAGACCAACACATGCCACACGGGACGGAATGTAATCAATTTTGCGCTGAAACAATTTCCCCGCCATTAGCCCGCCGTGAACCCCTTCCAGGACACACCCGGACGCACTCCAACCCATTTTCATAATAACAAATGTAATTTAACAGAAAATATTGAATTACTTAGATGAAAGAGCCCGAGCTGCGTTACCTTGCCGGGAATTCTCTTTAGGGAATCCGATATAAAAGTCAAGTGCCACAAGTGCTTCAACACACAAAACGGAACGAAACGGAGTGGAGCGGAGCGACCTTCAAACGAGGGGCTTTCCCCACTTAAATCGCTGCTGGGTGTTTGGGTAGGTGGACCCGCTGCCTGTTGACTTCCGCGTGGGCAAACTTTTACGCTGTCCAACTGTCGCCACCTCCTCTGGCTAAGTCTCGTACCCCATGGACCTATGGACCCACGCACTGACTACATCGATATCTATTTTTAACAAACGCAATCGAGCGCGCTTTCAAGTGTTAATGAAGAGATAAATCTCCGGGTTTCGGTTGTCACGAATGTCACGAATAGAGTGGACGGATGGGTGGATAGAGGACTGAGGACTGAGGAGTGAGAAGGGGACCGGTCTGGACTGGACTGGACTAGATTGAAAGGGTTGAGGTGGATTTGGAGGTTGAGTGGATATACTCACAGTCGTTTCGGTGTATCCATGGTCGATGAATATCAATTCCGATTCCTCGCCACTGAGCAATACCGATACGGCCTTCTCGCCAGACTCATCATCTACATGTATGCAAATAAATAAATTTGAATTAATATCAAAGCAATGCCAAACCTCGTCAAGTTCGTATAGCGGTGGAAATAGATTTTATTCAAATGTCAAGCTATGATTATGATACGGGTATGCAACAGCTAATGTGAAAGTGCAATAACAAAAGGAATATGCTGGTTTCGAATATACAGTACGAGTACGAGTACGAGTATGCATGCCAACAAACAAAAAGTAATATTATTTTGCACGTCCCGAGCGCAGTGCCGTGCCCCAAAAATTATACTACTTTATGTGGTGGTTCGATTGGTCCCAAAATGCAAATGCGATGCAGGACCGAAGAGGTGTGTCTGTGTGCACTGCGGATGTGAGTACTCGTATGCTGTTCAGTGAGTGCTTTCCCCACTATTATTATTCATTAAAAAAATAATAATATACCATTAAGTTGTTCAGCTTTCGAAACTGAATTGCATACAAATTTTATTTATTTAGGCGATCGATAAGCCACAACTAAGCCCCACAGTTGACCCAATCATTAATTAGTGCTTATGCAAAATCATTCCTATTTCGGGGAGGTGTGGGTGGCAATCCTCAAGGCCGGGCCAGGCACACAAATCACAAGTCAACCAAAGGCCGCAATCATTTAATAAAAAATTGGAAAAGCCGGAAAACCATCCAACTAACTAAACGTGTGTTTGTGCGTGTGTGTTGTGTGTGTGTGTCTGGCTGGCTGGCGGGGGGAGTCTTAAGAAGGCCGAATTGCAGTGGTAGTTTTTTGGTAAGAAAAATGTGTATTTTGGAGAGTTGTAAAGCATTTCGAGTACATACATATATAGTAAGTATAGAAATATTTGAATAAGTTGAATATTAAAGAGTACTATTAACATGATTATCGCTATTATTAATAGAGTTATTATTGCTATTATTATGGTTTATTAATCAGTTGGTTAGTTTGCTTTTACCGTCGGCGGCTTTATCAATATGAATGCGTATATCACAGTTGCCTAGATCTTATTTCGAGCACGATTTCGATTTCGATTTCGATTTAGTTGTTGTATGTACAGAGTTGTTGTTGTTGTTGTTGGTATAGTTGTTGTTGTTGTTCGAGTTTTGATAAAGAGAATCGATTTTGAATGATACATACATAAATTGATTCGGAATGAAGAGAAACAGAGCAGAAATTATCATTTCTTTATAACCATACGTACATACATTGCATATTGCATATGAAAATAGTTCAGTGTTGGGTTTCGGTGTTTCTATCAAGCATTCGGTTTCTATACCGAGAAAATAGGCAATAAAACGAACCAAAACAAAAGGAGTTTCCATTTCAATTTATTGCATTCTTTTTCTCTTTTTTTCTAGGAAACGACAAGGCAGGAGGGGTGGGGCGTGGAGGGGGCAAAGGTAATTGCAGATTTGAAATTATTAAATTTTCCATTCGTTTGTCAGTCGTTATATGCTTTTATTGATTCTGTCTTTATTGTTAAATTTTTAATTTTTTTTGGTTGCCAATGGAAATGTTTATTGGAATTTTCCCACACTCTCTGTTAGAGAATGGAACACATTTCCACCCACTTTTTGATTTGAAAAATTTTCGAAAATGAAGAGAATTTATTTTTATTGCAGCTCTTTGCCAATATCTGTTGACCCTGCGCGTTCATAAAAGACCAGAAAGCCCAACGAAACCAAACAGAACGGAACGGAAACGAATAGATGAAAACACGGGGGAAGATTTCCAAATGAAGAACCCGAAATATCTACGAGACAACACAGATGCCAAATCAACAGATATTGAAACTGAAAAAGCAGCAAACACAACATTGACAACATCCAGGATGGGGACAACCAGAAGAAGAACAGCAGCAGGAGCAGGCGCCATGACAGCGAATGAGTTACAGAACGAACTGAAGTCTGGGATAACGGGAGAAGACGGGACACAGACACAGATACAGACAGACAGACAGACTGATAGATGGCCAGGCACAGCGTGATGACGGGGCTATGTGGTGTGGGCAGGGCTATGATCTGGACGGCCCTTTTCCACCTGGTGGCACTCACCGATGCTCGTGTCGTAGGCGTGCAGATACTCCGACGTCATGAACTGCGAGACAAGCGAACTCTTGCCCACGGCCGGACCCCCCAGCATGAGTACCCTGCAACCAGAAACGGAAAGCTTTACACCTCGCCCGAAATTGAATGCCATGCCTTTTCGGGCAAGTGTAACTCACCTGTATGGCCCGTTGCCCGGATTGGAGGTGCTGCTCTCCCGGCTGGAGTCCAGCGACGTTCTGGCAGAGCTGGAGGTGGGGGCAGGCAGCTGCTGTATCTGTTGCTGTTGCTGCTGCTGCAGCTGTCGCTGTAGCTGCTGCTGCTGGGCGGTCAAGTGCTCTGTGCTGGAATTCGAGCTTGCCACACTGTTGTTGGAGCGGCTGCGACGGCTCTTGAACGAGTCGCCGCGGTTCACCACACCCTTGCCTGTGATGGAAAAGTGGCGCTGGCGGTAGTACTCCTCCTCGACACCAGTGTTGGGCATGGAAGCCACTCTGCATGGGGCGGGGGAATGGTTAATAGCTCCATTTGCAGACCTCTCTGGCTCGCCGAATCTTACCTGGATCTCTGTTGGGGGAGACATAGCTGATTGGGCCTGCCGGAGGCGCGACTGCCGGGCATCTTCACCGACTGGGAGCGGCTGTGTTGGGGCGAGCCGTAGCTAAAGTCGGAGAAAAAGGACATCATAATAAAATAAAGGAAAAGCGATTGTAAACTATAGTCGAAGCTCCTGCTTTTAAATGCATTAGAACTGTCATCGTCAAGACAATGCAAACGTCCCTGATGCTATCAAAATAGATATTTTCATCCCCTCAACACCCAATGGTTGCACTGCAACTGACGTGTCCTTGCGGAAAGGATATACCTGGAGTGTTCTTGGCAAGGCTCTTTGTATGGTTTTGGGGCTGACCACACGACAGCCACAAGGCGACGCCCGCTGTCGAGAATGGAAATATGTTCATTCACCGCCAGCGTTTCCAGGGGGGGATATAAATATTCGAATATTCGAATATTTCGCGACATGACAATCAACTGCAGGAGCGGTGCTGTGGCCACGCGCGGGCGTTAGAAATGTATTTGTTTGTTAATCCAGAGACATTTGAAAGGCAATGGAAATTGAACAAAATTCTAAATTCGCAAATAAAATTCATCAGAATTGGAATGTAGGAATGCACATGTAAAAGCTGAATGCGAGTGCAGCGTGCGTCAACTGGCAACAGGTCGAATGCGTTATTCGATTTGTTACGGGATCTTCAATGTATATGTTGCAAAATGGCTGCCAGGTGAAGGCCATAAAAGCCAAAGAGTTCTCTTTGTTGGCGGTGCTCGTACGGATTTTCTGATTGCTTTGGTCCGAGCGTTTAACGAGAGAGCCCTTGAAAATCGACGGCAATCGGAAATTAAATCTCGAGCCGGACCATAAAACGTAATCTGCTGGAAAATAGGGGTTCTCCTTATGGGCTTACCGCATTTCAAAGTCGCGCAGCTCCTCAATGGTGAGCGTATTTGTCACATCCAGCAGCTGCCTCATGTTCTCGTCCCGCTTGTGCTGCTGCGGATGATGGTGGTGCTGCTGCTGCTCCTGCTGCTGGTGATGGCTGTGATGGTGATGACTGTGGGTGGAGGCATGGGCCAGTTGCTGGGAGTTGCGTTTGCGGGCATTCAGCTCCTTGCCCTGCTCCACGCTGATGAAATCGCCCTCGTTCTTGATCAGCAGCGTCTCCACGGTGCTGTCCAGGCTCAGAGATGGCTGCGGGGGAGAGGGAAAGTGGGGAAGATATTGTTAAGCGGATTTCACCAATTGAGCACAAGTAGCATTCCCTCAAGTGCTTATGGCCGAGTGATTCTATTGAGTAGTCTCTTATAAGCTTATGAATTTCCGCTACTTGCAACACTCGGACGGACCACGGACTCCCTCTAGCGCCACTCAAGGGCTTGCTTGCTTTCTGATTTCAAAGTTTTTTCTTTATCCACACCTTGAATGGGCCCTGGATAGGACCTGCATTGCGTGTCTGCAGTTGCAAATTCAAATATTTTCGCCATTCGTGTCGAGGCAAACTGCCGCCAACTTCCCCCATTTCAACGACCCAATAAACCGCTGGGCAAGGTCTCACCGCTCGAGGTCTAATGAGGGCCAATATAGCACTCCTAATGAACCGCTGCTAATGTTTCTCCGCCAGCCCTGTCCGTGTCCCGTGTCCCAATGAATGTTCCAGTTTGTTGCAAAATCTGCCTCCAAGTGCCGCTTTAAATATGTCTGTCTGTCGGAGGGTAATCATTTATGGGCGCAAACGAATAAATTTCGGCAAGGTTAAATTATCAAGAAATTCGAGCGGGCAGAAAAACTTTGACCATAAATTACACCGAAACTGGGAGGAAAATGCTACCTGGCTGCCTTACGTACTCGTACACCCACAGACATACACATGCATACATATGTATATTTATTCGGCTAATGCCGAAATTAATTTGTATATATTATTGGCAGGCCTGACACAAAGGGAGACTGGGAAAAGGCAAAACTTTGCCTGCATTTCCCACAACCGCTAATTAATAATGCCAGTATAAATATATATACATGTATTAATATATATATAATTAAATATGCGACACTTCAGTTTACGTTTTAAAAAAGGTTTTATTATTCACTTAAACTTTAGCGTACATTGATTAGTTATTTCCCCGACGATGACTGAGGTCTGAAGTCTTGAACGGAATTAACTTTGGTTGAATTCTCCGACGGTGTCGCGATTGACGTTTGTCTTGAACAGAACTGAGTTGGCTTCTTAGATGCAGACTATTTATATTATGATGCTCGGTTTGGGATTCGGATTTGGATTCGGAGGCGTTGGCTTCGACTTCGGCTTCGGAGATGGAGTACGTGACTCGATCGATATGTGGGAAAGGCGGCTTTTGATGAAAGGCTTCCGCTGCGTATGATCGGTGTTGCATTACTTGGGGGGGGCTGAGGATAGGGCCTCTGATTGGTCAGCTAGGATGGTGTGATTCTTGAGAATCGATTCGTAATTGATCTCTGAAGAGTGGCGTGATTCTGGTGCGGCTGGATTCTAGTGCGGCTGGATTCTAGGGCGGCATCTATTGTTTTATGTTCAACTTCCAGTTTAGGGTGTTTGTTTACATTGCCTGCAATCGGCTGCGCGTGGACCATTTCGAGCGTGAGATTGTTTATGAGGGTTCGAAGCTGAGGGTGTCGTATTGTTTATAGTATTGTGGGTGCAGGGTAATAGACATAGACAAGGGTATGCGGAGCATGGACTATAGATATGTCCCTCCCCCATTGTTAGATTTAAGCCTGTCCTCAGGCGATTATCCTTGGATATAGTTCGGGTGCGTCTAAAACTGTGCCTGCTGGGGATTCCTCGTCTTCGTCTGAAGGTGTTTCTATGTGCGGGTCGGTTTTAGGCTTATTGCTTTTACTTAGATTAAACAATTTGTAGCTTAATCCTATTATGATTATGACAAATAGTAGTATTAAGCTTACATGTAATACATTATTTAATCGCGTATTTTCTATTACGATTTCTTTGGTTTGCAAATAAGACAATGGTTTAATTTTTGTTACGTTATTGTTGATGTAGATGCGTTGTGCAAATTCTGGTATGGAGTTGGATATTAAGAATTCGTTTAACTGTACACTGCAATTATGTATTTTTATTAATGCGTTACCTTCTACTTTTATTTCTTGGCTTGGGCAATCTTGGTTTAATATGGTTTTTGGTAATTTCCAAGTTAACAATATGTTGGGTTCTATGAAACTTATTTGAAAGTTTTGGTGTGCTTTGGTGTATGGACATTTTGTTTCTACTTGTTTGACTATTCCTGAAATACATTCGTCATTTATTTTTCGTTTTGATTCTTTTTCATATACCTCGTTTTCTAAAACGTAATAATTGTTTTGCGTTAGGTCAGTGAGGATGTTATTATCTTCATCTGGATATGGGACAATTTTAAGTATAGGAATATTTCTGATCTCTCGTGGGATGTTGGAAATTATTAGTATTTCGTTAGTGTCTGTTTTCAACCAGGTAGATGTTTTGATATTTAATAATTTCTCTGAATCGATGTGTTTCAGGTAATCCTGCCTCAATAATTTTGGATTAACGATCCCTAATCTTGTTAGCTGCATGCCTAATTCAATATCCTCTATGTACTCTGTAAAATGTTGGAGGTTAAATATTAATATCTCTAGTTGCTTATTTCTATCATTATCCTTGTTTAATTTATTGACAACTTCTATGCCAGAATTTACTGCTTGAATTCGTTAATTCGTTAGCTTGAACACTGTGGCTAGCCAGATTGTTTATTTTCCCTTCTAATTCGACTTTATCATCTTGATCTAATGTTCCAAATAGATATTTATATACTGTGCCTACTGCATTTATAAGGCCTCTTTTGTTTCTTTTGGCTATTTTGATGCCGTTGAATTCACGTTGCAATTTCTCGACTAAATATTGAACTTGGATTTCGTTATTAAATTGGGTTGCCTGTTCTAGTAAACTTGGATATGTTTCATCTGTTCTTGTTATATTAATTGTTAGATAATGGTATTCATAATTAATGGGTATGTTAATGGTATTTGTTTTGAATATGAGATATCCATTCCTTGAGTTGATGGGATCTATCTCTATATTCTGTCCGGAAGACTGTAGGACGGTGAACATTAGTAAGATTATAATCTTAATCATGTTGTAGCTCCGGATTCCCAGTACTCTCTTCGGGTACTCTGCAATTATCGTATTTACTTTTATTAGATTTTTTCTTTCTTTTGAATTTCGTTTTATAGTGGGTGATTTTCCTCCCTCTATTTTTCTCTTCAAAGTGCTTTTCGTCTACCTGCCAAATTTCCCCTGTTCTTTTGAACGGGTTGGTTGTTTTTGTTTTAACTAGGGGTGCATTCTTGAAGCGTGTGTCTACTTCAAAGTCGATTCTATCGTTATTCAAATGATTGATCTTCCTAACTTTATTCAGTTGAGTGTTATAATCTGGTACTCCGGCGTACAGGAAGATATCAGCTGGGGATCTTTTTGTAGTATTATGAACCGTTTTATGGTTATAAGTGTATAGAATTAACTCGAATTTTGTGAGCTTGTTTTCTATGTTATCCTCACTTGAAATGATTCTTAATTTTTCATTGATCGTTTTATGTAGTCGTTCTACATCAGAAACTCCGTTTTTACTGGTGGTGATTTCGATTTTCACATTTTCCGCATTCAACCATGCTTGCAATGCTGCGCACATAAAGGCTGAATCTTTGTCGGCTTTAATTCCCTGTGGCTTGCCCATTTCGTTAAAGACTTTTATGATGGCTCTCTTGGTTTCTAACAAGTCGCAACTATTAACTTCTACAAGGCTAGCGAATTTAGAATATACATCAATGCATGATAGGAATTGTTGATTGCCTACAAAATAGAAATCCATGACATACTTTTCTCTGATATTTTGTATTTCCGGGGTGATTTCGAAGGTTAGATTGGTGTTACGATGCTCAGTTTTAGCAACGTTGCACGTAGGACATTCATTGATAATATTTTGGATTAACTTTTGATAATCGGGGTAGTAGAATTTTCCTTTAAACCAATTAGTGGTCTTTTCGATACCTGGGTGAAGTAGCTCTTTATGATTCTTCAATATTTGTTCTTTGAATTCGGAGTAGTTGGGAATATTTATGAGTTTGGTACTGGATTTAATCAGTTTAGTGAAGTGATTTGGACTGATTATCTCCAGGAATGCCCTTTGGAACAGTGGGAAGTCTACTTCGTTATGGAAATATAGTGCACTCTTTTTGGTACACACATATTCCTTTATTATATCTTTTGCTAATGATTCTGTCATTTCGGTATATGTGATTTTTATCAGTATCTTGTGGAAATAGTGGGATGTTTCTACCTTATCCTCATTACCTTTAATCAGTTCTATTTGCCTATTATAGTAATTAATTGGTCTCTCTGTAAGTGGAATATAATTTGTATTATCTTCTTGCGCGCTATGGACCGTTGCACAATCACTATTAATGGTTTCCCCGAGTAGGTTTTCGTTAATCTTTACTCTTGATAGCGCATCGGCTACATGGTTCTCCTTTCCGGGTAAATATTTGATTTTGAAGTCAAATTCATTTAATTTGATCTTCCATCGTTGTAGCTTCATATTTGGTTCCTTGAGGTTATTCAACCAAATCAAGGGTTTGTGATCACTTAATATCTCAAACGTTCTACCAAACAGGTATGATCTGAAATACTTAGTTGCCCAAACTATAGCTAGTAATTCCTTTTCTATTGCTGAATAATTGATTTCGTGTTCGTTTAAGGTTCTACTTGCATAGCAGATTGGTTTGTGGTCTTGCGACAACACTGCTCCTAATGCAATGTTACTTGCATCGGTTGTTACCGTGAACATTTTGTTGAAATCTGGGAATGCGAGGATGGGGTCTGAGGTGATAAGTACTTTCAATTTTTCGAAGGCCTCGACGTATTTTTCCTCTGTTGGGTCTATGACTGCTCGTTTCTTTAATTTGAGTGTCATAGGTTTTGCTATATTAGCGAAGTTGGGAATGAATTTTCTAAAGAATCCACATAAACCTATGAATGATTTTATTTTTGTGGTTGTATTGGGTATTGGGAAGTTTATTATGGCAGATATTTTCTTTGGATTAGGAACTATGCCGTTAGTTGTTACTACATGGCCTAGGAATTCCGTTTCTTTCTTCAGGAATTTACACTTATCCATTTGTAGCTTTAAGTTGGCGTCTCTCAACTTTCCAAATACTCTCCTTAGTGACAACAGGTGTTTTTCCAATGAAGTGGAAAATATAATGATGTCGTCTAAGTATACGAGGCAATCTTTGAAGATTAACTCTTCTAGCAGATTGTTCATACATCTTTGGAAGGTAGCGGGGGCAGTGGTTAGCCCAAAGGGCATACGAGTGAACTCGTAATGACCATGCTTCGTGGAGAAAGCTGTTTTTGGGATTGAGCTAGGTTCCATAGGAATTTGATGGAATCCCTTAGCTAAATCGATTATTGTGAAATATTGGCACCTACCTAGTTTATCTAGTATTTCGTCCATTCTGGGTGTAGGAAATTTATCCTTTATTGTCACCTCGCTTAGACTTCTATAATCTACTACCATACGATATTTCTGCTTTCCTGAAGCATCTATTTTCTTTGGTATCATAGCGATGGGTGCACAATAGGGAGAGTTCGACTTACGAATGATTCCCTGTCTAATCATATCTTTGATTTGTTGAGTCACTTCTTGATCGTGTATTTGAGCATATTTATATGGTCGACGATATACAGGATCTTCGTGATGGGTTTTAATTTCGTGCTTTATAGTACTAGTGAAGGTCAAAATGTCACCTTCTTTATACTGCACGTCTTTAAATTCATAGAGAACTTTCTTTAGTTTCTCCTTTTCTTCGTCATTTAAATGTTCCAACCTTAGCTGGTTGCATTCCCTTAATTCATTCTCTAATGCGGAAGCGAAGTATTGCTCTCCTTCAGGAGATGGGTCAAGGCACTTAGGTGTAGTTATATCTTCCTTTGAAGATGGCTTAACACCTTTGTGTGCGGTCTTGCCGACGGCAATTGCTTCTCCACTTTGGATGATTGGGTATGACCTTTCTCCTAACGTTACCGTTTCATTTCGGTAATCGATGACGGCTTTGCTGGCCATCAAATATTCTCTGCCTAAGAGTATGTCATAATTTTCAGAAAAATTATGAATATAAAATTTTTGTTTTGTCGGACAGTTTTTGGTTGCATTACGTGTAATGCTCTGAGTCAGACGGACGGGTCCATTGATGGTATGGACGGTGAGGTTGTCGCTATCGACTTTGGAATCTGTATAGTTTTCTTTTATTATATTTATTGACGATCCCGAGTCCGCGATACCTCTTAATTTTTTATTATTAACGATTATTTCTATATATGGTCTTCCTCGATTTCTTCCGAGGCACTCTGCTGAAAATTTACATCCATTTTCATTTGTCCGCTTTGGCTTTCCCTAGATCGTTTGACTGGCTGAATTGGTGCACTGCTACCTGCCTGTGTCTGATTGATTTGATAGTTTGTGGGATTCTGTACTCTGCCCTGGTTTAAGGAATTTCTAAATTCGTTAAATAATCCTTTATTATTGTTAGGTATTATATTAATACCTATATACGGTCACACCAACCAAGGGATATAGAATAAAAGAGAATCTTGAAGACAACGCGTGCTTAAGTCTGAGTGTCAATACACTACATAATTGGCGACGAGCATAAAATAAAACGTATTAATATACATACACATGTTAAAAGTGCATATAATATATGAATAGCAACATGACGAAAAATGAAGCACCAACATTCTATCAAATGGCAACAATTGCTGAGTTTTCGGCACACCAAGAAACGTTCTGCATTTGGAAGGAAAAATTCGACATACATTTGTGCGAATTGAATGTGAAAGAGGAAAACACAAAAAAGGCAGTTTTGTTGAAGTCGATCGGTACAGCGGCTTACACTGTACTACATAGTTTGTGCAATCCGGTATCACCCGTATCAAAAGCATACAAAGAATTATGTGAAATTTTAAAAACACACTACACACCACCTACACTCATATTCAGAGAAAGAAAAAAATTTCACATGTCCACAAAAAGTGAAGATGAGACTGTAGCGGAGTGGTATGCTCGAGTTAAACAATTGGCATTGGAATGCAAATTTGGCTCAAATCTGGAAGCGTTTGTATTAAACCAATTTGTGATGAGCCTTCCCAACCCTATATATGAAAGAATATGTGAAGAAGACGAAAATCTAACTCTGGCTGATGCACTCAAGAAGGCGATGATCATGGAGACGAAGATCAGCACAAGGAAGACAGAACACAACGTCAACTACATGCATCAAAAGAACGGGACTAGTCAATGGCAGAGGCAAAGAGGCGAGAACAGAGATCAAGCAAAGAGCAACGGCAGAAGTCATTTCAAGGGCAACCGAAACGTGAGTTACAGAGGCGGCAGAAGCGACGGTGACGGCGACGGCGAAAACGACTGCGACGCTGGCAGAGAAAAGAAGCAGCAGCCATGCACACACTGTGGCTGGCGAAATCATAACTCAAACAATTGCAAGTATAAGGCATGCAAATGTCACAGCTGTGGAAAAATAGGTCACTTGGCGAGCATTTGTAAAAATAAATCAAAAAAATCCGTAAATTATGTATCTCAAACAAAACATGACACCTATTCTGATAATAATTTTGATAATGATAATT
Organism: Drosophila miranda; assembly: GCF_003369915.1. Classification (NCBI taxonomy): domain Eukaryota; kingdom Metazoa; phylum Arthropoda; class Insecta; order Diptera; family Drosophilidae; genus Drosophila; species Drosophila miranda. The sequence continues at coordinate 17,144,069 of NW_022881603.1, forward strand.
ATAACTTTTCTATCTATAGCGTTGATACAACCTCAATTAACGGAGTATATTATTTACCTGTAAAAATTGATGGAAACATAACGAAAATTGCTTGCGACACTGGTGCACCGTGCACATTGGTTCCAAAAACATTTTACGAAAGCTTAAATACCAGCAGACCACTTAGAAAATGTCTAGTTCCATATGTAGATTACAATGGAGATTCAATCAAAGTTATTGGTGAGTACGATGCAACGATCGAATATCGAGGTCTAAAAAAACAAATTGTTGTTGTTGTAACCAATGCAGTGAGTCCACCTTTGCTAGGTAGAACATTTTTGAGAGCTTTTAATTTTGAGTTAATGCAGGTGAACAATGTGTACGTAAATGAACCAAATTCTGTAATTACAGAACAGATTAAATCGGAGTTTGCTGAAGTTTTTGAGCCTCGTTTAGGTTCATATACTACGAATACGATATCGTTACTATTAAAAGAAGATGCAAAACCAATATTTTTCAAGCCTAGGTCAGTACCATTAGCATGGAAAGAAAAGATTGAAGTGCAGTTACGAAAATTCATAGATGATGGAATTTTAGAGCAAGTTGTTAGTTCTGAATGGGCAACACCTTTGGTACCGATTTTAAAACCAAACGGTGACATACGAATTTGTGGTGACTATAAGGTTACATTAAACCGGTCTTTGATCGACGTAAAGTATCCACTACCTCGAATAGACGACATTTTTGCAGCGCTTGAAGGGGGTACACTGTATTCAAAACTTGACCTGTCAAATGCTTACAATCAGCTAAATTTAGATGAGCAATCTCAAAATTTGTGTACTTGGAGCACACATATTGGACTATTGAAAGTTAAACGCTTACCATTTGGTATAAAAACTGCAGCAGCTATTTTTCAAAAAACAATGGAAGGGTTGTTTCAGGGTATGCGAGGAGTTGTGGTTTATCAAGATGACATAACAGTTACAGGACGAGATCTTCAAGAACATATTTCAAACCTAAAAGCTGTACTTAGAAAACTGAAATCAGTTGGACTTAAATTAAATGACAAGAAATGTGAGTTCTTTAAATCCAAAATTTGTTACCTAGGATTTTCAATTGACAGGATAGGACTGAGCAAAAACAATGATAGAGTTGCGAGTGTATTGTTTGCACCGGCTCCGGAAAACGTATCACAGCTTAGAGCTTTCATAGGCATGGTAAATTATTATTCAAAGTTTATCAATAATTTCGCTCAGATAATGAGTCCTTTATATGCATTATTAAAGAAAAATACAAAATTTAATTGGACACGCGAATGTCAGAGTGCATATGAAGAGGTAAAGAAAGAAGTAACTTCTGAACAAGTTTTAGTTCACTACAACCCAGATCAACCGTTAGTATTAACGACTGATGCTAGCAGTCATGCAGTTTCAGGTGTTTTATCACATAAATGCAATGAAGATATCAAACCAATAGCATTTGTATCAAGAGCATTATCCAAAAGCGAGCATAATTACAGTACAATCGAGAAAGAGGCCCTGGCTATAGTGTTCTGTGTGAGTAAATTAAGACAGTATCTTTTAGGAAACAAGTTCATCCTTCGAACAGATCACAAACCATTACTAAGCATATTTGGAGACCTGAAAGGACTTCCATTGATGGCCTCTGCACGAATGCAAAGATGGGCACTGACTTTGTCAGGTTTTCAATATACAGTTGAACACATAAAGGGGACCTTAAATATAGCAGATGGACTCTCAAGAATGCCTCAATGGGAAACGGCTGTACCAAACGAAGACTATAATTACATACATTTTATACAGTCCGAAAAGGTGTTCAAAATTAGCTTCAAAGAAATAGCTCGTGAAACACGACGTGACCCAATATTATCAAAAGTTTGTGAGGCAATTAACACTGGTTCGAAGACAAGATTAAAAGGCAGCGAGTTTTCTGCCTACATCTCTAAAACAAATGAACTTTCAGTGGAATATGATTGTATCTTATGGGGACACAGAGTAGTAATTCCAACCAAACTGAGACAAGCTATTTTAGCAGAATTTCATGCATCGCATTTGGGAATAGTAAAAACCAAAATGTTAGCACGTTCTTATGTGTGGTGGCCTTGCATGGATTCTGAAACTGAGAAATTAATTCGAGATTGTATTCCTTGTCAGGAACTACAATCAAGTCCAGAAAAGAGTCTGTTAATACCGTGGAAATCCACAGGAAAGGCTTGGAGTCGAGTACACATAGACTTTGCAGGACCAATTAGAGGTTTTCATTTATTGGTTATTATAGATTCTTATACAAAATGGGCAGAAGTATTCAAAACGAAGGAAATAACTTCATTGTTTACTATCAACAAGCTTAGAGAAGTATTTTGTCGATATGGTTTACCAGACGTGTTAGTTAGTGACAATGGACGACAGTTTACTTCTGATGATTTTAAAACGTTTATGAAAAACAATGGTGTTAATCACATTTTTACTGCTCCAGGACATCCAGCGACTAATGGTCAAGCAGAAAATTTTGTAAAGACTGTTAAGAAATCACTATATGCAAACATAAAGGCTAATGAAAGACAAGATTTTAATACAATTTTAAATAGATTTTTGATCGATTACCGAAATACGATTCATTGTACTACGGGCGAATCTCCTGCTAAATTATTTTTTGGTCGTACACTAAAAACAAGATTTTCGTTGTTAAAACCACCTACGGTCGAAAGCATAATAAATAAAAAACAGACTGAGTGTGTTGTAAATCACAAAGGTAGACGAAGCACAGAATTTTTAAAGGGTCAAAAAGTTATGGTTAGGGACTACAAAAATCCTAACAAAGCAAGCTGGACTCAGGCAACTGTAAAACAACAACTGGGCCCGCGTTCGTATTGTTGTATTTTGGCGAACAATCACAGAGAAATAAAACGTCACCTGGATCAAATTAGAAACCAAAGCACTAACAATCATACATCGCCTAATGCGAAAACACCTGATGTCGAAAGCAATTGTTCAGTAGATGACAATTCCAAAACCAACAATGAACAAATAGTTTCTCAACCAACACCCACCAGGAGAGAGTTGAGACCACGTGAGGCAGGGAAGGTAGTAAAGCGTATTTAACAATAAAATAATATAAAGAAAGGAATTATGAAATCAAATTATGTACAAATTAAACACTGAAACAAATACTAAACAGATTAAGAAGAAAGAAAAATACGAAATCACATAAATTTTATATACGCTAATTAGATTAAGTACACAAATCAAATTGTTATAAGAAAATAGATTTGTAAATGACATGTATATTAAACATCTAAGGAGAGGCGTGTTAGGTATTATATTAATATCTATATACGGTCACACCATCCAAGGGATATAGAATAAAAGAGAATCTTGAAGACAACGCGTGCTTAAGTCTGAGTGTCAATACACTACAATTATTTACGGCATTATTTCCTGAATTATTTCGATTCGATCCATAATTATTTCTGGAAGCACTTGGGTTTTGATTGTTTCAATCGTTACTACTATAGCGAGGGTAATAAGTTCCAACATTCCTACGATTGTTATTTCCGTTTCTTGAATGTTCGTGATTCTTGTTATCAGTTACGAAATTTTCGTAGATTCCTAACTCTTGAGCTGATTTTTCTAGATTAGCCATAGTAGAAATGTCTTTTTTTGCTAAAATGATGAATAGTTTATTGGGTAGAGCATCTTCTATGGTATGTCTGGTGGCATTTGCCAGAGCGTTCTTAAAGATTATCTTATTTTCTGGGCTAGTCTCCAGATTTAGTTTACTTACTATAACATTTGACTTAATTTCTAGTTCTTCTACGAACTTACGAAGAATATTCCCATTGAATTTGGTGTCGTGTAATTGTTGTAGCAGCGTCTCGTATGGAGTGTGGTTGTTGAATTTGCTGATTAGGGCTGCTTTTAGATTGGTCCAGGTGTTGGGTTGAAGGCTTTGTGATAAAAGTTGTGCTCGTCCGCACAGTTGACCCTCAGTGGCTCCGTACATGATGCTTTGTTGCCGGATGTCTTCTGTTGAGTACAATTCGGAGATGTACTCGATCCTACTTATGAACGAGCTTAGGCGTTCTTGGCATCCGTCGTATGGTGGAATTTGCCTGATTGACTTCAAGGCTTGGTTCAGGTGTATTTCTGTTAGCAACATGTTGATTTCTTTTTATTTATTTATTTTTTCTAATATTAATTGAGTTTCGTGTGTAGATTCTTTGGCGGATCTCTTTAGTATTAGCGTTACTTTTTTCTCTGATCACTGTAGGTTATTACGCACTGTAACTGTCACTACGCCAATTGATCGTCTTAAAAAAAAGGATTCACTTTTAACTGAGATCCTACCGGCTGCGCCAATTAAATATGCGACACTTCAGTTTACGTTTTAAAAAAGGTTTTATTCTTCACTTAAACTTTAGCGTACATTGATTAGTTATTTCCCCGACGATGACTGAGGTCTGAAGTCTTGAACGGAATTAACTTTGGTTGAATTCTCCGACAGTGTCGCGATTGACGTTTGTCTTGAACAGAACTGAGTTGGCTTCTTAGATGCAGACTATTTATATTATGATGCTCGGTTTGGGATTTGGATTTGGATTCGGAGGTGTTGGCTTCGACTTCGGCTTCGGAGATGGAGTACGTGACTCGATCGATATGTGGGAAAGGCGGCTTTTGATGAAAGGCTTCCGCTGCGTATGATCGGTGTTGCATTACTTGGGGGTGGCTGAGAATAGGGCCTCTGATTGGTCAGCTAGGATGGTGTGATTCTTGAGAATCGATTCGTAATTGATCTCTGAAGAGTGGCGTGATTCTGGTGCGGCTGGATTCTAGTGCGGCTGGATTCTAGGGCGGCATCTATTGTTTTATGTTCAACTTCCAGTTTAGGGTGTTTGTTTACATTGCCTGCAATCGGCTGCGCGTGGTCCATTTCGAGCGTGAGATTGTTTATGAGGGTTCGAAGCTGAGGGTGTCGTATTGTTTATAGTATTGTGGGTGCAGGGTAATAGACATAGACAAGGGTATGCGGAGCATGGACTATAGATATGTCACTATATATATATGCGTGTGTGTGGTCGTAATGATTCCGCTTGCCTACACCTTTCGATTGTGCCCCCAGCATTCGGGAGAACCCAAAACGAAATAAATATTTTAAGTGGCCTCAAGAGAAACTTTTCGGCTAAATCTGCCCGAGGGAGCTATTTGGCGATATATAATGTTACGGCTACGGGCTGGTTAAATCTTGTTGGCAATGCAGCCTCAGCAGGAAAGGGAATCGGGGTTAGTGCACTATACTGCGCTCTGGGCTCAGCTCGCCGGCTGGGGTCGGGGTCTTTCCTATCCCTATACTTCCTTGTTCTCGCCATATTATAAAAATTTAAGTGCATTTACACAGAATCTACTTTGATCAAAAAAAAAAAAAAAAACAAATGTAATCAATCTCCGGTCGGCATAGATGGCAAGAAGGAATCCGGTAGTCGCGTATTTAAATTAGTGATCCTAGGTGTAGGAGATCACTAGTTCCACATGGCCCCTAACGTAACTACCGCTGCATTATTACACTTGATGCATCATTGGCATTATGTACTTAGACAGAATGGTTGTTATTTATTCCAAATTCATGTTAATTCAAAATAGTTCTATTAATCAAGATTCAAAAGATTCATATATAACAAAAGGTTCATTAACTTAAGAATATAAAAGAAGCAAAACTGCGCCTTTTTACTCACGAAGGTCAACATTTCCATTCAATACAAAACTAATGATCATTACCAAATTCAAACACTTTCCTTGACGAGCTCGTTGGGCCCAATGAACTGCTTCGGTAGCTGTGGAACAATATTAATTATATAAAATAGTAAAGAATTAAAGAATGATATTTTGGCAGACATTGCCAGAGTGAATCAAGGCTTAACATTGAGTTGATTAGGAAAGGACTTAAGACATATGATAAAGAAATTAATTCTATAGGAAAGATATTCCTTAATATAACTGTATATGTTTATATGATTTTACATTTAAAGTCAAATTTAATTGAAGTGCAAACACAAGAATGCAAGCAAAAGAAAAGAACAAGACAAAGCAAAGAGAATGTCGATGATCAAATTAAGGCACGCCAAGCTCGCTCTTGGCGTGTGAGCTATCACGCTCTCACTTTCATTACGCGGCACCGCTGCTATACCCTGCTATTTCGCGGGTATGTTCGTACTCACGAATCGATGATCCCATGTTGTCCACGACACAGGTCACCCTAGATTCCGATTCCTGATCTTGTATTCACATCTTCTGCACAATTTTAGCTGACATAAATTTCCACCTTAATTCCTAGGCGTTGTCGATTCCGCATCAAGGATGTTGAGTTGCATCTCGCAAGATACGCTTAGAGGGCATTCAAAAGTCGATACAGACCGTCCGTACAACGGAAACGCTGGTAATTCGAAGCGGCCAAAAATAAGACACTGGAGGTTGCGTGGGGGGGGGGGGTTAGGCGTGAGAGCGGCAAAGCACTGCAGACCTCCAGTGACCAAGAGATTCTGTAATAGATTCGGAATTCAGTGAATGTACCAAACCTGCTTTCCTCTATAATCACCTTCTTTTTCTCTACGTAGCACTTTGCACTTTCACCACACAATATAGCTTGATCTTGCTTTTTAGTCGATTCTCCGCCGACTTGCAGTTATGTTATTTGGTATGTATTATGTAATACAGGGACACGTGAACTTCCACTAGAGTTTGACACTATTGGCACAGGCACAACCGAAGTGTTTTGGGAGAAAAATGGAATTGATCCGCGTGTTCACCGTCGCTGTCGGCTTAAGCGGCATAGACGAGCTTTAACGGGACCCTTCCATGGAATTCGGTCTCGAGAGACGAAAAAGAACATTCGAGCAATTAAAGCTCCATATTCGAAGTAGCTGTTTTTAAAGCCTTGGTGTTCGAACTAATCAAGTTGGCGCGTGATTTGAATCTGCTTTATATCTGGGAAATTATTAGGGAATTTAATCTGGGTTTGCTTCACTGGCCACTACAGATGCTGAGAGGGGGGCGACACTTTCACTGATGACGACATCAGCCAAGAGTGTGCTTCGTTCCCGTTGCCGTGCCCCTGTATTCGATTTCCCCTCGCGACGACCCGTTACACGCGTCGTATGAGTAATATTGTTTCGGTCATGCTGCTGCTGCTGCTGCTGCTGATGACGTTGCGCTTTTTCTTTGAGCTCTTTCCTGCGGCTGCCATTTCCCATTATCCCCATTACACAAGCACCGAAAATAGTTTTTCGTGCATCGCCGAGTGCGTTCGTATCGTTTCTGCTCTTTATTTCTTCTTGATATTTCTGGGTGTTAGCAGCAGATTGCAACGGGTGGAAGAAAATAAGTTGAAAAGAGTTGCCACAAACAGAAACAGCAATCAAACCACGAAGAAGCATGTACAGTACAAATAAAGGGCACAAGTTCTAGGGTAGCTCTTGGCTGTACACAGTTCTCGTTCATAACTAATTTGCGATTTTCTGGGAGTGCACTACATTGAAGGAGCTCTGAAAAAGTAACCAAATGATCACCTGAACAATTTCACAGTGTGGCCCTTGAATGGGGGGTATCCACTAGTCAGTAGCATTCCCTTTTCTTTAGCTTTTTCGGGAGCGGGATTATCAGACCAGCTCCCCTCCCCTCGTCGTAAGAAAACTACGCAGTGTGAACGCTTTCGAATTGGCCATTAAAAAGCAAACCGAGGCGAGGTGTTAGTAAAATGTTCAGCATTTGCCCAAAAATCAGACAAATAAAATGTTAAGCGGAGCAATTCAGTGAAGGAATCCCAGGAAAGTTATCGAATATTCTGGTTCTGTGTATTTTTGGAGAAACGGATTTTGATTGTCAAAGGCCTGGCCTACATGCAGAGTGGCAGGAATGGCGTACATTTAAACATTTTAACAATTCGTGGAGTAGCCAGATCGGAATGCAATTGGTTCTCGAGTGTTTATCTCTGTTTATGCGGAATACAAATTGCACATTGCAAATCAAATCATATTAAATCGAATGGAATAGCCTTCCAGCCAGATGCACCGGCAGCAGCCTTAGCCTCCAGCCTTAGCTATGCGAATCGTTTGCATAAATTAGAATAGATTTTGTAGGAGCAGGACGGTGCGGAACGGTGCGGAGCTGCTGCCAGCACTTATTTCACACCCGATCGATCCCGCCCCCCCGGGTGGCAGTGTGGCCATTGTTTGCATCGTTTAAAAATACATTTAGTTTGCTAAATATGTATTAAAAATAATCTCGCACACAGCCCCAGCCCAAGAGCGCCATGCATGCAAATCACTTCTCAGGTTATGTTTTTTTTTTCGTCCATTTAACGCCGTTCTGTGTTCAATCGCCTGTGAAATCCGGCTAAAGGAACGAGTGTGGGGGCAGGTTTAATAAAAAAAAAAACTGTTTCGAAAAAAAGCCTGTTGGGGCCGGCCCAGTGATTTGTAAAAAGTTTGTGTGGCCGACTCGCATCGGTTTAATTTCCATAATCCCAAACAGAAGAATTCCCCGCAAAAAAAACGCAAACATTGTTGTATACAGTGGATTGATGGACTCTTCCCTGAATCAAAGTGAAATATTGCCCCCCCACAAATCGTTCACGTGGCTGCCGCATGGCCGGAGGTGCTTGCAAGATGCAACATCTCTGGCGTGCCTCAGGTAAACAACCTTCCTGGAGAAAACTATTCGCACATCTTGGAACGCTTTCCGTGTGTGGGGATGATTATTTTTGGCATGCCCGGTAGATGGACAATAACAAGAACAGAACAAAAACAAGAACCGCAATGCAGTGCAATTCAATTTACAGCTAGAATATATTTTTAAAGATACGCGTATAGCTGCATTTTCCCTCTCTCTATTTATATATACTCGTATATGCTTTGGTGTTTATTTATAGCAAAGGTTTATTTATGGCTGCAACTGAAGAGAAACGCAACTGCAGCAAATGCAGCAGCCTTCGCCATCTCGAATGTGGTCAATGAATCCGAATCCACCGTCAAAGAAGCTGTGGCTGAGAGGCAGGTGAAGGCGCTGGTGCCGGGGCAGATCCATAAATCAGCCAATAAATGACACTTGCAAGCCAATTGGCCTCCGGGTTAATGATAATGGCTGCAATGAAGCCGCCCAGAGACAGAGACACACTGCCCTCAAAAGCAGACGATTAACCCCATCCCCCCCGGGGGCTGGCGCTGACCCACCAGGGGAATCAAATCATTATCAAGTATACGCAGCATTCAACGGGGAGCAATTAGCGAGTTCAAAGTACCCCTGCGCTAAGGTTGAGGTGAGCCCACCACTTGGTCTAAGTTGCTGAGCTTTCTAATATTTTTTTTTGGCATATTTCTGCGTTATAATTAGCTGATAGGGTGGCAATATCAAAGGGAAATCGCAGGAAAATCGATGATACAAATTATGGGCAATTAATGGTCGATATGGAAATGGTGGAAAAGGCTTTGGATTTCCGTTTGCGTTTCTGATTGAAATTTGTGGAGGTGGCAGGTGGGAACTTAGTTCGCAGCAAGGACACAAAACAAGGTAAACATGTTTTGCAACAGTCGTGTGGCAGCCAAGGCCCACATAAATGCACAGCCACTGGCGCACTGGCACTTCTATTTCCATTTCCACATCTGCCTGCTGCACTCAAAGGAAGCCTCTGACCACTCAATGTAAAACCAATAGGAAACAACAAATCCGACAATGGGAAAACTGAACTGAAAGCATGTTTTCGCCTGCCGCCCGATGTTTACGCTGAAGGTGGCATTTCCAACGTGAGGAGCCAGGAGGGTGCGGAGTAGGAGGCGGTTCACCCATGGAACAAGGCTGCACTCTATAGAGGTGCGTGCCTGCTAATAATTCGACAAAGACTACAACAGATTCGTTGCGGGTAGCGGGGCACGGGGCACGGGCACGGGGCACACAAGATAGATGGCATAAAAATCGAATGGGACCCCAGCAATTTATGTAGATATATACATATATAAGTTCTCTGGGGCTATCGATCCGAGAGATAGATTCCTCGCTTTGGAGGAATACTCATTTCCTTTCCTCTGTTTTATATACTTAATATATATATATGTATATAGATGATGTTGTTGTTGTCTGTTTGTGCACCAGGAAATGTTTTCGAGCCGAACATCTATAATCTTTCCGTGGCTACATATATCCTGTAGATACATGGCCCAGATGATGATTCCCTCTTTATGCATCATTTGCGATACACTCGTACTGCACATAGTACAACAAAACATGGACAAAAGTTCTCGGAACAATATGCTAACTCACTGCGAATTACAATGAAATCGTTTAACCTATATCTACATGTATGCACAGCATCTCGTACGAGCATCTGTGTCTGGGTCTATGTCTATGACAAGTTCTCCGGCCCCCCTTCGGCCTTTCCAGCTGGCGGCCTTTGCTTTTATGGTTTTATTATCTGATTTAAACAAGTAAATAAATAAAGCGAAAACAACCTGTGTGCCCGGCCGATATCGGACTCTATAGAGAACTGGGCAACTGTGCCTCCCGCGTTCCGTTGCCGTAGTTTATTTTGACAGCTGTCATCTGGCGGCGCGCACGAGATGGACAATATAATACAGTGAATATACGTGTAGTACCCATGCAAATATTTTGCCTGTCACTTGCAACATTTAAATTATTTATGACGAACCGATTGTGGGCCAGAAGCTCGGACTGAATGAATTTCACTCGAAGTGGAAATTATGAAATAATAATTGTGGGACGGTGGGTGGAAGGCGGAAGGCTCCCCCTTATGTGCAACATGTACCGGGTATCTCTAGGTTAACCAATTTCATGTGGGCCGTGTGGAGCCAATGACAAACTCTACTACTCGTATCAGAGGCCCAAGCAGAGAGCAGCGCACAAACTGATTGTCAAATTGACGTCAGAGCCGCGTGGGGTAGGCTGTCGATAAATCTGCGCATATCGGGGGTGTTGTTTGCCAGGATCAGGGCACCAAAAGCTGTCTATATGGTTTACTAGTAGTTACCTCCATGCACCGTTTGGACAGGCTGCGGCAGATGCGCTTGTAGAAGGGCGCCATGATTCACGCGAACACTTTGTTGGGATTCTATGTAGAACGGTAACCGGCTTGATGGTGTCGACTGCTTGTGTAAGTGGATAAATTATCTGCGTTCTGATATTGTCTCTTTGAAGGCACAGCGTTTACATAGCGAACAGATTTCGACAAGATAACTTATGAGCAGGAGATTTGATAGATACTTCACTGAATAACAATAAACCGATTAAAAACACGATATGTAATCGATACTACGCAGCGATTAAATGCTTCTTCCGTTACGATGCCAGACGATGCGTTGCTTTACCGTTGCTTTGCTTTACTGAATCGATCGCCGCCTACGCGTCGTTTTTATGAGCTGACAACATCGGCCAGAGAGAACAGATACGTAGATACAAAGATACACTGAGAGAGAGAGAAAGATAGAGCGACCAGGGAAATTGGGAGAGAGTGAGAGCAAACCGCAAAAAGCAAAAAGCAGACCGTACCGATAAACAGCGAGCGGCGAACGAAGACAGAACGGAGCTGGAGAACATAAGAGAGTTTTCCGCTTTCCACTCATATATTTACCATAGCTCGCAAACGACGGTCAACACTTTTTCCCTTTGCTGTCTCGTCACTGACAAAACCGAAAAAGACCACGAAGACACGGTCTCTTACTGAGCAGAACACTTTTTGTCTCTTCGCTTGTGTTATGTGTTTCGGCTTTTCGGGTGAGCCCGACACACGATCGTGTCTCACAATAACAACTTAGAAAGACACTTTGGTCAAGCGCTCACAGCAAAAGTGTCTTTAGATGAGCAGAACCAAAAAAGTGTCTGAGTAAAGTGTTTTTAGTTTTTTTTTTCGTGTATATGTTTATTTATTCATGTTTTCCGCATCTTTTGGGCTATTGTATTGTAATATGTATATTTATTTGCAAAATTGGCAAACGAACATTTTCGTTTTGCTTTTCACGATTCATTTTAAGCTCCAATAGTCAAACCGTATAGAATTCACAAAAATTGATAGTTGCCATAAGCATCACACGTACAAGCACGCATACATACGCAAAAGATACTTTGTTCGTTCACTCGCGACAAGATGCTCAGTGAAAAACAGGAACAAAAGAGAAGTGAAAAAATCGGTCTTTGCTTGAGCGAAGAGCGAGTTGAGCAAAAACAGATTTGATCGGGTCTTTTCAGTCCATTTTCTCAATGTGTCCGTCAATGAGAGGTTTTTTTCAGACACGCCAAAAGTGTCAACAGCTATTTGCGGGCTATGATATTTACTCATAAGGGAATTACGGGTATGGGTATAAGGGACTATACGTACTTGTTGGACAACGATGGTGGCGCGTGGCTGCTTGCAGACAGCAGCCGCCTCCATGGGATTGGCGGTCACATTGATGGGTCCGGCGCCACGCTCCTCCAACTGGAAACCGTAATCCTCCTTGGGTCTGTTCTTCGACTTGCTCTTGAAGGAGCGCTTTCGGGTGGCGTCCGCCGTTGAACTGAGGGCCTGCTGGCCGGAGTCGCTGCCCGGACTGGGCATGTGCAGGTTGAGGGTGGAGCTGGAACCGTGCTTGGGCGGGATCCGCTCAAACTTGTTGGCTATGTCGTCGAACTTGTTCAGCTCCGCGTAGGAGTGGTCGGTTGTGCTGGTTCTCCCGGATGGTCGTGTGGATCACCGAGTCCGGCCGGATACGCTTCGAGTTCTTCCGGGACGGTGGTCGGTCCCTCTCCCACTCCCGTTGCTGTTGCTGCTGCTGCAGCTGCTCTTGTTGGGTGAGCCGCGAGTACTGCTGGAAAATGTCTGCCCCCAGCTTCCGCTCGTACACCGAACGGTTCTCCGCCTCGTCCGAGTCGCTGCTGGCGCTGGCCGTCGACGAGCTGCGGGCAAAGCACTCCCTCTGGATTCTCTCGTGGTCCAGGGCCTCCCGGTCGAAGGGAAACATGGTGCCAGGCGCCGCCGCCAGCTTGCGCAGACAGCGCTCGCTGCTGCCGCTGGAGGAGCTCGAGGAGTACTTCCTCTGCTGGGCACTCATCGAGGACGAGGGCGACAGCTGCTGGGGGGTCTGCCGCTGGTTCTGGTGCTGGTGCTGTTGCTTGCCGGATGCGCTGAAAAGGTGCCCATCCTTCGTCGTGGGCGGCGCTGAGCTGACCTTGGCGATGGCGCCCGTGGCGGCGGAGGGTGTGGTACGCTTCTTTTCCCGCTTGGGGCTGCTGCGCCGGCTGTTCGATGTCGAAACTCCGGGGGATATGTATGTTCGAGAGCTATCATTAGCATTTGGTTCGCGCTCCCTGGGCCGAAGCTTCTTGTTGCGATTGGCGGCGCTTGCCCAGCTCCGCTCGTCATCCTCCTCATCGCCCTCGCTAGCCGCCACAGTGCGACCCCCACCACCTCCGGGACCAATTCCTCCCTCCGTTCCGGCTCCAACTCCTTTTCGCGCTGCTCCGTTGGTGAATCCCGCGTTGTGCGAGTTGGGCGAGTTGTAGCCGCGCCGTGTCTGATGTGCTTGTGCTTGTGCCTGCACCTGTGCCCGGGGCTCGTCCTTAAATGGGAAGTGACTGCGGGCCTTCTCGCTGCTGCGCGCCGACTTGGGCGACAGCGGGGGATCGAAGGTGAAGTGGTCCCGGGCCCGTGTCGGCGGAGGCGCCGTGCTGGGCTGTCGCTCCTCCCTCCGGCTGCCGGGTGAGTGGCCACCCGCCGCTTGGCGCCGCTGTGACGAGAGCAGTGGAGTGGTGGACGATTGGTGGCCAGTCAGGATGGATAAACAGGATTCTTGGCTCTGGAAACAAAAGGAAAGTGCCAAAACAGAGACATTTGTTAAGCTGATTTGTTAAGTGCTGCAAAAGGTTTGGAAAAAGAGTGTTGTAAATCGCAATAATTGGAAAATATTCTGTTCTTCAAAATCGCAATTAAAGAAAGCCTGTTTAAACAAAGTACGGGAACGGGAGTACTCTTCAAATAATCCATGAAAAATGGCACACGACCATCAAATCAGTCTGCTCTCTAATGAATCCCTGTCCTCACCTCTGTGTTGTCCTGCAGATTCATGTCGGGCCTCGGCGGATAGCGCGAGCAGCTCGTTAGTTCCAGCTCAGTGCCGCCGCCTCTGCGTCCATTAGCAGAACCACAGCCGCCCATCTCGTGCTCGGAATCGATTTGAATGGCGGTGAGCAGGGGCTCCTCCTGTGAACTGAATAGCGGCTCACTGGGACCATAGTCGAAGGAGAGCGTATAACAAAAGATGCAAAGCAGGGTTGAGTTGGAGACGGGGAGCAGATTAATTAGTTAATTAATTAATTAATTAATTAAACGAGCTCTGGCTGTGGCTGTGGCCAGGACATCCATCAACCAATCAATACATACCCAAGTCCAGGGAATCGCACGTCTCCGAGGTGTCCGTGTGGGTTACGTTCGTGATGAGAGTGCTGGCCGAGTCCGCGGACGTATTGATGTTGGTGTCCGGAATAGAGGCCGACGATGTGCCCATCACCACCAGCTGCAAGGCATGCAAGGAGACCCACGTCACATGAGGTCCTCAAAGGGATTTTCAGCACTCACCTTGGGCACTCCACCTCCCACGCCCACGCTATGCATCGCCAGTCCGCATCCACTCACGGAATTGTGGTAGGCACTGGACACGGGATTCAGGGGCAGACCGTTCAGTGGCGTCGCTGACGACGAGGATGTCGAGGCATTTATCTTGTTCTTGATGCTGCGACCGCTCTTAAAGTATAGCCGCCGGAGAGCCGTGGCCGTCGACGAGCCGGAAGTACTGAAGCCATCGTTGCCCGACCCGCTGGAGTTGCTGCCGCCGGAGAAGATTCCCCCGCCGTTCAGAGCTGCGGCCACTGCTGCCCGCGTTGCCGTTGGGGTGGATGGCTTCGACCTGGACGCGCTGCTGGTGGGTGAAGCCACATTCGGGATGTTCCTGTTGGTGGGACGCGGCGATGAGCTCGGACTGGACACGGTCTGGGGCAGAACGGGAGTGGAAGTTTGTTGGGCGGACGAGGATTTTGCGTTGGAGCTGCCCCCCGATGTCTGGCCCAGAGTCAGGGCCATCATGGCAGCCGATCGGGTGCTCATGTAGCAGGCGGGCGGCCTGGATTTAATGGCGTTGGAATTGCTGTTGGTTCCTCTGCCCTGTGCTGCATTCGTTACGGCCGCCGTCATGGCTAGGGGGAGAGATAGAGCGAGAAAGAGATAGAGACTAACTTCAAGTCAAGTTGCGGTCTGTGATTCCAAGTTGGCTCCCAGATTGCTTCCGTCTGGCAGCAATGCTCTTGGTCTAGTAATCGCACAAGCAAACACGGCTGACCTCTCCGCTGCCTATCAGTAGAGCCCATCAAAAGGCCACCATTCGTCTGAATTGGCCACAAGAACAGCCAGCCGATTGTCCCTCCAATACTTGGGGGTCCTAAATCAACAAATATAATCGATAAACTATGGCGTGACAGAGGCGCCTCCCTACCAGCCCCAGCCACCCATTTGTCGTTCACATGTTGCTCCATTAAGTGACTCAGTCGCAGTAGGGGTTGCTCGATTATATTCCATGTGGAGGGTTGGGGCTGGGGCCGGGGTTGCAATATCCGCTGGCGACTTTCCCGATTCCAAGAGAGAGAGAGAGAGAGAGTGGCATGGTGGATTTTTGCACGTAAACAAAGCAACATTTTCGTGGAAACACAGCCAACAATAAAACAGCATTGAGATAATAATAAGCAAGTATTTCCCACCTCTGATATATTTATAACGATTTGCACTCTTTCAAGTAGAAGAAATTGCAAATTTCAAATATAGAAATTAGTCACGAGAAAACCGAATTTAAGATGGAAGGGCAACCTTTGAGAGCCCCCTTGGTTTCCATAACGACCCGGTAACCCAAATACCAAGCGGCGGCAGTCAAAGGTCAAGAAACCCGAGTGCCAGAAAAGAGGTCGATTCTGGCGACGACTTGGCCCAAAAATCGCAGAAAGTTTGACAGGAGCCGGAAATGATATGGCCACATCCATTTGCATATTTTCGCTGTACATTATTTATCCGAATCCGAAACTATTATGCAGAACTCAAAATCTCTAAAGAAATAGCGAGAGTAGCCAACGCAATTCTTGGTAATTGTGGAGGATTTGATTTGGTCCCCGAGGGCGCCCAAAGACTTTTGGGCCAGAGAGTGATGCCAAGAGTCTCGTGTCATTGGTCCGTTTACACATCTCTGGGGTGTAGTGGGGTGGGGGCCCATTGACGTCATTGTTATTACACAAAAAGGCGGATTCGAATTTAGAATAGATCTTTGCATGCGAGTTTGTGGGGGGGGGGGAGGGGGTGGGTACGGGCGATACATGTCGAGGACGTTGTCGTGCCACTTGGCAAAGAGACAGAAAGTCTGCTGACAAAATTCTCACTTTAATTCAATTAATTATTGTGTTTTTATAGATGCTCATGTTTGTTGTTGTTGCGGCCGCTGGGGCTATTAATAAATTCTAAGAAAAGCACAGCGACAACATGCACAAATGATGATCGTGATGATGATCAGCAAAAACACATTCGAATATACTAAATATATATCATATTGAAAAACAACGAAACGAAAGCGAAAGGCATAGCAGCGTCATGACCTCGTTCAATATTCTCTATGTCTCTCTCTCTCTCGCCCTCTCTTGCAGCACTCGAATGCTATGTTTGCACCTATTAGGACGGCTACAGTGATGACTCCTGTGTAAGGAACGCCAGTGCCGTCAAGGTTCTCAACTGTCACAAGAAGTACTGCCTCACGATGCAGGAGTCGATTGTAAGACTTTAGACTTTCGTTCATTTAATACCATTTCCGCTTTTTGGTATCGTATCAATAGATCTAGCTAGATTCGCAGATCTTGTTTCGGAAACGTGCTGGCAGACGCCGGTTTTCCCTGAGCGTGAGTCCTTTTCGAAATGATCGTAAAAAGTCGGTGCGGAACGTGCCGCAAAGGTTTCCAGACATGGCCGCCACGGCCATTGACTGGCGTTTAACTCTTCACGTATGCGGGCAGCACAGCACCCTCCCGCGCATACAGTTGTAGTTGTTGCCGCATCGCAGCTGTTGGGGCACGGCAACAAAGTAGTACATGGAATGCCTGATTTTTATGCACCGCTACAACTTTGTTGAAAAATGTTGCCATTGCGAAAGTTTTGTTCCTGCTGAAATTAGCGACTCTTACGTAGAGCAGAGCAGCCCCAGCAAGCTCAGTGCAAAAGAAAGCGACCATTAACTAGCTCCTGCCAGTGGCAGAGCCATGATACTCCAACTAATTGAATTCAGACCTGGCCTGGCCCACGCGTGGCCACGCGGCGTATGAGCAATGTCTGACATCTGTCTGTGGCTGGCCAGGAGTGTCAGCTGTGTGTGTGTGTGTGTGCTTTTGTTTTTGTGGCCTGGCTGCAATCAAATGCAAAGTCAAGCACTTGACTGTTGAGAGTTCATCCTCGGATCCTGTCCGAGTCCTAGATTGTTTTCGTGCTATTGAAAGCATTTCCCGCTTTAATTTCACACTCTAAGCAGCTCAAATCAAAAACAAAGAGCGACAGTAAAATAACCAGCCCAAAAAAAAGGGAGGCAGCTAAAAACAGACTGCATAAAAAATCCATTACCATAATTTAATGGAAAGCAAGAAAGGCGTATAAAAAGCAGCCCCCACATAGAGGCCAGGCAGAGGCACAGGCACAGCGACACTCTCCCCCACACACACAGCCAGCGACATCCAGAGGAGTGTCTGAGGCTGGCGCTGGCTTAAACTGGCTTACATGCCCCACAAAGCCAACGTTGTCGCTGCTCGAGTCCTCCCCCATCCGTTCTGTTTGCATAACCAGATGAGTTTTACAATTTTCAGGTGCCTCATTAGATACCCCAAAATTGCTGATTCAATTTGGGAGGCATCAAAGACGTTGGTCTAGCTGGGATTAAGCTGCGATTCTTTAAAGTTCAGGGTACAGTATATAGGCATATAGGAGTCCATATTCCATGCAGTTTGTTTACTGCTTAATGGCAATAAAAAGTTTGTGCGACTCGTCCCCCTGGTCTCTTCTGGTCTCTGCTAGATGTCTCTGATGCATCAGATGGGGGGAGCAACTGTAGTACCGCTGTGCAGGCAATCAGCTACTGTGCCCCTTGCCCCAAGTAGAAAAATCTTAATTTAAATTCCATTCAGAGAACGGCAATAAACGAAATTCAAGTGAAGGCCTAATTGTGATGAATGCCGGGCAATATCATTTATCAGGCACTCGAAAAGTTAGCCCATGTGGATGATTCCACAACCCATATTGCCGTCTACCATTCTGCTTTTCTTTCAGCGCAATGCGTGTGATATCAGTGATATCCTTTTTACGTGACTGCCCAAACTATCCCTTTCTCCTGGACCTTATATACGGACATTTGACAGATGCCGAATGGAAACACGCCGGACGGATCCTTCCGCCCCAACTACAGCTCCTGCCAGCAGAACATCTGCAACGGTCACAACGGACGCCTCAAGAACTCCACGGGTGGCTCGGCCAGCAGCAGGGGCATCCACAATGCCATTGTGCCGGGCAAGAATGCGGGCCGCAGCAGCCATGGCAACCTCCATGGATTCGGGGCATTCGGGCTCGGCCTATTCATTCTGTTACCCATTCACCTCCGATTCTGCTTGCCCCAGCTGCAAGTGGCATGGGCCACTTGTCCAAGCCAAGGGGAAACGCAGCAGAAAAAGTCTGGAATAAAAAGTTCGAGCTCTATCTGTGCTGGCGTTTTATCTCTCGCTGTGTCCCTGCAGGCAATTAAAACTGCTTTTAGGCCTCGAGGACACACACACACAGGTATAGGACTAATTAGTGCGGCCGGAGGGTTGTAATATCCTTTTATAGCCACCGAAATCGTATTACAAACTTTTTCGTGGTTTCGCGGATTATTGACATGGGAGCTTGGAGCCGAGTGCTGGAGCCTGGATGCTGGAGTTTGAAAGCAAAAGGCCAAACCGCACCACACATCGGTAATTGCATTGACCGTTATGCTTTTAGGCTCTCAGCATTGGATGTCGCTCTCTCTGTCTGTCTGGTCTCACTTCCGGCATATCCGTGCCGACGATGTCCCTCATCAGAATCGAATTTTATAAATTGTGTTTGTCTAATGGTCACTAATTGTGTTTGTCTAATGGTCCCGCTGACATCTTTACGCATTGAAACACGAAAAATCAAGTGCAAATTTTACACAAATGACTATGAAAATTATTTAAAACCATTCCCAGAAGGCTGTACCCAGTTGAAGATATATCCCATTAGCTATATGTGTGCTTATTTCTCTCTTTCGAGATCTAGTGGAAATTTTTGCAAACAACCATTTCAACTTCAACTCGATTCAACTTCCAGAGTGAGCGAGATTTGTTAGCCTTGCCTTATTTGGATTCCGTCCCAATAAATCAGAGAATTTGTCGAGTCCTTGTCCATATTAGAGTAGGTACAGTGCACCACAGTACAATGTGACAGGCAAGTATTTTGACACTACATACCATGAGGTACGTATGTCGTTTAAACCAGGTCAAAGCAAATCACCAAGCTAATGGTCAGTCAGTCAATTGAAACTGTAAATAAACGAATATGTTTTCAGAGACACTGTACTTGTGTTTGTCTAGTACATGGCTTCTCACGCATCAGAGTTGCCATGTGTGTCGCGTATGTACACTCGAGGCAGCGACAGTTTCAGTTCTCGTTTTTGGGGGTGCTGTGCTACTCCCTTGACACGCTTTTGGCGCTTTTGCAGAGCGCGACGACAAAAAGCAAACAATCAACAACAGCAACAACTTGAACAGGAAAAGTGACCTGGCACGCCCCATGCCGCCTCCTGCTAGTACATCAACAAAAATTTAAACTCGTCTACGCGGAGGCAAAACGGTTCAACCGATCCGCCCGACATGTGTTCTGTTCAACTTTTTAGATGGATAAGCTCTTTAAACGCGAACAGGTCAGGAGGCATGAGGCCAGAGGGGCAGATGGAAATAGGCAGCTTATGAACAAGTTTTAAATATTAAATATATATGTATATATATATCCATTTTATTGCGCCAAATTGCACTCACCGAAATATATGAAGTTGCCAGGTGTTCGGAGCAGAACCCAGCCGATTAGCTGCTTGCCAAATAGCACCTAATTCTTGGCCCTCAGCCGCTTATTTTGTTTGTTACTTATGTCTATGTCACTCATTTGTTTGTTAAAGCTTTGCGCTTGCTTGCCCTGCTAAACGCTCTCTGCCAGCTCGCTCTTCGCTATCTCCGCTTTGCGTCTGCCTACCGACGTCGGCCGAGCGAAGCTGCGCTTAGCGATCTGAGCGGCAATGTAAAGGGCAGGCAAGCCACACTTGCAATTTGGATGTCACGCATTAAAGAACATATCGTAATTTTATTTCTGCGCCGAGTTTTATTTAATTCGAAATAATTAGTCGGCCGATTGGGGATAAAAAACATTATCTCCACATAAAATTTGGTGACCCCGACGTGATCTCTGAGTTGCAGTGTCAATTAATAATCATTCGCGATCGACATTCGTTAGCCCTAGCAAATTTTCGGCGGTTAAGCACAATTCGGTGCTAAAACATACTTACATACACCTACATACATACACGCATTGCTGGCTATTAATTTCTCTGTCGCGACAATTCGGTCAGTGCAGTGCAGCGAACTCACTAATACACACAAGCGGAGTACAAAGCGGAATCGGACAGCTCGCACAGCTAAAGGCATTAGCTGTAATCCCTTTGCTTTCGGTTCCCACGTTTATACGTCTACAGGGTGTCTTTTTCGGTCGTGCTGAGTGACTCTTTTAAAACCTCAACATGGCAGCACCTGAGCCTACCAATGTCGCGAACGCAGCAATGCCGAGTGATGTAGATTTCTACAAGCACAAGGCCGAGTCCATCGCGCGCCAACTAAAGGCCATGGATCGCTTTCTCACCAAGGAAGAGCTTGCCGAGTTAGATGAGGCAGAACTTCAAGCTCGCTTAGAGCAAATCGAGCGAATGAATGCGGATTTCGATGCCGCTCAAACGAGCCTTGAAAGGCTGGATTTCCTGCAGTTAGCCCATGATGCCCGGCTGGACTTTTCGAATGTTTATGTCAAGGTTAGGTCCAGGCTGTCGCGGGAGTTGATGGCTGCTCGCACGGTAAATGTTGCCAATTCAACGGCTCGGCATACTCTCGAGGGGAATTCTTCGTTGTTCGCCTATA
Organism: Drosophila miranda; assembly: GCF_003369915.1. NCBI lineage: Eukaryota > Metazoa > Arthropoda > Insecta > Diptera > Drosophilidae > Drosophila > Drosophila miranda. The sequence goes on from NW_022881603.1 coordinate 17,165,338, forward strand.
ATAGTATAGGCCGTTCTCGAATGCCCGAGTTGCAGCTTCCGCGATTCGGGGGAACTACATGGATTGGCCAGAATTCCACTCGATGTTCTCGACAATGGTGCACAAAGACCATCGTATACCAATCATCGAAAAATTCCAATATCTTCGTGGATGTCTAGATGGTGCTGCGCTGGATACGATTCGTTCCTTGGAACTTTCTGAGGAGAATTACGACAAGGCGTTGAATTTACTAATGCTGCGATTCGATAATAAACTGTTACATTTTCAGGCACACGTAAAGGCTATTTTCGGGCTGCAAGGGGTGGAGAAGGGCTCGGCTATCGGCTTGCGCGCGCTCAGCGACAAAATCAATTCGCACTTGCGTGCACTTCAGACCTTGGCGACCCCGCAGGAGATATCCGATGGGTTGCTGATCTTCATCATAGGCACGAAACTGGACCACAAAACAAAGGAGAAATGGGAAGAGAACTTGCCGACGTCAGGATTGCCTCGGTGGTCAAGCATGGCCTCATTTCTGGAAGCGAGATGTCGGATGCTGGAGAATTTGGGATCAGCCATGGCAACAAGTCCTAGTCAACAGGTGGCAGAAGACAAACCTGTCACCCTTATCACATCCAGTAACGACCATCCTAACCCCATATGTAACCATTGCAATTCCTCCGAGCATTACATATCTAGATGTCAGGCATTCCTGAATCTCTCTGCGTTTGAACGATACAAAGAAGCAAAGAAGAGCCGCTTGTGTTTGAACTGCCTCAACAAAGGCCATGAATTGCAGAGGTGCAGGTCAGGACTTTGCAGGCATTGCCAGGCCAAACATCACACGCTACTCCACATTCCATCGGGAACTGATGCTTCATCTTCCTCTTCACCGGCCGAGGAATCGATCCAGCAAGAGGCCGCGACTGTGCTTCTAGCAAGCGGGTGTTCCAGCCCTCCCCCCTCGATCCAGAAATCTCAGCCTAGCCAGAACGTGTTGCTACCTACTGCCCTCGTCCATGTAACAGATCGTTATGGAGCACTTATCCCATGTCGTGCCATTTTGGATTCTGCATCACAGGCAAACTTTGTAACATCTAGACTTGCTGATCAGTTGCAGTTGGATCATCGCTCGTCTTATGTTCACATCTCTGGAATCGGAGATTCCATTCTACCTTCGAGCAAGTCTGTACATATAGTTGTACAATCCCAGGACGCAAGCTATCGAGCTTCCTTTGCTGCAATTGTCACCAACTCAATTACGGAAATGCAGCCTAACTTCGGCGTAGACGCAAAGGATTGGCCAATGCCGAATAATCTAAAACTAGCTGATCCTAATTTCTCCAAGCCCCAACGTATCGATCTGTTGATAGGTTCTGGTTTGTTCTTCGATTTAATGTGCGTCGGACAGATTCGACTATCAGCCCAATTGCCAACATTGCAGGAGACTAAACTTGGTTGGATAGTATCAGGAAGCATTGATAGCTCGGAGAATAAGCGTGCAGCTTTAGCCGCTTTTGAAAATTCTTCGTGCATCTCTATTGACGATTTTCGACCCACAACGCTGGAGTACCAAAACTTAGAGCAGCAATGCAGGAAGCAGCTGCTCGAGTGCCAGGTGCAAGTGGAAAAAATGCGATCGGAGAATCAGGAACTGCAGCGCGAACTTTTCCATATATTAAAAACCTACATATCCACGCTAAATGAAATTCAACTTTCAACAATTTCTACATTGCCAAATTTCCTGCCATTCTATGCAATTACAGAGGTTCCCGATGATCAAGACGTAATCACGACAAGCCGCTTTCGTAAAGAAGCGCCGATTGCTGCGTTCGACGATCATCCCAGCGTAGCCGCCAGCTGCGCCCAAGCAAGCATCTTCAAGAGGGCCGTTGGAAAAATAGCGGTTCTGCCCCTTCAGGATGGATCTGTTGAAAGCCTTTGCCTTCCAACGGGGGGTGAATGTTCGGAGCAGAACCCAGCCGATTAGCTGCTTGCCAAATAGCACCTAATTCTTGGCCCTCAGCCGCTTATTTTGTTTGTTACTTATGTCTATGTCACTCATTTGTTTGTTAAAGCTTTGCGCTTGCTTGCCCTGCTAAACGCTCTCTGCCAGCTCGCTCTTCGCTATCTCCGCTTTGCGTCTGCCTACCGACGTCGGCCGAGCGAAGCTGCGCTTAGCGATCTGAGCGGCAATGTAAAGGGCAGGCAAGCCACACTTGCAATTTGGATGTCACGCATTAAAGAACATATCGTAATTTTATTTCTGCGCCGAGTTTTATTTAATTCGAAATAATTAGTCGGCCGATTGGGGATAAAAAACATTATCTCCACAGCCAGGGATGCGACCACTTCCATACACCTCGTCAAATGAATGCAAACATCCATCCAGCTGGAGAGTGGTGGATGTGACATACTTAAGAAACGCACGAGTTTCGGGCGGAAGTAATTTTTATTTTTACTCTGCAAATATTGACTTGATCCCAATTGCGAGTCACCCAAAGAAATGTTGAAAGCATTCCTCCAGTCGGCGGTCCCGCTGAGGTGCCACGATGTGGGTGGGGTGGGGCGTGTAGGTGCAGGCGATGCTCACTTGACAGTTGGCCACCACAGCGGGCCATAAACAACGCAGGCCCCCAGAAATGGGTGGCCACGGCTGTGGTTCACTTTGTTCTTATATACCGCCAGCCAGCTCCCTTTGCGCGCTCAGGGAATTTCTTCAAAGAAAACCAGAAAGAAAGACTACCTCCTGAACACCCTTTGACATTCATATGGTGTGTGAAAAGAGTTTTCTTGGATTACCATACAAGATATTTGCGGTGTGGATTTGTATCCAGCAAAAGGCGACATTTAATGAAGCAGACTCTGCCCTTGATGCTCATTACGAATAGACAAGCTTATAGGAAAATACTTATTTCGCAGACTGGCATAAAACGGAATGCTGCATACCCTCTGGCAGGGTATAAAGAAGGTGTGCACTTGCAGACATTGTAAATTTACTCGACTTGAAATAAGGACGCGCCGTCAGATAAACGCTGACTATTCTGGATGGTGGGATGGAGGGGTGTCCACATTTCTGACTCAGCGGGCTGTCTTTTCTGCTCTGTGGTCTCCCACTGCTCCTCGCCCACAGATGGTGGGGGGATTGGCAATAGTGGAGTCCGATTGTGATCCCTTGGTCTGGTTATTGCCAATTGCCATTCGAGAATGGCTGTCTTTAGCCCATCCCCGATGCGAGCCAACTCCGGGCATTCCATCAGTGCGTTGAACCCCTCGGTCTGGACAGCAGTCTGTCCGCTGGGTCTTGGTCTCGTTCTGCTCGTTCCGTCTCCCTTTCTGGGAATTCAAAATAATGGCACAAAGCGAGTGAAATGCGTGCCGGAAACTATAGAACGGAACCCTTGTCTGCAACATCTTCCCATTATTATGGCACTGCACACAGTCACAGTCACTGTCACAATTACAGTCGCAATGCAGTTGTGTGTGTCTGCCTGGGACTGGGACTGGGGGACTCTCCTATAAAAAAGAGCAGGCAATTTATTATGCCAAAAGGAGGAAAGCGAAAACACCTACCCTACCTATGAACAATCACACACGGACAGAGAAATACTCAGTTATGGGCCCCCATCAAATGTAAGTGCCTGAGTATGTGTTATAAAAATCATTTTGACAAAAAATTCCCCATAACAATAACACAAAATACAAAATAAAATTAAAATTCAACCAAGAACAACATGAATAATCGAAAAATAAGATAAAGCAGCCGAAGGCGGAACCGGGCAGAGTGAAAGTCGCTTGATTTATGCCCTCTCCTGGCAGGGCAGCGGAATGGAAATCAGAGCGCGGGGAATGTGGAAAGGAACGCAAAAAGCGGCTGCTGCAGCGGCGACCTGGAAATGTGGAGCACGTTCCGGCAAGTGGGCGTGCAAGCTGCCAAGAGGCACGTCCATGTCTCCTTCCCTCTTTGCATAATATTAACATACCATTTTTCCATTTGTTTGCATATCTTTTTGGTTTTTTGGGTTAAAATATGAAATCAAATTCCTGGTCTCAATTCGACGGAGGAAATGGTAATTAAATAATTGAAGCATTGAATTAAATAAGGAAAGTAATTAAATTCAGGGAAATTCTTCGAAAAGATAGCCACGAATAGAGTTCGATATGGATACATGTACTTCATACATTCGTACATCCGATGTAAATACATATACATATGTACATACGTTTCTACCCACAAATTATTATACCCGATACTCAAAATGAGTATTGGGGTATATTAGATTTGTGGTGGAAATGGATGTGTGTAACGTCCAGAAGGAATCGTTTCCGACCCCATAAAGTATATATATTCTTGATCAGCATCAATAGCCGAGTCGATTGAGCCATGTCTGTCTGTCCGTCCGTCCGTCTGTCCGTCTGTCCGTCCCCTTCATCGCCTAGTGCTCAAAGACTATAAGAGCTAGAGCAACGATGTTTTGGATCCAGACTTCTGTGATATGTCACTGCTACAAAAATATTTCAAAACTTCGCCCCGCCCACTTCCGCCCCCACAAAGGACGAAAATCTGTGGCATCCACAATTTTAAAGATATGAGAAAACCAAAAACGTAGAATTGTAGAGAATGATCACATCTATCAGATTGCTGAATCTGGATCAGATCAGATCATTTTTATAGCCAATAGGAACAAATCAATTTGCAGTGGCTACGCAGCGCCCGACGTCACGCTCAGACTGATTTTCTGTCTCTCTCGCACGCACTCTTTGTCGTGTCGTTTAATATAAGCGGCGTCTGCCGGAGGAGAGCCATACTGACTTAGTATCGGGTATAACTGTAGAGTTGCGGTGTCCGCAGCAACTCACAACGTTCCCCCTCGTTGAATTGCTTGTTGATTATTTGCTTGCCACATTTTAATTAACTGGATTTCGTTTCGCAGAACGAATGTGTAACAGTAAGCTTTTGGCAGCGAGCACTGCTCTGAAATATTCTATCTATGCTCCAAAGGAATTTCATTTCCACTCGGTCGAATGCGAAATGTGGAAAAACTATTTTCGTCGACCCAAGAAAACTCATGAAAGTGTCAGTGAACTTTGGCGCAGACAAATCCGGCCGAGACGGGATGCACTGGCTGCACAGCTGAAGAGTGTTGCAATCGTTGACGTCATAGCAGTTGGAACAGAGGCGTCATCAGGCGGCAGAAGTAGAAGAGGCACGCAGCCAGATTGATGGGGAACTTGTGGCATAATTGAAACGGTTTTAAAAATCCATTCTTAATGTGTTTCGCCTTCGCTATTAAATCCTTTGCCATTTGTATTAAAAACAATTAGCGCCCGCGACGCCACTTTCCTTTGTCGACAGCGGGAGAGGGAGCGGGGGAGCGGGGGAGCCTTGCCTCCGGTTTTGGAGGGGGAAAATTAATTGATTGTCAAGATGAGGCAGCGGCAACAAATAAATGTGTCTGGTCATTCAGCAGGCGATATTTGTTGCCACACACTCGCATATAGAGTAGATAATGCATCGTCGTCTGTCAGCTATGAAATTACATTCACACATATCCGTGTACACACACACACGTACAAGTGTACATGGGAGAAGATCTTGCGGATTGGCACGCGTCGCCTGGCTAAAAGTGTCGGCTTGACTTCCATCAATATTTTGGCATTCCTGGCATTTTCCTCATTCCTCATCGAATCATCGCGCAGGGCTCGTGAAATTTGAGTGACTGTGTTGATCTGATCTGATCCAGATTCAGCAATCTGATAGATATGGTCATTATCTATGATTCTGCGTTTTTAGTTTTCTCGAATGTGCAATATTGTGGATGCAACAGATTTTCGTCCTTTGTGTGGGCGGAAGGGGATGGGGTGAAATTTTATTTATACACGTTTTATAGTAAGATCTAACAGGAGTGCGAATACCAAATTCGGTTACTCTAGCCTTAATAGTCTCTGAGATTTTTGAATATCCCCAGATTTTCGACCTTTGCGGGGGCGGAAGGGGGTGTGGCGAAATTTTGAAACAAACTCGTCTCGGTCCGATATATTAGGAGTGTGGATACCAAATTTGGTTGCTCTAGCTTTTGTAGTCTCTGAGATCTAGGCGCTAATGTTTTACTCTAAGCAAAGCCGCCTATGCTACGTGTGTGTTAGAGAAAGACAGGGCGAGAAAAAATGAAATTGTTTTCTTGATGCTGGCTATAATAATAATACGATCCAATTCAGATTCCGCAGTCTTAAAGATATGGTCATTCTCTACAATTCTACGTTTTTGGTTTTCTCATATCTTTAAAATTGTGGATGCCACAGATTTTCGTCCTTTGTGGGGGCGGAAGTGGGCGGGGCGAAGTTTTGAAATATTTTTGTAGCAGTGAAATATCACAGAAGTCTGCGTCCAAAACATCGTTGCTCTAGCTCTTATAGTCTTTAAGCACTAGGCGCTGATGGGGACGGACAGACGGACGGACGGACAGACGGACAGACGGACAGACAGACAGGGCTCAATCGACTCGGCTATTGATGCTGATCAAGAATATATATACTTTATGGGGTCGGAAACGATTCCTTCTGGACGTTACACACATCCACTTTTACCACAAATCTAATATCCCCCAATACTCATTTTGAGTATCGGGTATAAAAAGACCACAATTCTGCTTCCTCTCTGCCTTTGCCTGCCGTAAATGGCCGTCCAATTGGTAATGGCTCGACAAAAATCCCACATTCATATTTACGAACCATAAATATGGAATCGTACTACCAAAAAAAAGGAAAGGAAAAAAATAAAAGGAGGTTAACCAATTTGTTGGCTTGCGGCTGCTGTAAGGGACAACAAAAGAGGTGGTGGAGCCGGTCAAGGCATTGTAGCTTTTTACAAATGAGTTTCCGTATTTCATTCGGATTCCATGCATATTGCATTTTCTATAAATACAGTATTTGCCAACTGTTCTTTTTTATTTTCACTCTCAAACTGAGTCAATGCAGTGCGTGGGCGGAGGTGCAGATGCAGCTGCAACATCAACAGCAACAGCATCGGGGTGGCAGCATCAGCGCCGAAAATAAATTTCAAATATTTCACAAGCAAAATGAGCTAGAATTTTTAGGCGAATATTCGCTGTGCCATGCTGCGTGGGCAGCGATGGCCAAATGCAGGGGAAGTCAATGCGCTCTAGCCGAAAAAGTGAAAGCCAGCATCAATCATGTGAGCAGGCGAGGGGATATAGTTGTCAATCGATTCGCAAGAAGTTCAGGGTTGCCTACTGAACTGAACCGTTCGACAATAGTTCTCTACGATCCAGACTACAAGGTGGCAAAACAATAACACTCCCCCACACACCACACGTGCGATGTCTCAGCTAATTTTCATTGCCACAAGCGCGGACGGGCGTCCTTCAGGGCCTGCCAAATTCTAAATTTTGGCTAATTTGTCAACAGCCCCCCAGCATTATCCGCACATATCCGACAATTTGGGTAGAACCAAACATCTAACAAAAGCTGTACACATTCGCTACTTTCACTATATGGATAGTACGGATTGAATTACTGGAACCATGTGTCCGCTATAGAGAGCTTAGCTTGTACATATATAAATGGGCACCTAGTACTATTATATTTTACATGCAAATTCCAGGACACAAGTGTGTACCCTCACGTAAAGATGATGCCAGAAATTCCAACTGACGAAGCAGATATGCGATACACTGCATCAGCAGTAACCCACCAAGATGAGGCTCCTCCGTGCTTAGCCGCCTCCTTTGGCACTGACACTTGGCATTTCGCAACCTTCTCGAGCCAAGGCGAGCACTTCAGAAAATTGAAACTTTCAGTTTTATGCCACCATCGAGCACACAGCACAGTACTTTTACATGACCAAGTGCAACTCTTTTGGCTGACTTTTCAATTTTCTAATATGCTTTAAAGCTTCTGCTTGATGCTGTTGGGAGCGGCGCCTATTGCTTAATTCGATTTTGCTTGACTTTGATGCTGGCAAACTTCATTTGTCCGACTCTAAAAGCGTGAAATAGGATTAGGCTGACTTAAATCCATTTCTAGTTGGGCAACGATACAAAGTACCAATTAATAATTTATAGGAAATCAGATTTGAGAGGAGTTAGGGAAGAGAGGGAAGTTAGGGTTAGGGAAGACCACACCGCAGTGAGCCTCGAAGGCCAGGAGCGCTCACTGAGGATCTGCTCCGCATACATGGGGCATGAACAACCAGACCCCCCTCCACACACGCCTCTCCGGGCTCTAATCGCAGACTGCTCGGCCAAGGACATCGGCCTAATTGTGGGGTGCGATGCCAATGCACATCACTGTCAGTGGGGAAGCACTGACACAAACGAAAGGGGTGAGTACCTTTTCAGTTACTTACTGACCACTCAGATGGTCTTACTAAACCGGGGTAGTGATCCCACCTTTATCATTAAAAACCGCAAGGAGGTCCTGGACCTCACGCTTGCCTCTCATGAGATACAGCGTAACATTGTATCCTGGAGGGTCCTGGAAGAGCACTCCTTCTCGGACCACAGGTACGTGGAAACTGTCTTCTCCGTCTCAGTACCGAAGCCAGTCCGATTCCGAAACATCAGGCGGACAAACTGGACTCGGTACTCTGATTACCTCTGTCGTGTTCTCCCTGAGCCCCCATCTGAGGAGGAGTTCTCCACGGAGGCCACGACTCGTCTTCTTAAGATCTTTACCGACGCCTGCAATAAGGCGCTCGACAAAGCATGCCCCTCTGGCAAGAACAGAGGCCGGAAGAAACCTGAATGGTGGAATCCGAAACTGGGTGAACTCCGGAAAGCCTCCCGGAGACTCTTCAATAAAGCTAAGGCTGAAAACGTTGAGCAAAACTGGGCCGAATACAAGGCCAGTCTGTCAACCTACAACAAAGAACTTAGAAAAGCCAAACGCGCCTCCTGGCGTAAGTTCTGCAGCGAAATCGAGAGTAACTCAGAAGCCTCACGCTTGCGCAGAGTTCTCTCGAAGACAACACCCACCCTGGGCTACTTGAAGAACACCGACCAGTCGTGGACTACGTCCAGCGAGGAGTCGCTAAATCTTCTCCTAAATACCCACTTCCCTGGCTGCGATGAAAACAGACCCAACTACCTCGCGCCTCCTTCTGTCGCCTCAAATGCCATCTTGGGACTGCTAAGCCAGGAAAACATTTCCTGGGCGATCAGAAGCTTTAAACCCTACAAGTCCGCGGGGCCAGACGGCATTTTCCCTGCCCAACTGATTCACGCGGGACATAAAGCCAATAACTGGCTCAAAATAATTTACGAGGGAATCTTCTCCCACGGGTGCATTCCTGACACCTGGCTTCAGACCAAAGTCGTATTCATACCCAAGGCAGGCAAGCCCTCGCACACTGCCCCAAAAGATTTCAGACCCATAAGTCTATCGTCTTTTCTTCTAAAGGCGATGGAGCGGCTCCTGGGGCTGCATCTAACGGCGTGCATTCCGTCCAGTCTGATCTCAGACTCCCAGCATGCCTATCGGAAGGGAAGATCCACCGAAACGGCCCTACACTCGATCACATCGATCATCGAAGCATCCCTTAATTTTAAGGAGTACACCCTAGTAGCCTTCCTCGACATAGAAGGCGCCTTTAACAACATCCTTCCGACCGCCATCACGGGCGCACTGACGGATCTGGGCGTTGACTCCAGGACGGTGAGCCTGATCGATCAGATGCTACAATGCAGGACGGTGAGGCATCACTGGGGACGTCAACGTGTACCAGATTTGTCAGCAGAGGCACACCGCAGGGCGGAGTCCTCTCGCCCCTCCTATGGAACGTGGCAGTGAACACACTGCTGCGGGAGATAGAGGGGGGTGGCTGCCGTGTGGTGGCGTACGCGGACGATGTTGCCATAGCATTCTCCGGAAAATTTCCGCAAACATTGTGTGAGTGCATGACAAGTACTCTCACGAAAATGTCGAAATGGGCAGACAAATGCGGGTTAGGCGTCAACCCGTCTAAAACGGAACTGGTGCTTTTCACTAGGAAGTACAAAGTTCCGGTACTGATTCCCCAAGACTATGTGGGGAAACGCTAGTCTTCAGCAACAACGCCAAGTATCTTGACCTAATCCTCGATAGAAAGCTCGATTGGAAATTGAGCATAGAGGATAGAGTAAAGAAGGCCACAGTGGCCCTCTATACCTGCAGGAAAGCCATCGGACTAAAATGGGGAATGACCCCCTATATAGTTCGGTGGCTCTACACCGCCATCATACGACCAATCATGCTCTATGGAGTGGTGGTATGGTGGCCAGCCTTGGACAGAAGGACATGCCTCAATAAACTCAGCAGAGTTCAACGCATGGCAGAGCTATGCATAACTGGCGGGCTACGCACTACTCCAGGGGAAGCCCTGGATACTGTGCTGGACCTCCTCCCTGTGGATCTCATGGGAAAGAAGGTGGCAACACTTTCCGCCCTCAGAATGAGAGAAGCCAGACTGTGGAAAGCATCCGCGGTTGGGCACTCGGGAATCCTGATGAGACTCCCGCAATTACCAGAGAGGACAGATTACTGTATCCCCAGTGATCACCTCTCGACGCCCTTCCAGGTATCAATCCCATCTAGGGAGGACTGGGAGATGGGCGAACCAGGACCTGCAAATGCGGTCCACTTCTACACTGATGGCTCAAAGCTAGACGGCCGCGTGGGAGGCGGAGTCTACTGCAGCGAGCTGAACATCAGTCATTGCTTCAGGCTCCCGGATCACTGTAGTGTGTTCCAAGCGGAGGTTGAAGCCATCAAGGAGGCCATTTCGATTGTCTCCAAATTACTTCTAGATACGCACTTAGTGTGCGTCTTCTCGGACAGCCAAGCAGCTATCAAAGCTCTAGGCTCAATATCGTCGAACTCAGCGACTGTAAATGACTGCCGCAGGTCTCTGCACGAGATCGCAGAGCAGTTAGATCTCTTCCTTATATGGGTCCCCGGCCACAGGGACATCGAGGGGAATGACGCCGCCGACGAGCTAGCCCTGCAGGGTACTACGATTCCTCTCCTACCGGAGAGGGAGCAAGTAGCGATGCCCTTGGCTACCTGCAGGCTCCTAACGCACGAATTGTTCGAGCAAAATGCCAATAGGAGATGGCAGCAAACCGTTTCCTGTAAAGTCTCAAGATTGATATGGCCATATCGATCGAAGAAGCGCTCAGCAGAGCTGTATAAACTCAGCAGAGCACAGTGCTCTGCAGTTACTAGAGCCATTACGGGACACTGGCAGATCGGCACTCACGCGTCTAGACTGTCAATCCCTCATAACGACTTCTGCAGGAGTTGTCGCGACGAGGAGGAGGAGGAATCGGTCCCCCACTTCTTCTGCCACTGCCCAGCCCTTGAAATCGTCGTCTTCGTATTCTCGGGGCCGCTTTCCTCACGGCCATTTCGGACCTGTCCGTAATCAAACCAGGGACCTTGTCCAAATACATCCAAGCCACCGGATGGGACTGCCCTTAACCTGCAGTAGTATGCTCTCACATGCGGCAACACAACGGACCTTTTATAGGTCCAAGTGAGCTTGGGGGCGGGAGGCTCTTATCCCCCCCCCTCCCGGCTACCGCCTTAACCTAACCTAACCTAGGGAAGAGAGAGTTGCAGTGCACGCAGTTTATGGAAGAGATCCAAATTAAATTAAGACTGCCAGAAGTATTCCACAAATAGCCATGACCAGAATGAAGTTACTTTGGGCCAAAACGATGACGGGTCAATACTTTTTTCCAGGCTTGTGGATAGATCAGCGTCAGTGCGGCGCCTTAATGCAAGTCTGTGAACGAATTGTATTTGGTAAATTTTCTTTACAGGAATCCGAAAGGATCGAACAAGGTGAAAATGAGCAGTGTACGAATTAAACATTTTACCATTTAACCATTTGGTAATTTGGTAAACCATTTTTTTGTGAAGCTCAAGACTCAAGCCACGGAGTACCATTAATTTCTTTGGACGTTGACATGCAATGACTGCATCTTTCAAGAGGCGATGCAGTTACTGCACCGTCAAGTGGCCCGTGTGACACCAGCAGAAGGCTGTTACGCGCGAACATGCAAAAAAGATAGCTATTAGACTAACATTCGAGGAAAATTAGTACTGAACTTAATAAGAAACTAAGCATGCAATCAAAATACAAATACCACTACAGTTACTAATTAATAGAAAGGTGTGTAAGGATTAATAATTTAATAAGAGGAAGAGAATTAGTGGTGGATATAATATGGTAGAGGGAATTATAATCCGAGCATAAGACCCTAAACGGTTCATGCAAGGAATAATTCGATCTACAAAGTGGAAGGAACAACGGTATAAAATTTCTAGTCAGTCTAATAGGAATCGTGAAGTTTATGCGGCTCAACAGATCAGGGCTGTCTATGTCACCCTTGATAAAGTTGTGCATAAATATCACACCAAGCATTTTTCTACGGTTAACTAAGGATGGGAGGTTTACTATTAGTAGTCTTCTAGAGTAAGATGGGAGTCTTACACCCGCATCCCAGTTAAGGCCCCGCAGAGCAAAGAGTACTGATTCTATACGGTCCTGGTGTACTTTGTACTGAGGGCACCATACACAGGAGCCGTATTCTAAGATCGGACGAACAAGCGAGGTATAGAGAGTCTTTGTTATATAGGGGTCGTCAAATTCCTTTGACCACCTCTTTATAAACCCAAGCACGCCCATGGCCTTATTTACCATGGTAGAAATGTGTTCGGAAAACTTTAACTTGGGGTCTAACATAACACCAAGATCATCCACCAGGGTAATTCTCTCAAGAGAACCACCAAATAGGGTGTAGGGAGCCAACAAAGGGCTAGAACGATGAAATGTCATAACTTTGCATTTCGAGGCATTAAGGTGTAACAAGTTTGCACAACACCATGACTGAAAGTTATTGAGATCGGATTGCAAGCGAGAATGAAATGAAATGTCCTTGTACTGGACACAGAGTTTAACATCATCCGCATACATAAGTACTCGAGAGTATGTTAATACTGAAGGTAAGTCATTAATAAAGAGTGTGAAGAGCAAGGGGCCTAGATGGCTGCCTTGTGGTACTCCCGAAGAGAGAGAGTAAAGAGTAAAGAGAGGGAGTTTTTGAAGAGGACTCTTTGAGACCTAGAACAAAGATAGCTAGAAATCCATCTCAGGAGGTTGGGCGGAAACCCTAAAAGGTCAAGTTTATGCGCTAAAAGGGAATGGTTTACAGAGTCGAATGCTTTACTAAAGTCGGTGTAAATAACATCCGACTGTAAGTTCCATTGAAAGCCTTTAATAATGAAAGAGGTAATCTCTAACAAGTTCGTGGTGGTTGATCGCCGCCTTATAAATCCATGCTGAGTTGGAGATATAAGTGACTTGCAGAGATGTTGCAAGTGCGGAGTTAAAACCTTCTCAAACATTTTAGGAATGTACAGTAATTAGTATCTGATCTACATCCATACAACATTGAAATGCAGCCCTGAATATCGCTCCGATTATAATCGGGAGACAGCTCTGCTTTTCACTTTGAATTCCGGTTTGAGCAGGCGACGACTTTCAGTGTGAAAATCCGAACAGTCATCCTTTCGAAAATTGTGGCAGCGAGCGGAGCTCATGTAAAGTGGAAAATTAAATATAAAAATTAAAATTCCTCTCAGAGTCGTAGTGAGAAGTGTCGAACAAAATATTCTAAAACTGTATTTAGCACGCGCGTGTTCTCAAGTAAGTTCACACATATTTAAAGGGAAAAATTTCGCATTTGCCGCACACACGAACACACGCACGCACACACAAACGCCGGTTTTGTGAACTCACTTGACGAAAAGAAAGAGCGAGAAGAAAAACGTTGCCATATCAAAATGGTCACCGAGCCGAAGTCCGTTGAGCCCAAGGTCAGCACCAAGGAGGCGCAGTGCCAGTCATCGGACTGCGAGACTTCCCAGCAGGAGCCGGTCTCGCAAGTAAGCAGCCCGAAGGGCGCCCGTGTGGGGATCTTCAATGCCGAGGACTTCTTGTCGCGTGCTCAGATGAACGAACACATCACCTCATTGCCCTCTCCTGTTATTTCAGACCTTATTTTCCGTCTCGCTCTTTTCCACCATTGCTCTCTTACTTTCCGACTTTAATATTCGAATTTTCCTTCTCCCTCTTCTCTTCTCTTTTAATACTATTCAAAATAGTTTGGTTAATTTCTATAAAAATCAAATGCAAATTGGGAAAAACGCACACACGTATGTAAATACATATATGTATGTATGTATGTATGTATATGCAAATTAAATAACTGCGGTAGCGGATTGTGTTTTTAAAAAGTTTTTATTTTACTTCTAACTTCACTGATATAGATTTAAGTAGAGGGTCACAAAGGATTCCGGACAAAGGGTTTGCGCGATCTTAATTTTTAGCTCGACTTTGCGGTGTCGCTTCTGGATCAAGACTGACATGAACTTTCTGATCTTTGCATCGTTGATCCCTTTCGGGAATAGTTTTTCTATAAACATTTCAATTGATTTCGCCATCCCGAGTATTGGATTTCGTCATCCAAAGAGAACTGTAAAATGCCTAAAGTGCAGGATCTGCAGAAAGCCGGGAGTGAGATTGTTTATGAGAAGCCGGGTGTGGGCAAACATTGCTTTTCCATTTAGGCGAGTGTAAAAGATTGGGAGTCCGGCGGGACCCAAGATTGAAATTGTTTTCGTTTTGGAAAGCCAAAGATTGTTTACAACTCGTATAAGAGCTCAATAGAATTGGGTACCTTAACTCACCCCATTCTTAAATATTTCGTCCCGATACATTTTGAAGTTCTGATAGAGCTCTAATTTCTTCTGACAGTATTTGAATGTTGCTTTCCACTATTTCTTCTGACGGTATTCTTATTGATTTAATAAGTACAAATTTGGTTAATTTATAGCCGAAGTAAAATAACATTATCAATATCAAAATGATTAAGAATAATGTTGTTAATGGTAAGGCCGTATTACCTAATGTTATAAGGGGATTTAAAATATTAACATTATCAAAAGAAAATTGCTTATCATTCGATTGTATATAATCAACTAATTCAAAATCGCTATATCTATGATGCGATATATATCTTAGAATTTTACCCTTATCATTTATGTGGGTTATATTATTTATTACAATTGTGTTGTTGAATATAAGGAGATACGATCCTAACAAAGTAGTATTGTCTACGATATTTTTGCCTGAAACTAATATGGCACCATCCTGAATGATGTCTATTTCTTTGTTTTTTTCCTTTTTTTTTAGTGCAGTTGGCTTTAAAGCCATTAAGTAAATTGGTGAAACAGGTCTTCTTTAAATTTATTTGTGCGTAATTGTTAAAAGTTTCACTTTTAAAATTATTCATTAAATAGTATTTCTCCTTACATTCACAAACTTTTTCACTTATAACTAACATTCCATCATTTTGTGAGATGGCTCTTGCATGGTAAAACTTGCAAATATCTTTAATTTGAGGATATTTTATGTAAATGATTATTAAATCAGCATTTCGAATTATTTTAACCGTTGCAATGTCCAGCAGATCAGACAGTTCAACAGGATGTTTTTCATGCTTATAAATGTCCTCTATTTCGTTTTTATTTAAAATTTTTGTATTGAAAATGTTTGCTTTTAAGAGGGTTATGGTATCAACTAAATTTAGTAGGTCAAAAGTTATTAATTTTAAACGATGCTTTCTCAGTATCGTTTCTTCATTGAAGATGACATTTTTTAATGAATTTGATAGCAATTCAATTTCTTTGAAAAATTTGGAATTTATTACAAATTGTTCATTATTATTTTCAGTTAATTCATTTACTTTATTTTGTATTTTCAAAAAGTCGTCATGATCAGGGCTGCCTGCTATCCAGTTCCAAATGGTACCTTATTCATTTATTCCCCTTTCATTCCGTTTTGGAACTAACTCTGAAATCATTAATTTTAATAGACTTAAGTCCATTGATATTTCCCACTCATCGTCTGAATTAATTGCTTTGTTGACATATTTGGATTCTTTATCAATTATCTCTCTATAAAAACTCAAATTAGTAATATGGAAAAGTTCAGCGTATGTTTCATAAGTGTAAACGTCTCTGTCGTCTTTGAGCAATAGATAGTCACTATGCGTATAGTCAATTACTTCCGAAGTCGTCAATATAACAAAAGTCAGTATTAGTATATTCGCATACATTTTCTGGAAAAAAAAAAATTTAATATTTGATGTTATCTTTATGTATAATTCTATTTCTATTGTTGATTATAATTTTATTCGGTCGATTTTCCTTGACTACCTGCTTTTTGTATCGGGATTGAAGTTTATTTCTTTCCCCGAATTTCTTTTCATAAACTACTATAATGTTACGGCTACGGGCTGGTTAAATCTTGTTGGCAATGCAGCCTCAGCAGGAAAGGGAATCGGGGTTAGTGCACTATACTGCGCTCTGGGCTCAGCTCGCCGGATGGGGTCGGGGTCTTTCCTATCCCTATACTTCCTTGTTCTCGCCATATTATAAAAATTTAAGTGCACTGACACAGAATCTACTTTGATCAAAACAAAAAAACAAATGTAATCAATCCCCGGTCGGCATAGATGGCAAGAAGGAATCCGGTAGTCGCGTATTTAATTTAGTGATCCTAGGTGTAGGAGATCACTAGTTCCTCTATACCCTCCCTACCTTCGGCAATGCGTGGAACGATGTTGGCATGGCCCCTAACGTAACTACCGCTGCATTATTACACTCGATGCATCATTGGCATTATGTACTTAGACAGAATGGTTGTTATTTATTCCAAATTCATGTCAATTCAAAATAGTTCTATTAATCAAGATTCAAAAGATTCATATATAACAAAAGGTTCATTAACTTAAGAATATAAAATACAATTCATAGCCAAAACTGAGCCTTTTTACTCACGAAGGTCAACATTTCCATTCAATACGAAATTAATGATCATTACCAAATTCAAACACTTTCCTTGACGAGCTCGTTGGGCCCAATGAACTGCTTCGGTAGCTGTGGAACAATATTAATTATATAAAAATAGTAAAGAATTAAAGAATGATATTTTGGCCGACATTGCCAGAGTGAATCAAGGCTTAACATTGAGTTAATTAGGAAAGGACTTAAGACATATGATAAAGAAATTAATTCTATAGGAAAGATATTCCTTAATATAACTGTATATGTTTATATGATTCTACATTTAAAGTCAAATTTAATTGAAGTGCAAACACAAGAATGCAAGTAAAAGAAAAGAACAAGACAAAGCAAAGAGAATGTCGATGATCAAATTAATGCACGTTTATATGTGTGTGCATACGCACGCATATGTCCGAATTCTCTTCGAACGAAAGCTCGCTCTTGGCGTGTGAGCTATCACGCTCTCCCTTTCATTACGCTGCACCGCTGCTATACCCTGCCATTTCGCGGGTATGTTCGTACTCACGAATCGATGATCACATGTTGTCCACGACACAGGTCACCCTAGATTCCGATTCCTGATCTTATATTCACATCTTCTGCAAAATTTTAGCTGACATAAATTTCCACTTTAATTCCTAGGCGTTGTCGATTCCGCATCAAGGATGTTGAGTTGCATCTCGCAAGATACGCTTAGAGGGCATTCAAAAGTCGATACAGATCGTCCGTACAACGGAAACGCTGGTAATTCGAAGCGGCCAAAATAAGACACTGGAGGTTGCGTGGGGGGGTTAGGCGTGAGAGCGCCAAAGCACGGCAGACCTCCAGTGACCAAGAGATTCTGTAATAGATTCGGAATTCAGTGAATGTACCAAACCTGCTTTCCTCTATAATCACCGTCTTTTTCTCTACGTAGCACTTTGCACTTTCACCACACAATATAGCTTGATCTTGCTTTTTAGTCGATTCTCCGCCGACTTGCAGTTATGTAATTTGGTATGTATTATGTAATACAGGGACACGTGAACTTCCACTAGAGTTTGGCACTATTGGCACAGGCACAACCGAAGTGTTTTGGGAGAAAAATGGAATTGATCCGCGTGTTCACCGTCGCTGACGGCTTAAGCGGCATAGACGAGCTTTAACGGGACCCTTCCATGGAATTCGGTCTCGAGAGACGAAAAAGAACATTCGAGCAATTAAAGCTCCATATTCGAAGTAGCTGTTTTTAAAGCCTTGGTGTTCGAACTAATCAAGTTGGCGCGTGATTTGAATCTGCTTTATATCTGGGAAATTATTAGGGAATTTAATCTGGGTTTGCTTCACTGGCCACTACACTCTCCACCACCAGATTATGTCCCGGAGTGATCGACAGGGATCGTAATCGAAAAGAAAAGAAGGACAGTGAATTAGCGGGTTTGAATATCCTTTACGTGGTATACTCCCATTTTCTTTCCTTTCTCGTTCGATAATTCGTAATAAACAGGACTTAGCTTTTTCGTTACTGTTGCTGTCACAAACACCTGCGCTAATTTATGGCTGAATTGCTTAGACGCGTTGCTTTGGGAGAAATTGCGAACGTAAACCTGATCTCCGACGTTGAATTGTATGTTTCTACTCCTCAAATTGTATACCCTCGCGTTGGTTGCATGAGCCTTTGCATTGTTAACCTTTGCCGCATACCTTGCCAACTGCAGAGCATCGGGGTAATTAACTCTAGAATCATCTGATAGCAAGTTAAGTTTCCTGAGCAATTCGTAATCCTTGCCATTCAAAATCATGTTTTGCCCAAACGTAAGGAAGTAAGGAGAATATCCGGTGGTTGTATGTAGACTGGATCGAATAGCACCGTTAATCTCATTCAGTCGTTGATCCCAGGTAGTGTGATCTTTCCCCACGTACGCACGGATCGCCGCCAAAACCGATCGGTTTAAGCGCTCGCTTGCATTCGCTTGAGGCGAATAAAAAGCGGTACACATATGTTTAATTGAAAATCGAGTTAGAAAAGCCTCAAAGAATCCTGATCGAAATTGAGAACCATTGTCCGTTAAGATGGATTCCGGCACTCCAAACGTAAAGAAAATGGAATTTTCTAAGTACTCGCAAATCTTTCCGGAAGTGAATCGTTTCAATGGACAGAGGAAATGGAATTTTGTACAATGATCCACGATTATTAATAATCCGATATTCCCTGCCTTTGAACGAGGGTATGGACCTAACAGATCCATGTAGAGTCGTTGAAACGGTCTCTCGGATTGCATTGGCTTTCCCAATGGTGGTCGTAATACTATATTGGGACTTTTGGTCTGTTTACAAATGACACAATTATTCACATACTCTCGGATTTGAACCAACATCTTGGGCCAGAACAGGTATCTCTTAAGTTTTTCAACGGTTTTACCCATCCCGCCATGTGATGCGCTAGGAGAATCATGGGCTTGTTTGATAACACTACTGACTAGGCCAGAGGCTACCCATAATTTCCACGACAGGTGGTCAGATTCAGAATCTCCAATCGAAGCTTCGGTGCGTTTGTATACATAGCCATCTGTTATTTTTAAATCTGGAAGTTTCTCTTGGTTCTGCTGAATGCGTTCAATTAAATCAAGATATTCCAACGAAGTGAAATGCTCGGACTCTAAATCGATGATCGGCCCTAGATCTATAAACTCATCTACTGACGATTCATTTTGCCTTGACAGAGTGTCAGCAATAACATTTTGTGAACCCTTCCGGTGTTCAATGCGAAAATCAAAACCCTGTAACTGTATAGCCCATCGCGCGAGCCTTCCAGACAAATCCTTTTGTCGCATCAACCACTGCAATGCTGGATGGTCGGTTATAACTAAGAATTCCTGGCCTTCTATGTAAGCTCGAAATTTCTTAATTCCCTTAATAACTGCTAGACATTCTAGTTCTGTAACGGAATAATTCCGTTGAGCTTTGGATAACTTAACCGACATGTATCCAATTGGCATTTCGAAGCCTTCTTCATTCTCTTGAGCTAGGACGCACCCGAGACCAAAAGAACTAGCATCACACAATAAGATGAATTTCTTAGAAAAATCAGGAGTTCTGAGGATTGGAGCTGATGTTAATCTTCGTTTCAATTCTTCAAAAGCATTGGTTGCGGTTTCATTCCATATTAAGGAAGTATTCTGTTTCTTAAGCATCTCGGTCAACAGGAATGGTGAAATTGATGTTGACACGGTGTCGTGGCAAACAATTGATCTTTCTCAAGTTTATCGTGGCAAATGCGACAATAGCCATGCTGATTTAATGCAGTTTCAAAGATATTATCTTTACTGGCCATATTTCCTCTTAATTTTTTTTTTTTTCCCAATCAGCAAAATATTTTCTGTCTTTTCCACAAATGCCAATTCTACATCGATGTGTAACTCCTCTCTTCTGCCTCTATGATTATTGAATTAAATGGATATTAAAGGTTACTATTAGACTATGTTTGATACTCGTCGGGAACTCAAAGTTTCTCTAAGACCCGCCATTCCAAGTACCGAACAAGTCATGTTCCTATAAAGTTGGAAGTGGTCGTGCGTCTGGTTGGGTCGATCAATACAAAACCCTGAATTGCAATCGCAAATTCCACAGCTCAGATACACGGCACTAACATCTTTATTCTACTAAAATATTTTCTTCAGACATCTATACAGTTCACGCCGTCATTTCTTGGTAGACCAATCCCTACTCAGTCGAATTGAAATCTCCATTCCAAAAGCTGACTACACGTCTACACGATATACCGAATTTTCTAATTAACAGGCTAATGGATGTATTAACAGAGCTTAACCGTGAAGCACGAAGGTCACTCCAACCGTTCGGAATTATCCTCATCTGGAAATAATCGTATCTTTTCTACACTTTTCCGATTATAACACGTCGTTTCGTCTTCGGCCCCACGTTGGGCGCCATTTTATAATGTTACGGCTTCGGCCCCACGTTGGGCGCCATTTTATAATGTTACGGCTACGGGCTGGTTAAATCTTGTTGGCAATGCAGCCTCAGCAGGAAAGGGAATCGGGGTCAGTGCACTATACTGCGCTCTGGGCTCAGCTCGCCGGATGGGGTCGGGGTCTTTCCTATCCCTATACTTCCTTGTTCTCGCCATATTATAAAAATTTAAGTGCACTGACACAGAATCTACTTTGATCAAAACAAAAAAACAATTGTAATCAATGCCCGGTCGGCATAGATGGCAAGAAGGAATCCGGTAGTCGCGTATTTAATTTAGTGATCCTAGGTGTAGGAGATCACTAGTTCCTCTATACCCTCCCTACCTTCGGCAATGCGTGGAACGATGTTGGCATGGCCCCTAACGTAACTACCGCTGCATTATTACACTCGATGCATCATTGGCATTATGTACTTAGACAGAATGGTTGTTATTTATTCCAAATTCATGTTAATTCAAATTAGTTATATTAATCAAGATTCAAAAGATTCACATATAACAAAAGGTTCATTAACTTAAGAATATAAAAGAAGCAAAACTGCGCCTTTTTACTCACGAAGGTCAACATTTCCATTCAATACGAAACTAATGATCATTACCAAATTCAAACACTTTCCTTGACGAGCTCGTTGGGCCCAATGAACTGCTTCGGTAGCTGTGGAACAATATTAATTATATAAAAAGAGTAAAGAATTAAAGAATGATATTTTGGCAGACATTGCCAGAGTGAATCAAGGCTTAACATTGAGTTGATTAGGAAAGGACTTAAGACATATGATAAAGAAATTAATTCTATAGGAAAGATATTCCTTAATATAACTGTATATGTTTATATGATTTTACATTTAAAGTCAAATTTAATTGAAGTGCAAACACAAGAATGCAAGCAAAAGAAAAGAACAAGACAAAGCAAAGAGAATGTCGATGATCAAATTAATGCACGTTTATATGTGTGTGCATACGCACGCATATGTCCGAATTATCTTCGAACGAAAGCTCGCTCTTGGCGTGTGAGCTATCACGCTCTCCCTTTCATTACGCTGCACCGCTGCTATACCCTGCCATTTCGCGGGTATGTTCGTACTCACGAATCGATGATCACATGTTGTCCACGACACAGGTCACCCTAGATTCCGATTCCTGATCTTATATTCACATCTTCTGCAAAATTTTAGCTGACATAAATTTCCACTTTAATTCCTAGGCGTTGTCGATTCCGCATCAAGGATGTTGAGTTGCATCTCGCAAGATACGCTTAGAGGGCATTCAAAAGTCGATACAGATCGTCCGTACAACGGAAACGCTGGTAATTCGAAGCGGCCAAAATAAGACACTGGAGGTTGCGTGGGGGGGTTAGGCGTGAGAGCGCCAAAGCACGGCAGACCTCCTGTGACCAAGAGATTCTGTAATAGATTCGGAATTCAGTGAATGTACCAAACCTGCTTTCCTCTATAATCACCGTCTTTTTCTCTACGTAGCACTTTGCACTTTCACCACACAATATAGCTTGATCTTGCTTTTTAGTCGATTCTCCGCCGACTTGCAGTTATGTAATTTGGTATGTATTATGTAATACAGGGACACGTGAACTTCCACTAGAGTTTGGCACTATTGGCACAGGCACAACCGAAGTGTTTTGGGAGAAAAATGGAAGACGAAAAAGAACATTCGAGCAATTAAAGCAATTATTCGAAGTAGCTGTTTTTAAAGCCTTGGTGTTCGAACTAATCAAGTTGGCGCGTGATTTGAATCTGCTTTATATCTGGGAAATTATTAGGGAATTTAATCTGGGTTTGCTTCACTGGCCACTACACTACTTCTCCTATTTTATAATCTTTTTCTCTTCTATCTTTGTTATGTAGCTTAAGCATTTTGGTCTGAGCTTCCTTAAGTAATATTGGATTATGCTTGTGTTCTATTTTGTTATACAATATGTCATATGGCATTTGATTGGTCGTTGAATGTATCGTCAGGTTATATTTCAGTGCCGCCCTTATTATTATTTCTGAATAATCTGTTAGATTTAGTTCATCATTGATGCACCGCGCTATTTCTGTTAGTGTGGAATGTACCCTTTCTACCTGACCATTTGATGTGCTGTGTCTGGGATCAGCATAATAAATAGTTAAGTTACTTCTTTGTATGAATGATCTAAATTGTGCTGAAGTAAAGCTTGGTTCGTTGTCAGTCATTAAAGATGTTGCTAACGGAAAGTGTTGCAAAATTTCCATTACCTTATTTTCAATGTTTAATTTACTTTGAATTTCCTTGACCACCAAGTATTTGGAATAAGAATCTATACAAGTTATGAATGTTAGGTTTTGGGCATAGTATATGTCTAAGTGTAATTGATCTCCTTCTTTTGCTGGAATGGGAGCTTCCCCAATTGGAATTTTTACAGGGTGTCTGTGATATTTGTTTTTGTTACAGATCTCACAATTTTTTATATATTCTTTTAATTTTTTGTGCAGGTTTGGCCAATAATACAGCTTAGTTATTTGCTTGTAATTTTCGTCTAGTCCTCTATGGGCTCTGCAATGTGTTTCTTCTATAATTATAGCTTTATCTTCTGAATTTACTACATCTTGGAGGAACTTTCTCGTGAGAAGAGAAATTTATATATGAAGTTTTCCTTTAGCTTATTTTGGATAAGGTATAAATCTTCTAAAGTGCAGTGTATTCCTGTGGTTAAGTGAGGCTGAATAAATTCTTTTAAAATGATTAGCAGATTGTCTACCGTATCAAATTCAATAATATGTCGGGTATTTTCATAAACTCTTACTAACTCATGAACTGTGAATCTCCCTTGCGCTAATAGTAGCTGCTGTTTAAATTGGTTTAGAGGCTTGCTAGTCTCTTGAATGACGTTTTCAAAACTACTCTCTGCGACATCACTATCTGTCATATGATTTATTTTAATCCGAGATAAAGCGTCCGCTACTACGTTAGTTGAGCCTGGCTTATAAATGATTTTTGGTGTGAAACTTTCTATGAAGTAATATCAACGTTTCATTTCAACATTTGGATTTTTTTGCGACATTGCAAAGGACAAAGGTTGGTGATCTGTATGTATTTCAATTCCACTCACTCCGTATAAATAATTTCGCAAATTTTTTAATGCCCATACAATAGCTTGTAATTCCTTTTTATTAGTAGCATATAACTGCTCGGTTTTACTTAAAGTTTTAGAAATAAATGTTATGGGATTCCCATCTTGCGACAAAACTGCACCTATTGCTATGTCCGATACATCTGTGGTTAATGTGAATTTTTTATTGTAATCTGGTTGTACTAATTCAATATGTGCTATTAAACTGTCCTTTAAATTATTAAATGCTCCCATTGCTGGTTCATCCAGCTGTATTAATGTTTTCTTGGATGCCCTTCGTGAAACTTTCCCATTTACTCCACTCAGATATTTTGTTAATGGTTTGGCAATTGTAGCATAATTTCGGACAAATTTTCTGTAATACCCTGTTAGTCCTAAGAAGCTACGTAGCTCTCTGATATTTTTAGGAATTGGATAGTTTTGTATTGTGGAGATTTTGTCTGGATCTGTTTTAATGATATTTTGGGAAACAATGTATCCCAGAAATTTGGTTTCCAATTGAAAGAATTTAGACTTTTCTAGGGAA
Source organism: Drosophila miranda (assembly GCF_003369915.1). NCBI lineage: Eukaryota > Metazoa > Arthropoda > Insecta > Diptera > Drosophilidae > Drosophila > Drosophila miranda. Next base: position 17,189,836 of record NW_022881603.1, read on the forward strand.
ATTTTCATGTTAGCGTTTTGCAATATCTGTATTATATGAATTAGATCTTTATAATGTTGTTCTATAGTTTTTGAAAATATTATTATATCGTCCACATAGACGTGACAAGTTTTCCCAACTTGTTCTCTAAGTATATCGTCCATTGCCCTTTGGAAAATTCTGGGAGCGTTCGTCAATCCCATAGGCATTCTTAGAAATTCATATTTGCCGTTATTTATGGAAAAAGATGTTTTTTCAATATCTGATTCCCTCATTAAAATCTGATAGAAACCTGACTCTAAATCAATGGCCGAGAAATACTTTGCCTTACCTAAATTGGCAAGGATTACTGAAGGATCTTGCATAGGGTATCTATCCGGTCTGGTGTTTTCATTAAGTTTCTTAAAGTCTATTACTAATCTATGTTTAGGAGTTCCGTCCTCATTTACTCCCTTCTTTGGTACTACTATTACCGGTGAATTATATGGGCTTTACTAGGTCTGATTATACCTTCATCTAACATTTTACTTTTTTCGTTATTAACGAAATCGTTAACCGAATAAGCGTATGGATACTGCTTGCCATATACCGGTCTATCATGTTCAGTGTTAATCTCTCCTTTTATATCCGTTCTGAACGGTAACTGTAAATTTATATTGGCATGGTCTTCTTCTATGATAGATACCATTTTCTCTCTGAGATTTTCTAAATTGTCCTCTTTGTAGGTTATTGTGTTATACAATTTCATTTTTTTCAATTCAGAATTTGCATAATTTTGAATGTCGGATATTTCTACGACGGCGCGTTCAGGATTTATGCATCCCAAACTTTTAAATTGTTCATTGTCGGATAATTCAACGACGGCGTGTTCAGGATTCTTTAATCCCAAACTATTCGAACTTTTAGTGTCGGATAATTCTACGACGGCGTGCTCAGGATATTTTAATCCCAAACTATTAAAACTTTGGATGTCGGATAATTCAACGACGGCGGGTTCAGGATATTTGAATCCCAAACTATTGACGGATAATTCTTCGTCGGCGTGCTCAGGATTTTTTGATCCCAAGCTATATAAACTTCCTTCTACCTTTACTGAATCACATTTCATTTCTTTTTCTTCTTCAAAATATTTTTTTATTATATATGTAGGAAACGAAGGAAAGAGAGAGACACGAAGCGGTCGTGTTTTCGTCGTGTCGTCGGGATAGAGCAGTAATCGGCTCTGAGAGAGCCGATAGCAAGAGAGAGAGATCAGTCAGTTGTCAGTTCAGCCACGCATCAGACGTACACGCATATAATTATTCACAAACATACTTGTAAAACTTGGAGCTGTTATAATTTTAAGTCCAACATACTTATCAAATAAATGTTACTCGTTGCCATCAAGCAACTTAAACTACTACAAATTGGGGGCTCGTCCGAAAATAAGCCCAAGACAACAACATTTGCAAGTGAGATTTGTGCGTGTATTTGGAAATTTTGGCGAACACGAGGCTAGAGCTACAAGGAGACAAGCGGCACAGAGACGACAATCTGAGCGCGTTCGTTCCAAAGAGAGCAGAAGCGACAAAACGACGGCAGACGGCAGCAAACACAGCAAGAATCAAAACCTTCGTTGTTGTTGTTGTGCATTGCGTCTGAGAGGCTAGAGCTACAAGGAGACAAGCGGCACAGAGACGACAATCTGAGCGCGTTCGTTCCAAAGAGAGCAGAAGCGACAAAACTACGGCAGACGGCAGCAAACACAGCAAGAATCAAAACCTTCGTTGTTGTTGTTGGTCCTTGCGTCTGAGAGGCTAGAGCTCCAAGGAGCCAAGCGGCACAGAGACGACAATCTGAGCGCGTTCGTTCCAAAGAGAGCAGAAGCGACAAAACGACGGCAGACGGCAGCAAACACAGCAAGAATCAAAACCTTCGTTGTTGTTGTTGTGCATTGCGTCTGAGAGGCTAGAGCTACAAGGAGACAAGCGGCACAGAGACGACAATCTGAGTGCGTTCGTTCCAAAGGAAGCAGAAGCGACAAAACGACGGCAGCAAACAGCAAGAATCAAAGAACATTGATTGTTGTTGTGTTGCACTGCGTCGGACGGAGACTACAACTACAAGAAAAGACAAGCAGCAGTTCATTTTGTAACAGCAGAAGCAGCGACGATTCGGGAAGCGACAACGAGTTATCGGCGAACGGCGAGAGCAAGGCAAGGCAACAAAGAGAGGACGGCAACAGCGACATCGACAGGCAAGCGAGACCTGGATGTGGTGGTGTGTGTGCGTCAAATTTGGAGTCTGGAAAGTTCTGCGCAGAAGCGAGAGTTAACAAGGGTAAACCCATAGTAAGGTGAGCGTTAACAGAGAAGCGATCGTTAACAGTGACGACTTTAAAGGCGTTTTCGAAATCGATGTTAACTGGAAAATTGTTAACAGGCCAGCAGTAATAAGGTTGTTTAAGTTGATTTAATTACATTTTCTTAGATATAAGCTAATATCAATTATTTTGTATTTAAATCGTCACGATGCAAGTTGAAGAGATAATGACACTGAGAGTCGCAGATTTGCGAGAGAAGTTAAGAGAGCTTGCGTTGCAGACGACGGGACGAAAGCGCGATTTGCAAGATAGACTATTAATACATCACGGCTTTCCAGTTGAGGATGAAGAAGAGTCAGAGGATGAGTCCGTAGTAACAGCAGAGGATGATACCGTAGCAGTTCAACCAGGTACGCGACAGGCAGAGTATAAATCTTGGTTTACGCTAAAAGACGTGGAAGGTAGTGTGTCACAATTTTCTGGTTCTAATAACCCCGACATCAATCAATGGATAGAGGAATTAGAAGAATGCGCAGCTACTGTTCAATGGAGTCAATTACAATTATTCATTTATGCCAAGCAGTTGTTAGTTGGTGCAGCAAAATCTTTCGTTCGTAGTTTGCGTGATATTCGTAACTGGAATTCGTTGAAGGCAGCTCTGTTGGATGAGTTTAGTGTTAAACTGTCGTCCGTAGAAGTACATAGAATGTTGCAAAAGCGCCAGCAGAAAAAAGGAGAGTCGTTGCATGAGTTTTTGAATGCGTTAATGGAGATAGCCAAGCCAATTAAACTAGATGATGAGAGTTTAATCGAATATTTTGTGGATGGTATACCAGACGCTAGGGCAAGTAAGGCAATGCTGTACCAAGCTAGAAACTTAAAGGAGCTTAAATTTCAGATCGATGTTTACCAGAAAGCTAGAGGCGGATCCAAGTCGATGAGTAAGAATTGGCCGCTGAGTAATAAAAGTGAGAGTTCGGTGAAAGGGTCGATGGCAGAGAATTTTAGGAAATGTTTTAAGTGTGGAGACAAATCGCATTTGAGGAAAGATTGTCCCAAAAATGATTTTTGTTGTTTCAAATGTGGCCAACCAGGACACCGTGCTGCAAGCTGTAATGTCAAGGTCGAAACCAGACAAGAAAAGAGATCGAATACGAACATTATTCGAGATAAGGAAGTCGTCAATAAGCCGTCAGGTATTTTCACTCCATCAGGTTTGGAATTAAAGGATATTAAGTACGCGAATTTGGTATTCCAAGGTTTGATTGATACTGGAGCAGATTTGTGTTTAATTCGCAGGAGGGTATTTTTGAAATTTGGAAATCTTGAACTGATCGGCCAGGAGAAATGTTTAACAGGTATTGGAGATAGTCAAGTTGTAACTTTTGGTAGCTTTTCGATACCAGTGAAAATCGATGAGATTGGAATGGAGGTAGAATTTCATGTCATTCCAGACGAAGATATTGGTTTTGAAGCCATTTTAGGAAGGACTATTCTGGATCATGTGGACATGCAAGTTTCTAAGACAGGAACAAGATTTGTTCGTAGAGTTTGTGGCGAGGATAAAGATAAGAAACTTGATCAGGTAGCATCGTCCTCATGCGTGGAATTGTTTAATGAATATAAAGGCATTTGCATGTCAAGTATTGACGAAGTTGAGAAGGAGTTTTCAATTGATGTTGGTCATCTCAGTGAAGTACATGCTAGAGAGGTTAGGGGTATGGTAGGAAAGTACCAACCTCAGAGAAATGTAGATGCGCCGATAAAAATGAAAATTGTGTTAGTGGATGAGATACCAGTTTTCCAGCATCCGAGACGATTACCGTTGTGTGAACAGGAAATCGTGGACAAGCAAGTGGAAGAGTGGCTGGCTCAGAAGATTATAAAGCCAAGTACATCGGAGTATGCATCACCAGTAGTGTTGGTACCGAAAAAGAACGGTAGCAAGAGACTATGCTGTGATTACCGAAAGCTGAATGAGAAAATAGTTCGCGATAACTTTCCAATGTCACATATGGATACAGTGTTGGAGAAACTGCAGGGTGCAAAGTATTTCACCACGTTGGATTTAACGAATGGTTTTTTCCATGTGCCTGTAGAAGTCGAGTCTCAAAAATATACGTCTTTTGTGACTCAGAATGGTCAGTTCGAATTTTTATATGTACCATTTGGAATTTCAAATTCTCCAGCGGTGTTTACCAGATTTATAATGGCTGTGTTGAGAGATTTGGTAAAGAATAATGAAGCAGCAGTCTATATGGATGACGTTATTATTTGTAGTCAAGATATAGAAGAGGGTTTGTTAAAGTTGAGAAAAGTACTGAAGATAGCGGAAATGAATGGGCTACGTATAAATTGGAGAAAGTGTCAGCTGTTACGACAAAAGGTTAATTTTCTGGGGTATATAATAGAAAAGAACACGATAAGACCAAGTGATGAGAAGACGAGGGCAGTCGAAAAGTTCCCAGTGCCAGTTGATAAAAAAACAGTGCAGCGTTTCATAGGATTGACTTCTTATTTCCGAAAGTTTATTGAGGGTTATGCTGTTATTGCAAAACCATTGACAGATCTGCTGCGGAAGGATGTTAAATTTGAATTTAAGGAGATACATCAGGTTGCGTTTGAACAACTAAAGGTAGCATTGATTAGTAGACCTGTTTTAGAAATGTACAACCCGAAGTTGGAGACAGAAATCCATACTGATGCATCAAAATGGGGGTATGGAGCCGTGTTACTGCAAAAGAGTTTGGAAGACAGCCAATTCCATCCAGTTCAATATATGAGCCGTAGGACTAAGCCATGTGAAGAGAAATATCCTGCTTATGACCTTGAGGTTCTGGCAATTATCGAAGCTTTAGCGAAATGGCGTGTATACGTTTTGGGTATAAAGTTCAAAATTGTCACAGATTGTAATGCATTTACAATGACGATCAAAAAGAAAGACGTTCCTTTGAGAGTAGCACGTTGGGCCATGTACCTACAAGATTTTAATTATGTTATAGAACATCGCTCAGGAACGAAGATGAGGCACGTTGACGCGTTGAGTCGTGTATCTTGTTTTATGGTGACCGAAAGTATAGCTCATCGTTTGAAAGAAGCTCAGCTAACCGACAATTGGGTTAAGGCCGTTAAAAGTATTGTGGAGGACAAGGAATATGAGGATTATTATATTCAGAATCAGATTTTGTTTAAGGATCCGGATAAGGAGCTCATCGTAGTACCAGCTCAGTTGGAAAATGAGATTATATCAATAGCACATAAGCAAGGACATTTTTCAGTTAAAAAGACACAAGATATCATTGAAAAGTCGTATTATATTCCGAAGTTAAAAGACAAAGTATGGCGCGTAATAAATAGTTGTGTCGAGTGTATCATTGTCAATGAAAAGACAGGAAAACGTGAGGGTTATTTGCAACCAATAGACAAGGGTGATAGGCCGTTACAAACGTATCACATTGATCACGTTGGACCAATGGAAATGACTAAAAAACAGTACAATTATATACTGGTTGTCGTTGATGGATTTTCTAAGTTTGTTTGGTTATATTCTACACGTAGTACAGGTGTTGAAGAGGTCGTTAAGTGTTTGGAAATTCAGGGGACTAGTTTTGGTAATCCGAACAGAATAGTGACGGATAGGGGTGCAGCGTTTATGTCCAATTTGTTTCGTGAATATTGTGAGAGAGAGAAAATACAGCATTTAATGATTGCCACAGGCGTTCCACGTGGGAATGGTCAAGTCGAAAGGATGCACAAGATAGTGGTGCCTATGTTGTCGAAATTGTGTCAGGGTAATTCCGGTAGTTGGTATAAGCATCTAGGAAAAGTACAGCAAATGATCAACAGTGTTGAGCCGCGAAGTACCAAGGTAACACCTTTCAAGATATTGACTGGGGTAGACATGCGGATAGGAATGGATCCAAAAATAAAAGAAATATTGGAAGAATCACTTATCGAAGAGTTGAACAAGGACCGCGAAAAAATTAGAAAGGAAGTAGTTGAAAACATTGCACGGTTACAGCAGGAAAACAAGAAGAGTTTTGACTTAAAAAGGAAACTAGATAGACAGTATGAGGTTAATGAGCTAGTAGCTATCAAGCGTACTCAGTATGGTACTGGATTAAAGCTAAAAGGAAAGTATCTAGGGCCTTATAAGGTGGTTAGGGTAAAGAATCATGGAAGGTACGAAGTCGAGAAGATTGGGGATACTGAGGGTCCCTATAAGACCTCTACAGTTTCAGAATATATGAAACCTTGGCTAGACCCATCCGAGGCGAATGGTCCGTCAGGACAGCCGAATGTAGGAAACGAAGGAAAGAGAGAGACACGAAGCGGTCGTGTTTTCGTCGTGTCGTCGGGATAGAGCAGTAATCGGCTCTGAGAGAGCCGATAGCAAGAGAGAGAGATCAGTCAGTTGTCAGTTCAGCCACGCATCAGACGTACACGCATATAATTATTCACAAACATACTTGTAAAACTTGGAGCTGTTATAATTTTAAGTCCAACATACTTATCAAATAAATGTTACTCGTTGCCATCAAGCAACTTAAACTACTACATATATTCCTTCAACGGAAGGATGGTTTTTCCTTCTATAAAGGTTAATTTGTTTAAAGAAAGGACCTCGTCATATATTAGTTTCTCCTCATTGTCTTTATAACTTAAAGTCCCCTTTCCTGTATCAATAACAGCTCCGATTTTCCTTAATAGGATAAATCCTATTAGTAAATCTGCCTCCATTCCATCTATTTCATAAAACACTTGTTTTGTGTTGAAAATAGTTATATTATGGAAATATTTAATTATTGAAAACCCATTCACTGTAGCAACTTTCTTATAAATTGATAATTCTTTTTTATTTTCGTAAATTCCCTTTTTTATATAACAGGAAGTTGCTCCCGTATCTATCAAAACTTTTAATTCTCTGTTTATTTTTTTATCTACTCTTTTTAAGTAGGGCAGACCTACTTCGGGGGCTGATCTAAAAAATGGTCCTCCTCAATGTTATTTATCCGCATTGCTTTATTAGCCGGTTGTTCCGACATTTCGTTTGGCTTTCGTTTCTGCGCCTGATTTTCGTTAGACTGATTATTCGGTACTACGTTTGCCCTAAAATGCTGAGCTTGGTTATAATTGTTATTATTTCTCCTATAATAACCGTTAGTATTCTCCCGATAATTTCTTTTATTATTATTTCCCCTGAATTGATTGCTGTTCTGTCGGTTCTTGATTTGTATCGATTCGTCTACATCCATTGGTTCTGAGGCCTGATTTTGTTGTCTATTACCCAAGAAATAGGGTTGTCCCCATGACATGTTATTCCTCTGAAGATCCCTTTTTTGGTCGAATGGTGAACTATTAGTCCTTGGTTGTCGTTGGTTGAATCTTAATGTATTGTAGTTATTATTCCCTGAATTTCTGGGGCCACTGAATTGGTAGGCAAATTGGGCCCGAATGTTATTTGATTGCAATTCCTGTACCTTTGCCAAGGCATTCGGTAAATCTGGGGGATTCAATGAAAATAGGATTTCTGCAATGCCGCCGTTTAGGCCAGTGACAAAAATGCGTAAGGCATTGTCTCTAATTTTCTTATTTGATTCTTTCGTGATTTCACTGTCCTTTCCGTAAGTCATTATTGTCTTATTTATTAACAAGGTCATTTTATTGTTAACCTTGTTATAGAAATCTATTATTGAGAGGTTCCCTTGTCGGAGAACGCTTAACTCCTGTTCTATTATGTAAATTGGTCTCTTGTCACTGTAAACAAAGTCAAGTCGTGAAAGTATGGCATCAAAATTTAAAACTGTCCCGTGGTTGGTCAGTGCGTCATGTGCTGGTCCTGTTATTTTGTTTCTCAAAATTGTTAAGGCAATATAATATTGCTTACTTCCTTTCTTATATAACTTCACTGCAGTTTCTGCAGCTTCCCTCCATCCTACGTATTGGTTTAATCCACCATTGAAAATTGGTAGGGATTCTATTACCTTTAATGTGGTGTCATCTTTTATTGTCTCGTCTATTGTTTCTGCCTGATAATCTGATACCTGATCGGATTTAGTTTCTATTTGTTGTTTTGAATTTACAATTTGCTCCTGTACTTGTGAAATTTGAAGTGCTATCAATTGTTTGACCAGACCTGCAGTGAGATCGGTCCTTGTTTGTGAGTTAATCATTTTTAGTTTTTCAAAATCTAAAGTTAGTTGATCCACCTTAAATTTTTCTTATATGTTTGTTTTTATAATCTAATATAACCTAATTGAACATATATATTTATTAATACAACTTTTGCTCACGAACTATCCGGTAGGGGTCGTCCTTCTTAGTTTGGCTGACAGATCTTCGAACGGGTCTTCCTTCTTGATTTGGCTGACAGGTCTTCGAACGGGTCTTCCTTCTTAAATTTCTTTGTTTAACTGGGTCTTCTGGGGGTCTTCCTTCTTTGGTTTTGTTTAAAAACTTTGGTTTTTTTGGTTTTTTTGTATTTTTGAATTGTCTTGTATTTGTATTTGTATTTGTATTGTATATTGTATTTATTTTTGCACACCCTAAGCTCCGGTTTGTTTCCTTTTTATCTCACTTTTTCTTATCTTATATCTCACAGTCACTCCGCGTTTTTATATCTGAAGGATTTATTCCATTAATTAATTGTCCTTCGGGTTTCGGCACGACGCAACACTTTTATTATTCGGTGCTTTTTATACAACGTCGCCCCACGTTGGGCGCCAATTAAATAACTGCGGTAGAGGATTTTGTTTTTAAAAAGTTTTTATTTTACTTCTAACTTCACTGATATAGATTTAAGTAGAGGGTCACAAAGGATTCCGGACAAAGGGTTTGCGCGATCTTAATTTTTAGCTCGACTTTGCGGTGTCGCTTCTGGATCAAGACTGACTTGAACTTTCTGATCTTTGCATCGTTGATCCCTTTCGGGAATAGTTTTTCTATAAACATTTCAATTGATTTCGCCATCCCGAGTATTGGATTTCGTCATCCAAAGAGAGAACTGTAAAATGCCTAAAGTGCAGGATCTGCACAAAGCCGGGAGTGAGATTGTTTATGAGAAGCCGGGTGTGGGCAAACATTGGTTTTCCATTTAGGCGAGTGTAAAAGATTGGGATTGCGGCGGGAGCCCTTGAGATTGTACATCTTAGAAATCAATTAGGCGGAGGCCCAAGATTGAAATTGTTTTCGTTTTGGAAAGCCAAAGATTGTTTACAACTCGTATAAGAGCTCAATAGAATTGGGTACGTTAACTTGCATGCGTTAACAGAATGTCGACAGAATGTTAGCAACAGTTGCAAAGTCATTCGATTTCTGCGCTGCTGACACTTTCTCTCGTATCTGTCGTTTTCTCTCCTGCCGGTATTCAATTATTTTCTGGCACTTTCACTTCCTCACCTCTTCATTTCCTTCCGGATCTAACTTCCGCTACTACCTCTCGCCTTCTCATCCCCCTCCCTTAGCAAGAAAGCTTGCGTGTCGGCATGACTGGGGGGCAGCTGTCCCAACGCATGAGCAACATCTCGCTGTCCTCCGGCACGGACTCCGTGGGCCACATGGATCGCGGCAGCAGCTCCAGTCTCGCTAGCAGCGCTACCGTTGGCACCAACACCATCACCAGCGGCATTTCCAAGGAGTGCGCCAATTACCCCGTCGGCAGTCAGTCGGCCCGTCCATACGTCCAACTGCCGGGCATACACATTTCCAACCCTCCCCAGTACGGGCCAGGGAATATGCAGGAAATAGACGCTGGCAAAATGGCGCACAACGGCAAGGCACTCACAGGGCGCTACCATGCCACGCCCACCTATGGCTTCGACAACGAGCAGAACTACTGCCTGGTAAGGGGCTCCTGCATATCTGTAAATCTAGCCGATTCTATGCTCAATCTCAGAATTCCCAACAGTTGCCGTCTCCAATGCCCCTCCACCATACGCCTTGGCACGCGTAAGCAGCACACGCAACTTCGAGCTCGAGAACCACACACCGCCGGCATGTCCCGGCTCTGGACCCATTGCCATGACGAACGGAACCATCCAGTTGCGCCTCCGCGATGGCGTGCGGTGAGTGTGGACGCCCCCAGCCCCTTGGCTCTTCTTTAAGACCGACCCCTAATGTTAATACCTTTCTTTGCATGGGGCAGCATTGACATGACTCTGGACAAGGCGGTGCGCGTGCTCAATCAGCGCAGCATGGTGGCAGTTGCTATATCACGCAACTGCAGCAACTCGGCTTTGATCCACCCCAATGGACGCATCTTGCAGAGCGGCGCTAAAGTCGAAATAGTCACCTACGACGGCATGAAGGGCAATAACTTTGTGTGAGTGGGAATGGCCCTTACCCCAACGTGGCATCTTTTGAATCCTTTGAATGTACAATGATGTGGTACAAGGGTGTGAGCTTCACCAGCGAAGCGTGCGCTCTCATCTACCTGGTGGACACAGCCGGGACGCGCACCACAACCGACACTTTCACCGATCTGACCAAGGACTACACCCTGGCAGTGTTCTATGAGTGAGTCCCCCCGGCCAATTGCATCGCTTCTTATTTGGATAATTTCGATTTAATTCCCGAACTTCTCGCAGCGACTCGCGCCATGGTCCCTCTTATATGGCTGAAGCCCATGACGTGATTGCCAATTCAGCTTACACCTGTACCGAGGATGGCACTGAGATCTATGACATAAACGGATTTCGCATCACCCAGGCAGCCGATGGCCTGGTGAAGGTCACTCGTGTGGACAACAAGTGCTTGATTCGCACCAGTCCCGGCAATGGATCGGCCACTTTGACCACACCTGGCATCCATTGCACTGCCTCTCTGGGCAAGACCTCGCATCTGTTTGTTCGGTGAGTGTCAAACCGATGCTCTCAACCTCCCCCTCCCCCTCCCCCTCGACCGTCATCCTGCTCTGCTAACTTCCGTTTTGTTCTGTCCTTTGTAGTCGCAATGAGAAGCGCATGCACTTCGATGGATCCTGTTTCATTGTACGCAACGCCGGACACTCCGCCGGCTTCAATGAGAACAACCTGCTCATTGTCTACTGCGCGGCGTTCGTAGTCCGGACATAGAAACGGCGCAGTGGTAGCCCATCCCACACGCACACACTCACACATGTCAACACATTTCACCTGGAACACATACATAGACACCTACAGCAGCACACTTGAGGGACCTTGACGTGGAGAGAGGGATTCAGTTAGGATCCCGGAATTTAGGAATATCAAAATAAATTTGGGACATAAGTTAGAAAGCAAATATGTTCGTACAAAAACCAGCACCACACCACATCACACACACATACCTCAGCGAAGCAACTCAGCCCAGTCCTATCTGGGTTCCGATTGCTCGACATGGGCGCAACACAACCACACCACCAACCCCCAGGGAATACTAGTTGTCTTTCGTTTACCATTGCCTACATATATATCATGCCGTATATATGCGTGTATTACTAGTTGTTATTGCAAATCGGGAGCGCTTTACTGCTTCCCCTAATCAGTTGGCCAAATCAGACCGATCTCAAGCTGAAGCGGAACCAATCAGAGCCGAATCGCATCGAACAGGGCCGTGCCAGCGTTTGGTGTTCAAAAAAAAGAAACATCTTTTTTCTACTCGTTTCCATTTCGGCTTTTTCAGTTCTTCAAAATTGTTTCTTTTACGCAGTTCAGTTCTAAATTTTGTTTGATAGACTTTAAAAATGGCAAAACTCAAGAAAAACGAGGGGGAACGTTGTGAGTTGCTGCGGACACCGCAACTCTACAGTTATACCCGATACTAAGTCAGTATGGCTCTCCTCCGGCAGACGCCGCTAATATTAAACGACACGACAAAGATTGCGTGCGAGAGAGACAGAAAATCAGTCTGAGCGTGACGTCGGGCGCTGCGTAGCCACTGCAAATTGATTTGTTCCTATTGGCTATAAAAATGATCTGATCTGATCCAGATTCAGCAATCTGATAGATATGGTCAGTATCTATGATTCTGCGTTTTTAGTTTTCTCGAATGTGCAATATTGTGGATGCAACAGATTTTCGTCCTTTGTGTGGGCGGAAGGGGGTGGGGTGAAATTTTGAGATACACGTTTTATAGTAAAATCTAACAGGAGTGCGGATACCAAATTTGGTTACTCTAGCCTTAATAGTCTCTGAGATTTGTGATTATCCCCAGATTTTCGTCCTTTGCGGGGGCGGAAGGGGGTGTGGCGAAATTTTGAAACAAACTCGTCTCGGTCCGATATATTAGGAGTGTGGATACCAAAATTGGTTGCTCTAGCTTTTGTAGTCTCTGAGATCTAGGCGCTAATGTTTTACTCTAAGCAAAGCCGCCTATGCTACGTGTGTGTTAGAGAGACAGGGCGAGAAAAAATGAAATTGTTTTCATGATGCTGGCTATAATAATAATACGATCCAATTCAGATTCCGCAGTCTTAAAGATATGGTCATTCTCTACAATTCTACGTTTTTGGTTTTCTCATATCTTTAAAATTGTGGATGCCACAGATTTTCGTTTTTTGTGGGGGCGGAAGTGGTCGGGGCGAACTTTTGAAAAATTTTTGTAGCAGTGACATATCACAGAAGTCTGGGTCCAAAACATCGTTGCTCTAGCTCTTATAGTCTTTGAGCACTAGGCGCTGAAGGGGACGGACAGACGGACGGACGGACAGACGGACAGACAGACAGACATGGCTCAATCGACTCGGCTATTGATGCTGATCAAGAATATATATACTTTATGGGGTCGGAACGATTCCTTCTGGACGTTACACACATCCACTTTTACCACAAATCTAATATACCCCAATACTCATTTTGAGTATCGGGTATAAAAAGTTTAAAGAAATATCTACCAAAAAAAAAAATTTACAAAATTATGCACAGTTGGTGCGTCTGATTAAGCAACGTGTATTCAACAATTATAGTAGATCAGAGGACTAGTTCTCTTGGGCGTTACGTTTACGCAACGTAACGCCAGTGCCGATACATTATTTCTAAGCTACCAGTTCTTTCAATGCAATCCAATAATGTTCATCCACACCCGTAGCATAGACACTCGAACACGTAACCCATAATCACACACACCGCACACTCTTTACAAGAGGCAAAAGAAATTGAATTATTTGCAAGTGGCCCAGCGCCAGCCACAGTTAAAACAGCCACAGGACACACATGAAAGATAAAACAGATCCTGTGAAAGGTAGAAAGTGAGAGTTTATTAAATTAACCCCAATTGTAATTTGATTAAAAGACACTTGTCCTGTGAGGAGGACAATGAAAGAAACCCCCATACAAACACAAAACATAGTCTTAATATATACATAAATACGATGGGATGTCCAATTATAATACAAAGTTAAGCCCAGTGTGAAAAACCGGGATTAGCCTTACGTCAATCTCCAACACCTAAATTTTCTATCATGTAAAGAGAAATTCATGTGCCCCAAAATCAATACTATGGAAGTATAATAAATTTAAAATGCAATCTGTTCATTCAATAAATTAATTTATTCCTCCAAAAGAATGGTGGAGCAATGGAGCTCGTTTCGTTTCCTACCCTCCATCCTTTACTAATTTCTTGGTGGAAAGAAAATGTCGACTGCCTCCTGCCCTGTGCCTTTATGTGTTCGAGTATTTATGTACCTTCTGTCATACATGGCCGGGGGTATCGTAAATTTACAACAAAATTGTTTTATGGCCCCACTCCATGGGCCCTCCTGGCCCCCCTCAGGCGGAGCTTGGCGTTTACGCCGTCACCTGAAGTGCCATCAGGAGTTGGACAATTTCAGGCCCTAGACGACAGTTTGGTTGGGTTTCCCATCTTTAAGAGCACTTGGAATTTAATCATTTAAATTTCTGTGAGGATTTCCAAGAAAATAAATTTGAATATCTGCCGCTATAGAGTTTATATTTAAATCCGATTTAATGTAAAAGCGGATTACGCTCTTACGCGGCCAGTGTGTACACTCTTTTGGACTACAATATTGTTTGTCTTGCTGTTGACAGCGGTAAATTAGGCAAATGGAAGGAAACGTACATTGATATTTAATTAGTAAAATGTCTTGAGCCTTGTCGTTACCTGCAAACAAATCCAAAAGCACAGGGATATCGGATCGGCTGTCATGCAGACTAAAGTTTCCAACAAACTTAACCTGGAGCTGGAGGTGGAGGTAGGCACGCGGCGCGGATGCTACAGCGCTGGCTGTGGCTGTTGATAAAGATTATTGGATAATGTCTTGGCGGAACTATCTGCCACGTCTGTCTCTGTCATAAGAAGAAAGTTGTTCCATGGTTAGAGATACACAAAGAGAGAGAAAGAGAGATGCATACGGAAAGTGTGTGAAAGCGTGGAGCAGTGAGAGCGGGTGCGGAAGCCACAGCGTGGATACAGAAGCAGCGGTAAGTACAAATAGCCCAACCAGGGAAGGATCAAAATATTGATGTCTGGAATGGCTTTATTCAAGTGTGAGAGCCTAACTGGGACTCGTGCGAGCAAAGGACCGACCCCACATATGTATCTGTGGCATATTCAATGCTCACGCTTGTGTGACTGCTCGCACCCATGTGCCCAACATCAAAAGCTTTTCACACTTAATTGGGCGTAAAATTAAATCAGAATTGTTTATAACATTTGAATGACAACAGCCGTGGCCGTGTTGCTGATGTCAATGGCATCAGAGAGAGCCGCATCCTGCCAGCATCCAAGCCCCCAAGCCTCCCAGCTGCCAGCTCCCACTCCACCTCCTGCCAGCAATTCCGCTGGCATTTTAAGCATAAACAAACTTTTTGGTTTCGATTTTCCCCAGCTGACGCACGGCACGGCAAGACACGGCACGTCGGTGACTTCGGCCACGTTCCTGCCGCTTCTCGGGGCTCCTGCCACTTCCGAAGCCGGGCACTCGCGAGACAGAGCGCACTAATTGCTGCTGGGAACTTCCCTGGGGAGGCTCCCCCGCAACCCTGTTTTTCATCGGAAAGTTTACGAAATTCAATTTCCCCCAAAAATGGGGAATGGAATGGAAAAAGGCCGGGCATCAATTTTCTTGCATTATCGTTTAATGAGCCGACAATTATGCGAGGCCCCTCTGCTTCGGCACCATGCACGTCTATAGATATTCAATTAACTTGAATTCACAGCCATAACTCTCCGAACGAGTTCATTCCACATGCATTTGGCCAGGGCATAGGGCAAGTCAACTCGATTTCCGGCTATTAAGACATGGCTGAATTTCAGACGTGGAATGCAACGCCATGGAGTGCCGAGTCCAGGCAGGATAATTACATTTTAACCGGGTGATTCGAGCGGAGAGGAGAGTCGACAGCAACGTCAACGGTAATGGATAAATGCACATCTTCCGCCGCCCTGGGGGTCCTGGGAGCCGTCCTGGGGCACGGCACATTTAATGGGAAATGAATGGCAATGTTGGAGGTGGAAAATTATGAAAACGTTCCCAGGGGTAAGTTGTACGAAAACCAGCACGAAGTGCCCTCCATAATCTTCCACTTAAAGTTGATAAAAAATGTAAACGACTTTCATTTCGCCCGGGAGCGATACCTCTGACGAGGACTTCAAAGGACAGCTGGAAGACCCAGGACAAACTCGAGGCGAAAGTGAGTAGCTCATTGAATTGGATGGATTGTCATCCCAGTCGGTGACAGCAATCAAATCAATCACACCAGCCTCCACCTGAGTAGAGCAGGCAGGTCAAAGTGCGGCAGCCTTGGAGGATAAAGAATGGACCCCTTTTCTGACATTTGGTGATGTTTTGCGATGCAGCAAGAGGGAATTCCTACACCGATTGGGGCAAAACTTGGGCTAGGTACAGCTGGCAAGGCCGATAGCTTGATCCGATTCATAAATAATAGACAGCTAAGAGTACGATATGTTTCGATTCATTGGGAATCTGTGCGTGGTGATGTCTAATGCAATTTGCGTAATTGAAACCCACTCGAAAGCAATTAAATTTCCTGTGGTTGGACCACTCTCCGGCAATGAGATTCGTTGGAGTAATTGCAATCGAGATTCCCAACTAATCTTCAGGCAAAACAATCCATAATGGAGCAGAAGTTTTGTTCGCACTCGGCATTTATCAAGTTTGAAGTTTTAATTTGCTTTCGCCCCAACAAAAACCACTACAGAATACAGAATAACAAAAGTGTCAACACGATTATAATTGAGTTTAATTAAGCCGCAAAGTAAAGCCTCTCAGCACTCTTGTCTGTGGACCGACCAACAGAAATTTAAAATATTTGCGCTAATCCACTTGGCAACGGCCTAACAGAAATGAACAGCTGGTGCCAGTCCAGGCCTCTTCAATGGGCCAACTTTCGGATAAAAGAGGTACGTGCCAAAGGCTTCAAATACTCGTATTTGCTGGGGCCAAAGTACGTACAATAAACTCGAAGCAATCCGAAGAGCAAAGTTGCGATCTGGAAATTAATGGATGGCGAAGGCCAAAATGTTTTGCTGTAGGCCCAGGCCCAGGCTGAACCCATTTGTTGGCCCAGCTCTGAAAATGTCACATGCTCCTCACACCCACAGCTACACCCACACCCTATGTGGTCTGGGTCTTGGTCTGGGTCTGGCCATTTTCTGTCATTGATGCCAGTTGGTGTCGGTACAGGTTTTCAAAGGATGCTATTCCCGACTTAATTAAGTTGATGCCACCGTGTTGTACGAAATCTCTTCGATGCGCTGCGCTAAAGCTGAAAGTCTCATTATTTCCTATTTAAAGTCATTACCACGTTATCTGCAGCCTTCAATTGAAGTGGGTTCTCGTTCTCCTGCAACTTCCAGCAGCCACCGTCGCCCAGTCCCCATTTTTCAGTTAACGATTTCATTTCAATTGACAATTTAATTAAGTCTAATGGTAAAATGTTGTCAAGCAATTATCATGCTTATGTAGCTCTTAATTTTCCGTATTTTTCGCGCTCCCCCAACCTTGGTAAGGCCATTTTCCTGGCCAGATGTGTATGCAAATCGAATTTCAAACGAGGCGAAGGCCAAAAAGCGCTGCATACGTGTTGTGTACCCTATTGTGCAGCGAAAAAATTAGTATATACATACATACATATGTATATGTGGAAGTCCAATGCCACAGGTTTTGAATGATAAAAAGCTGACCAATCCAATTTGTATCTCCTCTTCGTTCAGTTACCGTAGCAATCAGGATTTGGTTTTGAATAACTTTATGCAACGCGTAGGAGATTAAAGACTGGATGTAGACTGGCTCCAATCCAATTATTATCTCCTTTTCGATTCCGGGGACTCCCGCTAATGCTGAAAGCAGGATGTGGCAATCACTAGCCAGTCGTTGGAAATTTGATTTAGAAAAAGGAAAAAGGTCGCCGGATGCGTTTTGCAATTGCGTCATGTGACATAAAATGCAGTTTGAGCAGCGATTTTTTTTATTTCCTGACCTGCAACGTCAGATATAAATTCATTGAGCAAGAAGTCAGGAAAAATTCATCACCCACATCCGCTGTTCCCGGCAGTGGAAATGTATTGCTTCTAAAATGTATTTATGTTTCGCGAGACCTCCTAAAGAATGCTTTAAGAAACCTATCACCTAGCGACGGATTCTTAGAAAACTCTCTCTATAGCTTTTTATACCCGATACTCAAAATGAGTATTGGGGTATATTAGATTTGTGGTGAAAATGGATGTGTGTAACGTCCAGAAGGAATCGTTTCCGACCCCATAAAGTATATATATTCTTGATCAGCATCAATAGCCGAGTCGATTGAGCCATGTCTGTCTGTCCGTCTGTCCGTCCGTCCGTCTGTCCGTCTGTCCGTCTCTATTAGCGCCTAGTGCTCAAAGACTATAAGAGCTAGAGCAACGATCTTTTGGATCCAGACTTCTGTGATAAGTCACTGCTACAAAAATATTTCAAAACTTCGCCCCGCCCACTTTCGCCCCCACAAAGAACGAAAATCTGTGGCATCCACAATTTTAAAGATATGAGAAAACCAAAAACGCAGAATCGTAGAGAATGACTATATCTTTTAGACTGCAGAATCTGAATTGGATCGTATTATTATTATAGCCAGCATCAAGAAAACAATTTCATTTTTTCTCGGCCTGTCTCTCTCTAACACACACGTAGCATAGGCGGCTTTGCTTAGAGTATAACATTAGCGCCTAGATCTCAGAGACTATAAAAGCTAGAGCAACCAAATTTGGTATCCACACTCCTAATATATCGGACCGAGACGAGTTTGCTGAATCTGGATCAGATCAGATAATTTTTATAGCCAAAAGGAACAAATCAATTTGCACTGGCTACGCAGCGCCCGACGTCACGCTCAGACTGATTTTCTGTCTCTCTCGCACGCACTCTTTGTCGTGTCGTTTAATATTAGCGCCGTCTGCCGGAGGAGAGCCATACTGACTAAGTATCAGGTATAAATGTAGAGTTGCGGTCTCCGCAGCAACTCACAACGTTCCCCCTCGTTCTATTGTATAATTGGTATAATCATCCTTGGCAACCTTGTTGGCCAACTCAAGCAGTGCTGGAATCTGGAATGTGGCTCAATTTCAAGCTTTCGGTGTACTGCAATTAAAGTGTGGTGTTGTGTGGCATACCAGCTAGCTATCCACTTTTGCGGCTTTGTGTTGACTCAAGCAGATACAGATTCATATACAGGTATACGTTCGTTCGTTCTCTTTCGTAGTGATCAGACGCGTTTTTGTTTTGCGCTCCGCATTTTTATACCCGATACTCAAAATGAGTATTGGGGTATATTAGATTTGTGGTAAAAGTGGATGTGTGTAACGTCCAGAAGGAATCGTTTCTGACCCCATAAAGTTTATATATTCTTGATCAGCATCAATAGCCGAGTCGATTGAGCCATGTCTGTCTGTCCGTCTGTCCGTCCGTCCGTCTGTCCGTCTGTCCGTCCCTATTAGCGCCTAGTGCTCAAAGACTATAAGAGCTAGAGCAACGAGGTTTTGGATCCAGACTTCTGTGATATGTCACTGCTACAAAGATATTTCAAAACTTCGCCCCTCCCCCTTCCGCCCCCACAAAGGACGAAAATCTGTTGCATCCACAATATTGAGAATACGAGAAAACTAAAAACGCAGAATCATAGATAATGACCATATCTATCAGATTGCTGAATCTGGATCGAATGAGATAATTTATATAGCCAAAAGGAACAAATTAATTTGCACTGGCTACGCAGCCCCCGACGTCACGCTCAGACTGATGTTCTGTCTCTCACGCACGCACTCTTTGTCGTGTCGTTCAATATTAGCGGCGTCTGCCGGAGGAGAGCCATACTGACTTAGTATCGGGTATAACTGTAGAGTTGCGGTGTCCGCTGCAACTCACAACGTTCCCCCTCGTTTCCTTTTGTTTTGAATAAACAGCCGGTGTTTTCCTAAATAAACTTTAATTAACTTCCTAACCAGCCAACAATCTGGAAACCTTTTCTATCCCGCGAGTGCATGCCTTTTGCTTTGTGTTAAAACTTTATTTAACTTTTTATTTTTCGGCGTCGGCTTGTCGTGTGTGTGTTGTTGCAGTGAGTGAGTACGCATTACATTGCATTGCAGTCCGCTCTCGTCTGGTAGCTTTTGTTGTGTTATCACTCTCTGCCTATCACCTAAACTTAAATAACTGTTCTTTCTCTCTCGCTCTGGTAACTTTCTGTTCAGTAGTTCTCTCTCTCTCATTAGCTGCTGCTGCAACTGTTATCCTCTCCTCCTATTAGCGTTTGTCTGGCACACAGGTTGTAATGTGCCAGAAATTCATATTCGTAGAGGTGTGAGATTGTATGTACGGATGGAGGTTGTACATACTTTTTTTGCCAGTCAGCAACCAATAGTATAGCAGGATTTCGGAACGTGTACCTCTAGCTATGCTCTAACTAGCTCGCCGGAATGTCGTGGGATCTTTCCTACTCTCCTATCTGCTATACGAACACATTCGCAAAGATGTTTTAGGTACACTTGATTTAATGTTCAAAAGGAACTCTACAAAAGAAATCAAAAAGAAAAGAATGTGAATTTTAACTAACTGTTTAACCGACTACCGACAAATAGTCAGGCTATATTCCGTCGCTCTTGGGGAACTCAGATGACTTTGACCCCTTCTCTACCCTCCCTACCTTTGTATGCCGTTTAATCGACAGCATAACCCTAATCGAGCGCATCTCTATTTGATCATCGGACTTCCTCAGGCTCTACTCAGGACAAACACGAAAGGTTTAATGTTCCATTATTATCTACTAATTATTATTTAATAATTCAAAATTTAAGGGTTTGGACTTCATGGTTTTCCAGATAAGTATAAACTTAGCATAAAGTAATTAAATAAGGAAGGAGGAAATAGTATCCAGTTATACCTAGTTATATGTATATATGTATATAGGACTTATGTGTAGAGAATATGGCGTAAAAGAAATTAAATTGGAAAGAAGAGAAAAATATGATAATTATATAACTAGAAGGCAAACGTGAAAGAAAAATTAGTAGCCGATCCGCTTTAAATTATGGCACGGATATGGTTGTTTTATATACCGGAATAGAAGTTTTATAAGACAGATATATATTTCGAAAATACTCGAGAATTCCGTTTAAGGAAGTTTCGTAACTCACTCATACTTTATACGAATTATCCGGCGTGTCCGTTGAGCTCAAGGGGCGACGTAGGAACATATTCTGAGGAAGGGAGAAAAATTATGAATATACAGGTCTTCACTTCTAATTCGGATGAAACACCGATTTTCTTTCCATTTCCATACCCGTACGACGACGATTTGCCACTCAACGGCGGATCTTAAAAAAATGTGGTTTTCATTTGAGCTAATTTCTAATTATGGGTAATTATATACATTATTGGTTTTTTTTTTTTTTTTCTTTTTAAATCTAGACAATACAAAAATAGTTAGTGCGTAGCCTAATCTTTAATAAATGGAAAATCTCATCTCAAACTAATACTTTGGTACATTTTCACACGACGACTATTAAACGGCAGTGTGGATCGCCGCAGAATAATGTTTTATTTTCACAGTTTGAGAGCCACTCCACACATTGCGAAGAACTACATGCGAAAGCCTTAGCCGCGCGTCTAATTCATAAGCGAGAAGGGTGACGAGTGCGGCATATTAGTTTCTCCGAATTCGCAAGAAAACTATTCTTCTCGTCTTACTCCAAAATGTACTTCAGCTCAAGTATGCCTCCACATAACTTCGGGCGTCACTCTATTAGATCTTCGGACGGCTCTTTCTGGTTTATTTGGTTGTAGTTATCGTTGGTTTATGTAGATGCTGGTTCCTGGGAAATCCGAGGTCTTTCCCAGATCTACTAAGAAATCGATGGACTTTGACGACCTCGTTCTTGGAGGGGGGATCAATTGGTTTTTCTTTCCCAGTGTCGAACGTAGTAATATTTCCAGCCCTATGATACGAGACTGTTAAAGCTGTGTCACTATTGTAAGGTCCAAATACCTTTTATTTTTTCTTAATCCAAAAGGAATAATGTAGTCCACCAGAACTTCAATTTACTTGGCACGTGTTTGATTGCACAACGTTTTCAAATTCACTTGGATCTATATATTTGTATAAAAAGACACATCCGAATTCGCACAGCTTCACTATAGCAATGATCTAGCCAGAAGTTCTATTACTTGCATTAGCCCTTACGATCGGAACTTTACCTTCCACAACCAACGGGGTAATCGTACGATTCCAGACAAAGCTTACACCTTGCTTCCCTAGATAACGGAGTAATCGTACGATGCTAAGCAAAGCTTACACATAGCTTCCACGACTAACGGAGTAATCGTATGATTTCTAGTAAAGCTTTAAAACACAACTCCCTCAGATCCACGCTGCTTCTCTAAATTAGACATTAAGCTCTTCAATGGAAGCTTTAACTACTGCTCTCTTGTAATTGATCTCTTATCTTGTTTTTGTAAAGAGCAGAGTTAATGTTATGTTCCCAAGCTGTTCTCTGGAGTTTTAGAGTCACAACTGGCCACTACACCACAGTTGAGGAAGCGCTAGTTTTAACTGGCGAAGCCTAAACGGAAAAAGGACAGTTGCCTAGTGTTTCACTTGTATGTCTTTGAGGTGAAATATTCCTAAGTTTTTACCCTGTTCGTTCTTCAGTTGATAATAGGATGAGCCAACTCGTCTAGATACCACGGCTGAAATAAAAACCGGCGCTAACTTTGCATTGAACTTTTTAATAGCATTGCTTTGGCAGAAATTGCGGGCAAGTACTGGCTCTCCAACCTTAAACTCTACTTTCCGACAGCGTAGATTATATCGCCTAGCATTTTGTTCATGTGACTCTTTCACCTTTTTCTTTGCCGATTCGCGAATAATTTGTAGTGCTTCCGGATAACTAATGCGGCTATCCTCCGATAGGAGTCTTAAGCGGCGAAGCAACTCATAGTCTTTGCCATTCAGAATCATATTTTGTCCAAAGGTTAGGAAATAGGGCGAGTACCCGGTGCTTTGGTGAATGTTGGATCTGAGAGCAGCACTGATTTCCGGTAATTTGGTATCCCAAGTGGAATGATCCCGGCTTATGTAAGCTCTTATAGCTGCTAACACCGATCTATTGAGTCTCTCACTGGCATTCGCCTGTGGTGAATATATCGCCGTACGAATATGTTGTATCCCAAAGCGGGTTAGAAAAGCCTGAAAGGCTACAGAAACGAATTGAGATCCGTTATCTGTTAATATCACCTCGGGGACTCCAAATGTACAGAACAAATAATTTTCGAGGTAATCGCACACCCGATTGGAAGTAAACACCCTAAGGGGGCATAGGAAATGAAATTTTGTGAAGTGATCTACGATAATAAGTAAACCAATATGCCCTTTCTTGGATCGGGGATATGGACCCAGCAAATCCATATTAAGCTTTTGAAACGGACGATCAGACACCATTGGTTTTCCCATGGGTGGTTTCAACACGGTGTTCGGGTGTTTGGTGTGACGACACACTTCACAATGAGTTACATACTCACGTATTTGCTTGTTCATTTTTGGCCAAAACAAATATCTTTTAATCTTTTCGATGGTTTTCCCTACTCCACTGTGAGCGGCATTGGGCGGATCATGAGCCCGCGAGATTACACCCTGGGTGAGTTCCCTAGGAATCCACAATTTCCAAGATAGATTATCTACACCATTATTTCCCTGATCAGGTTCGGTTCTTTTGTAGACAAAATCATTGAGAATCTTCAAGTCTGGTAATTTGTCTTGCTTAGCGCGAATGTTATCGATTAAGGTCATATATTCTGGTGATTTAAATTCTGCGGCAGACAGATCAACTATCGGACCCTGCTCTTCCATTTCAGAAACAGTAATTTCCTCTTTACGCGATAGGGCATCCGCTACCACGTTTAGTGAGCGCTTCCGGTGCGTTATCTCAAAAGAGAATCCCTGTAGTTTTATGGCCCATCGAGCTAATCTACCAGACAACTCCTTCTGACGCATAAGCCATTGTAATGAGGCATGATCGGTTATCACCTCGAATGCCTGACCTTCTACATAAGCACGAAACTTTTTAATTCCCTTTATCACCGCTAAACATTCTAATTCCGTGACTGAGTAGTTTTTCTGAGCTTTAGATAGCTTCTCGGACATGAATGTAGGAAACGAAGGAAAGAGAGAGACACGAAGCGGTCGTGTTTTCGTCGTGTCGTCGGGATAGAGCAGTAATCGGCTCTGAGAGAGCCGATAGCAAGAGAGAGAGATAGTCAGTTGTCAGTTCAGCCACGCATCAGACGTACACGCATATAATTATTCACAAACATACTTGTATAACATATAGCTATTATAATTTTAAGTCCAACATACTTATCAAATAAATGTTACTCGTTGCCATCAAGCAACTTAAACTACTACAAATTGGGGCTCGTCCGGGATAAGCCCAAGACAACAACATTTGCAAGTGAGATTTGTGCGTGTATTTGGAAAGTTTGGCGAACACGAGGCTAGAGCTACAAGGAGACAAGCGGCACAGAGACGACAATCTGAGCGCGTTCGTTCCAAAGAGAGCAGAAGCGACAAAACGACGGCAGACGGCAGCAAACACAGCAAGAATCAAAACCTTCGTTGTTGTTGTTGTGCATTGCGTCTGAGAGGCTAGAGCTACAAGGAGACAAGCGGCACAGAGACGACAATCTGAGCGCGTTCGTTCCAAAGAGAGCAGAAGCGACAAAACTACGGCAGACGGCAGCAAACACAGCAAGAATCAAAACCTTCGTTGTTGTTGTTGTGCATTGCGTCTGAGAGGCTAGAGCTACAAGGAGACAAGCGGCACAGAGACGACAATCTGAGTGCGTTCGTTCCAAAGGAAGCAGAAGCGACAAAACGACGGCAGCAAACAGCAAGAATCAAAGAACATTGATTGTTGTTGTGTTGCACTGCGTCGGACGGAGACTACAACTACAAGAAAAGACAAGCAGCAGTTCATTTTGTAACAGCAGAAGCAGCGACGATTCGGGAAGCGACAACGAGTTATCGGCGAACGGCGAGAGCAAGGCAAGGCAACAAAGAGAGGACGGCAACAGCGACATCGACAGGCAAGCGAGACCTGGAAAGTTCTGCGCAGAAGCGAGAGTTAACAAGGGTAAACCCATAGTAAGGTGAGCGTTAACAGAGAAGCGATCGTTAACAGTGACGACTTTAAAGGCGTTTTCGAAATCGATGTTAACTGGAAAATTGTTAACAGGCCAGCAGTAATAAGGTTGTTTAAGTTGATTTAATTACATTTTCTTAGATATAAGCTAATATCAATTATTTTGTATTTAAATCGTCACGATGCAAGTTGAAGAGATAATGACACTGAGAGTCGCAGATTTGCGAGAGAAGTTAAGAGAGCTTGCGTTGCAGACGACGGGACGAAAGCGCGATTTGCAAGATAGACTATTAATACATCACGGCTTTCCAGTTGAGGATGAAGAAGAGTCAGAGGATGAGTCCGTAGTAACAGCAGAGGATGATACCGTAGCAGTTCAACCAGGTACGCGACAGGCAGAGTATAAATCTTGGTTTACGCTAAAAGACGTGGAAGGTAGTGTGTCACAATTTTCTGGTTCTAATAAGCCCGACATCAATCAATGGATAGAGGAATTAGAAGAATGCGCAGCTACTGTTCAATGGAGTCAATTACAATTATTCATTTATGCCAAGCAGTTGTTAGTTGGTGCAGCAAAATCTTTCGCTCGTAGTTTGCGTGATATTCGTAACTGGAATTCGTTGAAGGCAGCTCTGTTGGATGAGTTTAGTGTTAAACTGTCGTCCGTAGAAGTACATAGAATGTTGCAAAAGCGCCAGCAGAAAAAAGGAGAGTCGTTGCATGAGTTTTTGTATGCGCTAATGGAGATAGCCAAGCCAATTAAACTAGATGATGAGAGTTTAATCGAATATTTTGTGGATGGTATACCAGACGCTAGGGCAAGTAAGGCAATGCTGTACCAAGCTAGAAACTTAAAGGAGCTTAAATTTCAGATCGATGTTTACCAGAAAGCTAGAGGCGGATCCAAGCCGATGAGTAAGAATTGGCCGCTGAGTAATAAAAGTGAGAGTTCGGTGAAAGGGTCGATGGCAGAGAATTTTAGGAAATGTTTTAAGTGTGGAGACAAATCGCATTTGAGGAAAGATTGTCCCAAAAATGATTTTTGTTGTTTCAAATGTGGCCAACCAGGACACCGTGCTGCAAGCTGTAATGTCAAGGTCGAAACCAGACAAGAAAAGAGATCGAATACGAACATTATTCGAGATAAGAAAGTCGTCAATAAGCCGTCAGGTATTTTCACTCCATCAGGTTTGGAATTAAAGGATATTAAGTACGCGAATTTGGTATTCCAAGGTTTGATTGATACTGGAGCAGATTTGTGTTTAATTCGCAGGAGGGTATTTTTGAAATTTGGAAATCTTGAACTGATCGGCCAGGAGAAATGTTTAACAGGTATTGGAGATAGTCAAGTTGTAACTTTTGGTAGCTTTTCGATACCAGTGAAAATCGATGAGATTGGAATGGAGGTAGAATTTCATGTCATTCCAGACGAGGATATTGGTTTTGAAGCCATTTTAGGAAGGACTATTCTGGATTATGTGGACATGCAAGTTTCTAAGACAGGAACAAGATTTGTTCGTAGAGTTTGTGGCGAGGATAAAGATAAGAAACTTGATCAGGTAGCATCGTCCTCATGCGTGGAATTGTTTAATGAATATAAAGGCATTTGCATGTCAAGTATTGACGAAGTTGAGAAGGAGTTTTCAATTGATGTTGGTCATCTCAGTGAAGTACATGCTAGAGAGGTTAGGGGTATGGTAGGAAAGTACCAACCTCAGAGAAATGTAGATGCGCCGATAAAAATGAAAATTGTATTAGTGGATGAGATACCAGTTTTCCAGCATCCGAGACGATTACCGTTGTGTGAACAGGAAATCGTGGACAAGCAAGTGGAAGAGTGGCTGGCTCAGAAGATTATAAAGCCAAGTACATCGGAGTATGCATCACCAGTAGTGTTGGTACCGAAAAAGAACGGTAGCAAGAGACTATGCTGTGATTACCGAAAGCTGAATGAGAAAATAGTTCGCGATAACTTTCCAATGTCACATATGGATACAGTGTTGGAGAAACTGCAGGGTGCAAAGTATTTCACCACGTTGGATTTAACGAATGGTTTTTTCCATGTGCCTGTAGAAGTCGAGTCTCAAAAATATACGTCTTTTGTGACTCAGAATGGTCAGTTCGAATTTTTATATGTACCATTTGGAATTTCAAATTCTCCAGCGGTGTTTACCAGATTTATAATGGCTGTGTTGAGAGATTTGGTAAAGAATAATGAAGCAGCAGTCTATATGGATGACGTTATTATTTGTAGTCAAGATATAGAAGAGGGTTTGTTAAAGTTGAGAAAAGTACTGAAGATAGCGGAAATGAATGGGCTACGTATAAATTGGAGAAAGTGTCAGCTGTTACGACAAAAGGCTAATTTTCTGGGGTATATAATAGAAAAGAACACGATAAGACCAAGTGATGAGAAGACGAGGGCAGTCGAAAAGTTCCCAGTGCCAGTTGATAAAAAAACAGTGCAGCGTTTCATAGGATTGACTTCTTATTTCCGAAAGTTTATTGAGGGTTATGCTGTTATTGCAAAACCATTGACAGATCTGCTGCGGAAGGATGTTAAATTTGAATTTAAGGAGATACATCAGGTTGCGTTTGAACAACTAAAGGTAGCATTGATTAGTAGACCTGTTTTAGAAATGTACAACCCGAAGTTGGAGACAGAAATCCATACTGATGCATCAAAATGGGGGTATGGAGCCGTGTTACTGCAAAAGAGTTTGGAAGACAGCCAATTCCATCCAGTTCAATATATGAGCCGTAGGAGTAAGCCATGTGAAGAGAAATATCCTGCTTATGACCTTGAGGTTCTGGCAATTATCGAAGCTTTAGCGAAATGGCGTGTATACGTTTTGGGTATAAAGTTCAAAATTGTCACAGATTGTAATGCATTTACAATGACGATCAAAAAGAAAGACGTTCCTTTGAGAGTAGCACGTTGGGCCATGTACCTACAAGATTTTAATTATGTTATAGAACATCCCGCAGGAACGAAGATTAGGCACGTTGACGCGTTGATTCGTGTATCTTGTTTTATGGTGACCGAAAGTATAGCTCATCGTTTGAAAGAAGCTCAGCTAACCGACGATTGGGTTAAGGCTGTTAAAAGTATTGTGGAGGACAAGGAATATGAGGATTATTATATTCAGAATCAGATTTTGTTTAAGGATCCGGATAAGGAGCTCATCGTAGTACCAGCTCAGTTGGAAAATGAGATTATATCAATAGCACATAAGCAAGGACATTTTTCAGTTAAAAAGACACAAGATATCATTGAAAAGTCGTATTATATTCCGAAGTTAAAAGACAAAGTATGGCGCGTAATAAATAGTTGTGTCGAGTGTATCATTGTCAATGAAAAGACAGGAAAACGTGAGGGTTATTTGCAACCAATAGACAAGGGTGATAGGCCGTTACAAACGTATCACATTGATCACGTTGGACCAATGGAAATGACTAAAAAACAGTACAATTATATACTGGTTGTTGTTGATGGATTTTCTAAGTTTGTTTGGTTATATTCTACACGTAGTACAGGTGTTGAAGAGGTCGTTAAGTGTTTGGAAATTCAGGGGACTAGTTTTGGTAATCCGAACAGAATAGTGACGGATAGGGGTGCAGCGTTTATGTCCAATTTGTTTCGTGAATATTGTGAGAGAGAGAAAATACAGCATTTAATGATTGCCACAGGCGTTCCACGTGGGAATGGTCAAGTCGAAAGGATGCACAAGATAGTGGTGCCTATGTTGTCGAAATTGTGTCAGGGTAATTCCGGTAGTTGGTATAAGCATCTAGGAAAAGTACAGCAAATGATCAATTGTGTTGAGCCGCGAAGTACCAAGGTAACACCTTTCAAGATATTGACTGGGCTAGACATCCTTATAGGATTGGATCCCAAAAAAAAAGGAGTATTGAAAGAATCACTTATCGAAGAGTTGAACAAGGACCGCGAAAAAATTAGAAAGGAAGTAGTTGAAAACATTGCACGGTTACAGCAAGAAAACAAGAAGAGTTTTGACTTAAAAAGGAAACTAGATAGACAGTATGAGGTTAATGAGCTAGTAGCTATCAAGCGTACTCAGTATGGTACTGGATTAAAGCTAAAAGGAAAGTATCTAGGGCCGTATAAGGTGGTTAGGGTAAAGAATCATGGAAGGTACGAAGTCGAGAAGATTGGGGATACTGAGGGTCCCTATAAGACCTCTACAGTTTCAGAATATATGAAACCTTGGCTAGACCCATCCGAGGCGAATGGTCCGTCAGGACAGCCGAATGTAGGAAACGAAGGAAAGAGAGAGACACGAAGCGGTCGTGTTTTCGTCGTGTCGTCGGGATAGAGCAGTAATCGGCTCTGAGAGAGCCGATAGCAAGAGAGAGAGATAGTCAGTTGTCAGTTCAGCCACGCATCAGACGTACACGCATATAATTATTCACAAACATACTTGTAAAACTTGGAGCTGTTATAATTTTAAGTCCAACATACTTATCAAATAAATGTTACTCGTTGCCATCAAGCAACTTAAACTACTTGAATGCTACGGGTAATTCTTCTCCTTCTTCGTTTTTCTGAGCTAACACACAACCAATTCCTACAGTACTAGCATCACATAACAGCAAAAAGGGTTTTGAGAAATCAGGAGTAGACAAAATGGGATCTGACGTCAGGCACTGTTTAAGTTTTTCAAATGCCTGATTGGCCAAAGGGTTCCACGCATACGCTTTCGGTTTCTTTAATAGTTCTGTGAGGTCACAACTTACCGTTGCATATCGTATCTTTCGTAGTGATCAGACGTGTTTTTGTTTTGCGCTCCGCATTTTTTCCTTTTGTTTTGAATAAACAGCCGGTGTTTTCATAACTAAATTCTAAATTTACTTCCTAACCAGACAACAATCTGGAAACCTATTCTATTACGCGAGTGCATGCCTTTTGATTTGTGTTAAAACATTATTTAACTTTTTATTTTTCGGCGTCGGCTTGTGCTTGTGTTTGTGTTGTTGCAGTGAGTGAGTACGCATTACATTGCATTGCAGTCCGCTCTCGTCTGGTAGCTTTTGTTGTTTTATCACTCTCTCGCTATCACCTCAACTTCAATAACTGTTCTTTCTCTCTCGCTCTTTAAACTTTCTGAGCAATAGCGCTCTCTGCTTAGTAGCTCTCGCTATAACCGCTCTCCACTCTGCTCTCTTTTTTTTTACCAATTCCGCTTTGAGCGTTGTCTGGCACATTGGTCTGATACCAATTTGTTTTGCAAATTATAGTATATATATATAAATAAATAATAAAATAAAATGGAATACGCTGTGGTCTGTGCCAAAAAAAGCTGTAAGAAGCAGATCACCCACGATCAGCCGAATGTCCCCTGCTGGCTCTGCGACAGCGTAGTGCACGCAAAATGCGCTGGATTTTCTGGCCTCGTGAGTGATGCTATAGCCAAACGTAATGGCTTGCATTACAGTTGCGAGGCATGCCGTGCGGTGGAGAAAGACATGGTGGCTTTCATGAGGCAGACGCGGAGTGGCTTTAAGGAGCTGACCGTTGCTTTTAAAAACCAATACGATCGGCTCCTAGCCATGGAGGCTCAGTTTAGCGGTTTAAAACTGCTGAATGAGTCTCCGAGGCGCAAAAAGGTCACTCCGCGGGATCTGCAATTGCCAACCGTCACTCAGCCGTGCGCCGCCGAAAAACTGACTCCGACCACTCCAAGTGTGCAGCAGTTGATCTCGTTTGCCACTCCAAGGGCAACGACAGCTGCTGGCGACGCAGATTCGGTAGCCGAATTCATCGCCTCGGAGAATGTGCAGCCAAGTACGTCTGCAGCGTCCGTGTCCGTGGTGTCCGCAAGTTCGCTAGTTGTCCCGTCTATACCGATCCCACCAGTAAATAGACGTTCCGGACCTCCGGATATTGCCACCACAGGTACTAGGCCTGTGGTGACTAAACCACTGGTGGGAGTCCCACCAAAACGACAAGTTTTTGTTTCACGGCTGGCCCCTGACCTCACATCTAATGATGTAATTGCTTTTATTCAAAGCAAAATAAAAGCCGTGGGCTTAAAGGTGGAGAAATTTAACTTCTCTTATGCCAGGGAGATAGCCTCGTTTAAGATAAGCATCTCCCCAACTCAATTTGACACCATTTGCTCCGCCAAATTTTGGCCGGAGCATTTGGTGGTGAAGGAGTTTAAGGCTAAGAAGAAGAATAGGCCCCCCATATCCCTTCCAAACCTTTCCAGTGTGCCCCCCTCAACCTCAACCTCAACTTCCTCTTCCTCAACTTCCCGTCTCGCTTCTACCTTTCCAAAAAACTAACTTCTCTTTTAGTAACCTATCAGAATGTAAGAGGCTTGCGTAGTAAGCTCAGCATTCTTTTCCGGGATAGTGTTGCATTTGCTTCCCACGTTATTGTGTTTACTGAAACCTGGTTAAAGCCGGACATTCTTAGTTCCGAGGTTTTGGCAGGTCGGTACACAACTTTTAGAAAGGACCGTTCGTCTCGACGGGCAGGGGGGGTTCTAATTGCAGTGGACTCTTACTTCACGTCGGAACACTTCACAGTCCAAGTTCAACAGGAACTGGAATTCCTGTGTGTAAAACTGATTCTTCCCGCTTTCGCTATATTCATTACTTGCTCGTATATCCCACCTTCTTCGGATATTTCAATTTATGAGCAGCACTTGTCCGCTTTAACCGCTGTTTCTTCCTCGCTATCTGATAAAGATCGTATGATAGTTCTTGGTGACTTCAACTTGCAAGGAACTGTTTGGTCTTCGGTAAACGAGTCTAGTATCCTAGTGCCCATGTCACGACATGACTTTGTTGACGGCTTGCTTGACCTATCCCTGTCTCAAGTCAACCATGTGAAAAATTCCTTGGGTCGATTGCTTGATCTGTGCTTTGTATCGGATCCGACCATAGTGTTGTTAACCCGAGCCCTTCCGCTCACTATACCTGAAGACGCCTACCACCCTACTTTCGAGGTGTCGCTAGATATAGGACCAACTGTATTGGATCGGTCGAGTAGGCTGCCCGAACGTGTCCGCTGCTTTCGTAAAGCCGAGTTTGCGAAGCTTAATAACCTCATTAGGGATTTTGATTGGTCCGCTTTGTACTTGTGCACTGATATCATAAAAGGCACAAACATTTTTTACAATGCTCTTGGCACATTTTTCGATTCTTGTGTCCCGCTTTCTTGTCCGACTAGATCTGGAAAACCCCCTTGGTTTACCAAAGAGTTATCCAGTCTAAAAAACTTAAAATCAAGACTTTATAAAAAATTTCAAGAAGTGGGTTCTCCTACTTCTCACTCTCGCTATGTATTAGCTCGGTCAAACTTTTCAGTTCTTAATGCTCAATGCTATAAGAACTACCTATCTCGATGCAGGATACGTTTTTCTCAGGACCCTAAACAGTTTTACAGCTTCGTAAACAGTAAGCGTAGAACGTCCGCACACCCATCCTCGCTATCATTTTGTAATACGTCGGCAAATAATGATCAGGCAATTGCCGATCTTTTTGCCCAATTCTTCCAAACCACCTATTCTGAGGAAAGCTACTCTGGTCACCCGTACCCATACGGTTTACCGAGGTCGAACGGCATTTTCAGTCCCTTGTTAAATGAATGTTCCCTACTTCATGATCTTCGACTAGTTAAGCCGGTGTTTTCACCGGGTCCAGACGGGGTTCCAGGTTGTGTACTCAGGTACTGCGCCGAGGCTCTGTGTGGACCTTTGGTTAAACTATTCACCCTATCCATTGATTCTTCTTGCTTCCCCCCGATCTGGAAGGAATCGTTTATAATTCCTCTCCATAAAAAAGGTAGCAAGTCTGATGCAAAAAATTATAGAGGTATAGCAAAGTTATCCGCTATTCCTAAAATGTTTGAGAAGGTTTTAACTCCGCACTTGCAACATCTCTGCAAGTCACTTATATCTCCAACTCAGCATGGATTTATAAGGCGGCGATCAACCACCACGAACTTGTTAGAGTTTACCTCTTTCATTATTAAAGGCTTTCAAGGTAACTTACAGACGGATGTTATTTACACCGACTTTAGTAAAGCATTCGACTCTGTAAACCATTCCCTTTTAGCGCATAAACTTGACCTTTTAGGGTTTCCGCCCAACCTCCTGAGATGGATTTCTAGCTATCTTTGTTCTAGGTCTCAAAGAGTCCTCTTCAAAAACTCCCTCTCTTTCCCAGTAAAGGTTTCTTCGGGAGTACCACAAGGCAGCCATCTAGGCCCCTTACTCTTCACACTCTTTATTAATGACTTACCTTCAGTATTAACATACTCTCGAGTACTTATGTATGCGGATGATGTTAAACTCTGTGTCCAGTACAAGGACATTTCATTTCATTCTCGCTTGCAATCCGATCTCAATAACTTTCAGTCATGGTGTTGTGCAAACTTGTTACACCTTAATGCCTCGAAATGCAAAGTTATGACATTTCATCGTTCTAGCCCTTTGTTGGCTCCTTACACCCTATTTGGTGGTTCTCTTGAGAGAATTACCCTGGTGGATGATCTGGGTGTTATGTTAGACCCCAAGTTAAAGTTTTCCGAACACATTTCTACCATGGTAAATAAGGCCATGAGCGTGCTTGGGTTTATAAAGAGGTGGTCAAAGGAATTTGACGACCCCTATATAACAAAGACTCTCTATACCTCGCTTGTTCGTCCGATCTTAGAATACGGCTCCTGTGTATGGTGCCCTCAGTACAAAGTACACCAGGACCGTATAGAATCAGTACAGAAAAACTTTTTACTCTTTGCTCTGCGGGGCCTTAACTGGGATGCGGGTGTAAGACTCCCATCTTACTCTAGTAGACTACTATTAGTAAACCTCCCATCCTTAGTTAACCGTAGAAAAATGCTTGGTGTGATATTTATGCACAACTTGATCAGGGGTGACATAGACAGCCCTGATCTGTTGAGCCGCATAAACTTCACGATTCCTATTAGACTGACTAGAAATTTTATACCGTTGTTCCTTCCACTTTGTAGATCGAATTATTCCTTGCATGAACCGTTTAGGGTCTTATGCTCGGATTATAATTCCCTCTACCATATTATATCCACCACTAATTCTCTTCCTCTTATTAAATTATTAATCCTTACACACCTTTCTATTAATTAGTAACTGTAGTGGTATTTGTACTTTGATTGCATGCTTAGTTTCTTAGTAAGTTTAGTACTAATTTTCCTCGAATGTTAGTCTAATAGCTATATTTCTTGCATGTTCGCGTTTGGTTCGGCTACGCACCGCGCGTCATGCGGCAGCGCCCCTCGGTCGGTTGGGCGGGAGGAGGGCTGCGTTTTGCCTGGGATCCGCGCGTAACAGCCTTCTGCTGGTGTCACACGGGCCACTTGACGGTGCAGTAACTGCATCGCCTCTTGAAAGATGCAGTCATTGCATGTCAACGTCCACATAAATAATTGTCAACGAAACGACGGTACCACCCAGCAAGACCAAGGAATCGTCGCAATTGTTTTACCGTCTTGGGAACGGGGAATTCTTTAATAGCTTCAATTTTACTCGGATCCGTCTTTACCTGTCCGTATCCAATGATGAACCCCAGATACTTAATCTCACGCATGCAAAAGTGCGACTTGGCAATGTTTATCGTAAGATTAGCCTTTCGTAAGTGTACTGCAACTTCTCTCAGTAACATTAAATGGGATTCGAAATCGTCTGATAAAATTAGTAAGTCATCGAGGTAAACAAACACTCTCGTACGCAAGTTAGCAGGTATTACCTTATCCATTAAACGACAGAGGGTTTGTGAGGCATTGGTTAGACCAAAAGGCATAACTTTGTATTGATACAGCGGTCGGTTAGGTATGGTAAACGCGGTGTATTGGCGTGAAGACTCCTCTAGGGGAATTTGCCAATAAGCATGCTTCATATCGAGTCCCGTTATGTATTTGGCAGGTGGCAATCGACTGAGTATCCCATCTATATGGGGAAGGGGGTATGCATCTTTTCGGGTATATTTGTTGATCTCTCGAGAATCAAGGCATAACCTATTCTTGTTCCCTTTCTTTACTAGGACGCAATTGCTACTCCATGGACTATTTGAAGGTTCTATCACGCCCAGCTTAATCATCTTCTCTACTTCTTCGAACATCACTTTCTCTTTCGCGGGGGAAATGGGCCAATGTCGTTGTTTGACGGGTACTTCGGCATTGATTACCATAGAATGTTGTATTAGGTGTGTACGACCTAGTCCGTCGCATTCATATGCCGGGAAGGTTCTTATTACCGCCTCTAATTGGTTCCTTTGTTCTTCATTTAGGGAATGCATTTTAGGCGTTTCCTTCATAATCGTGTCGTCTCTATTCTCCAAACAGCTCACCGTTCCTTCTCGGGTCAATAATTGGGATAGAAGACCGAAGTCTTTCCAAAAGTCAACTCCTAAATAAACATCTTGCTTTAAATCTGGTATGATAAAGAACTCTACTTCCTTAACTATTTTACGGAATTCAATCGGGACCACCAATTTGGACACTACGGTACAAGCTTCGTTGCTGGCAGTGCGTATGGTTCCCAAACACTTCTGAGACTGTGGGTGATGTGCTAAAAAGGTTGCTGCTCTCCCACCCAAACAACTAATGGTTGCTCCTGAATCCAGCAAAGCCTTATAAGTTTGCCCTTCGATCATTACCTCCGTGTACAATCGGTTATCTGAACTCAGAATAACTGCTGAGACTAAACGTTTTCGAACAGATTGGACCTTTTTCCAGAACGCTCGTCTCCGGACCGTTGATCGTTTGGGCTTAACTATCCATTTAAACCACGTATTCACATTTTCTGAATCTAACTCTTTGCTCTCCATCGTTTGAGTCGCTACATCTATACCTGTACAAATTTGGTGTAGTATCATATCCGGTTTTACGTCAACTACCCCTTCGGAAAGCCCTCTTAAGGTAGTTGGTTTACTTTCGTTTAGTTGCTGTTCTTGGTCGGATGTACTGACTGGGCTCCGGTCGGTACATCCCGTTTCAAGTTTTTCGCTGGGTTACATTTGACGCATCGAGGTTTATAAATATCCTTAGCACCACACCCATAGCAGAACATTCGCCTTTCTCCTAAACAATCATCAAAACGATGCCCTTCCTGGTCGCAGTTCCAGCATACCAGTTTCTTACGATAAATCTGCGAAACGTCTTCTTCCTCCATATCTTCATTGTCCGTAAGTATTTCTGCTACATTCGGTTTGCTGAATTTACCTCGTGGAAAAGGGTTATGGTTGTCTTTACAGAAGTTTTCATGCTTGCGAACTTCTTCTCTCAGGCCAGTTCGATCGCTGATTTTGAGATGCAAGAGTTCATATCTGAGGGCCGTTTTTGCGTTACGTTTTAAAATGTCTACTAACTTATTTTTGCTAACCTCGTGTGAGAGCCTGGAC
Source organism: Drosophila miranda (assembly GCF_003369915.1). Lineage (NCBI taxonomy): Eukaryota > Metazoa > Arthropoda > Insecta > Diptera > Drosophilidae > Drosophila > Drosophila miranda. The sequence goes on from NW_022881603.1 coordinate 17,226,131, forward strand.
ACTAATTCTTCGACGGCCGTCTGCTAATCGTCAAACGATTCACCCTCTCTCTGACGGCGTTTTCTAATCAACTCCCACAAGTCGAAATCATCTTTAGCATCATCGAATCGTTGTCTAAATGAGGCAGAAAAAGTTTGCCAAGAAAACTGTGGGTTCTTTCTATGGAAGTTCCAAAACCAATCGCTGGCTTTAGACGAGAAAAGCAGATGCATATTGTCACAGAGTAATTCGTAATCGTTATTTATGTGAATATGTAAGTGAGGATTTATATGAGGATGTAAGTGAACGAACCCTGTACAGGAATTCGTCGACGTGCATAGCGTCTTTGGATCCGTCAAACTTTAGTCGCCAACTGGCTAAGATATTAGCGGCCTTCCCAGGAGCTATTGCCCTGTTAGAGACATTTGGATGTGGTAATCCCCTTTCCCTTTCATTTTCTGAAGACAACGAGTTTCCTGTTATATTAGGCTCGTGATTTTGCCTTGTCGCTTGCACAGGCGTGCTATCTGAAGCTATAGTCATCCTACCTAATTGTCCGCGTAGATTTTCTTCGATCAAATTCTTAACGAATGAACTTAGCTCCACCATCATATCTTTCTGCTCACCTTTTATCAGGGCTTGTATAACCTCAAGGGTTCTTTCCGACATATCTCCTTCGCCCGACCTATGGCTGATACTGCCCAAAGAATTATCCCGAAATTGTTGAGACTGCAACCTAGTATGCATCCCTCTGCGCGATGTAGTTCCTCGTCCCTGTTTAGGCCTAGCCCCTCTTGACTTTTGAAGTCCTCTCCCTGAAGCGTTTGACTCCGGGTTGGATCCCCCTTCTAACGGCACTATACCCGAACCCATGTCGGGTGGTAATTCGGCTGCTAGAGTATTCTCATCAAACGAAAGTTCCTCCGGATTCAACTCCGCCCTACATACGGGGCAATTTCTGTTATTTTTCACGAATTCTTTCCTGCAAGTATCATGATCCCTGTGCCCACAAGATGCAGTACATATTAGTTGACTTCTTCTTATGGCTTCTTGACATATACCACAGATCTGGGCGTCCACGTCACCCGACGCCTTGCCCCCTGGGGTACGTTGTACTGGTGACATGTTAAGGTAACCCAGTAATACGAGTTCTGATCACTAAATGTGGAAATCCCTAATTATAGGACCAAAGCTTCAATAAATTCTACCAAATTTTCCTAAATACCCAATATTTGTCCTTTTCGAGCTTGACTCCGTCCGATATACGCTTTCTCTTGTCGCCGGAATATAACCTCAATGAAATCTAATTTGGTCTATGGTATGTTTATGTGGTCAGTAACCTTGGCAATGGCTAATTTCCAAATCTATATCTAGAAAATTAGACTTCCGAAAGCCATCGATACTCTTCCCTCATAAATTCTTTTGGGGTTATCCTATTATAATTTGGCCGACCTATCCGCCTTTGTGAATAGCTGTCGTATATTCGCAAATTAATTCTGGTAACAAAAAAAAATCAGTTTCCATCCCTTGCTACCTGGCGGATTCTATTTGGTTAGGTATTCCGAAACTCAGAATCTTAAACCCAAAATTCCATCAATATCCTCCGTTACAGTAGTTGGACGGGAAGTATTAATTTTAATGTGGAATTTAAAATTGCAACGAGCAAAGTTTTTGGGGGTTTTAACCAGTAGTAACTCGTACTCTGGCCCCACGTTGGGCGCCAATCTATGTAATGTGCCAGAAATTCATATTCGTAGAGGTGTGAGATTGTATGTACGGATGGAGGTTGTACATACTTTTTTTGACGGTCAGACACCAATAGTATAGCAGGATTTCGGAACGTGTACCTCTAGCTATGCTCTAACTAGCTCGCCGGAATGTCGTGGGATCTTTCCTACTCTCCTATCTGCTATACGAACACATTCGCAAAGATGTTTTAGGTACACTTGATTTAATGTTCAAAAGGAACTCTACAAAAGAAATCAACAAGAAAAGAATGTGAATTTTAACTAACTGTTTAACCGACTACCGACAAATAGTCAGGCTATATTCCGTCGTTCTTGGGGAACTCAGATGACTTTGACCCCTTCTCTACCCTCCCTACCTTTGTATGCCGTTTAATCGACAGCATAACCCTAATCGAGCGCATCTCTATTTGGTCATCGGGCTTCCTCAGGCTCTACTCAGGACAAACACGAAAGGGTTAATGTTCCATTATTATCTACTAATTATTATTTAATAATTCAAAATTTAAGGGTTTGGACTTCATGGTTTTCCAGATAAGTATAAACTTAGCATAAAGTAATTAAATAAGGAAGGAGGAAATAGTATCCAGTTTTACCTAGTTATATGTATATATGTATATAGGACTTATGTGTAGAGAATATGGCGTAAAAGAAATTAAATTGGAAAGAAGAGAAAAATATGATAATTATATAACTAGAAGGCAAAGGTGAAAGAAAAATTAGTAGCCGATCCGCTTTAAATTATGGCACGGATATGGTTGTTTTATATACCGGAATAGAAGTTTTATAAGACAGATATATATTTCGAAAATACTCGAGAATTCCGTTTAAGGAAGTTTCGTAACTCACTCATACTTTATACGAATTATCCGGCGTGTCCGTTGAGCTCAAGGGGCGACGTAGGAACATATTCTGAGGAAGGGAGAAAAATTATGAATATACAGGTCTTCACTTCTAATTCGGATGAAACACCGATTTTCTTTCCATTTCCATACCCGTACGACGACGATTTGCCACTCAACGGCGGATCTTATAAAAATGTGGTTTTCATTTGCGCTAATTTCTAATTATGGGTAATTATATACATTATTGGTTTTTTTTTTTTTTTCTTTTTAAATCTAGACAATACAAAAATAGTTAGTGCGTAGCCTAATCTTTAATAAATGGAAAATCTCATGACGAGACTCAAAACTAATACTTTGGTACATTTTCACACGACGACTATTAAACGGCAGTGTGGATCGCCGCAGAATAATGTTTTATTTTCACAGTTTGAGAGCCACTCCACACATTGCGAAGAACTACATGCGAAAGCCTTAGCCGCGCGCTTAATTCATAAGCGAGAAGGGTGACGAGTGCGGCATATTAGTTTCTCCGAATTCGCAAGAAAACTATTCTTCTCGTCTTACTCCAAAATGTACTTCAGCTCAAGTATGCCTCCACATAACTTCGGGTTTCACTCTAGTATATCTTCGGACGGCTCTTTCTGGTTTATTTGGTTGTAGTTATCGTTGGTTTATGTAGATGCTGGTTCCTGGGAAATCCGAGGTCTTTCCCAGATCTACTAAGAAATCGATGGACTTTGACGACCTCGTTCTTGGAGGGGGGATCAATTGGTTTTTCTTTCCCAGTGTCGAACGGAGGAAGATTTCCAGCCCTATGATACGAGACTGTTAAAGCTGTGTCACTATTGTAAGGTCCAAATACCTTTTATTTTTTCTTAATCCAAAAGGAATAATGTAGTCCACCAGAACTTCAATTTACTTGGCACGTGTTTGATTGCACAACGTTTTCAAATTCACTTGGATCTATATATTTGTATAAAAAGACACATCCGAATTCGCACAGCTTCACTATAGCAATGATCTAGCCAGAAGTTCTATTACTTGCATTAGCCCTTACGATCGGAACTTTACCTTCCACAACCAACGGGGTAATCGTACGATTCCAGACAAAGCTTACACCTTGCTTCCCTAGATAACGGAGTAATCGTACGATGCTAAGCAAAGCTTACACATAGCTTCCACGACTAACGGAGTAATCGTATGATTTCTAGTAAAGCTTTAAAACACAACTCCCACAGATCCACGCTGCTTCTCTAAATTAGACATTAAGCTCTTCAATGGAAGCTTTAACTACTGCTCTCTTGTAATTGATCTCTTATCTTGTTTTTGTAAAGAGCAGAGTTAATGTTATGTTCCCAAGCTGTTCTCTGGAGTTTTAGAGTCACAACTGGCCACTACAAGGTTTGATAGCCATTTGTTATACCCGATACTCAAAATGAGTATTGGGGTATATTATTATACCCGATACTCAAAATGAGTATTGGGGTATATTAGATTTGTGGTAAAAGTGGATGTGTGTAACGTCCAGAAGGAATCGTTTCCGACCCCATAAAGTATATATATTCTTGATCAGCATCAATAGCCGAGTCGATTGAGCCCTGTCTGTCTGTCCGTCCGTCCGTCCGTCCGTCCCCTTCAGCGCCTAGTGCTCAAAGACTATAAGAGCTAGAGCAACGATGTTTTGGATCCAGACATCTGTGAAATGTCACTGCTACAAAAATATTTCAAGACTTTGCCCCGGCAACTTCCGCCCCCACAAAGGACGAAAATCTGTGGCATCCACATTTTTAAAGATACGATAAAACCAAAAATGTAGAATCGTAGAGGATGACTATATGTTCTAGAGTGTAAAATCTTAACCAGATCGTATAATTATTATAGCCAGAATCAAGAAAACAATTTCATTCTTTCTCGCTCTGTCTCTCTCTAACACACAGGTTTCATGGTCGGCTTTGCCAATTGCAAAATATGAGTTCAAGGATCTCAGAACCTATAAGAGCCAGAGCAACCAAATTTGGTATCCACACTCCTGTGATATCTGACCTTGACCGTTTCGTGTCCAAATTTCGCCACACCCCCTTCCGCCCCCGCAAAGGACGAAAAACTGGGGCATCCACAAATCTCAGAGACTATTAAGGCTAGAGTAACCAAATTTGGTATCCGCACTCCTGTTAGATCTCACTATAAAACGTATATCTCAGAATTTCGCCCCACCCCCTTCCGCCCCCACAAAGAACGAAAATCTGTTGCATCCACAATATTGCACATTCGAGAAAACTAAAAACGCAGAATCATAGAAAATGACCATATCTATCAGATTGCTGAATCTGGATCAGCGCCCGACGTCACGCTCAGACTGATTTTCTGTCTCTCTCGCACGCACTCTTTGTCGTGTGGTTCAATATTAGCGGCGTCTGCCGCAGGAGAGCCATACTGACTTAGTATCGGGTATAACTGTAGAGTTGCGGTGTCCGCAGCAACTCACAACGTTCCACCTCGTTTTAAAATATTATTTGATTCTAATTTTGTTCAAATTTCTTATTATGGAGTTTTCTGTTGTATGTGCCAAAAAATCATGCAATAAGCAGATCACCCACGATCAGCCGATTATCCCCTGCTGGCTCTGCGACAGCGTAGTGCACGCAAATGCGCTGGATTTTCTGGCCTTGTGAGTGATGCCATTTCAAAAAGTAATGGCTTGCACTACAGTTGCGAGGCATGCCGTGCGGTGGAGAAAGACATGGTGGCTTTCATGAGGCAGACGCGGAAGGGCTTTAAGGAGCTGACCGTTGTCTTTAAAAAGCAATACGATCGGCTCCTAGCCATGGAGTCTCAATTTGGCAGTCTGCAACTGCTGAATGAGTCTCCGTGGCGTAAAACGGTCACTCCGCGGGATCTGCAAGTGCCAACCGTCACTCAGCCGTGCGCCGCCGAAAAACTGACTCCGACCACTCCAAGGGTGCAGCAGTTGATCTCGTTTGCCACTCCAAGGGCAACGACAGCTGCTGGCGATGCAGATTCGGTAGCCGAATTCATCGCCTCGGAGAATGTGCAGCCAAGTACGTCTGCAGCGTCCGTGTCCGTGGTGTCCGCAAGTTCGCTAGTTGTCCCGTCCATCCCGATCCCACCAGTAAACAGACCTTCCGGACCTCCGGATATTGCCACCACAGGTACTAGGCCTGTGGTGCCCAAACCACTGGTGGGAGTCCCACCAAAACGACAAGTTTTTCTCTCACGGCTGGCCCCTGACCTCACATCTAATGATGTAATTGCTTTCATTCAAAGCAAAATAAAAGCCGTGGGTTTAAAGGTGGAGAAATTCAACTTCTCTTATGCCAGGGAGATAGCCTCGTTTAAGATAAGCATCTCCCCAACTCAATTTGACACCATTTGCTCCGCCAAATTTTGGCCGGAGCATTTGGTGGTGAAGGAGTTTAAGGCTAAGAAGAAGAATAAGACCCCATATCCCTTACAAATCTTTCCAGTGTGCCCCCCTCAACCTCAACTTCCTCTTCCTCAACTTCCCGTCTTGCTTCCACTTTTCCAAAAAACGAACTTCTCTTTTAGTAACCTATCAGAATGTAAGAGGCTTGCGTAGTAAGCTCAGAATTCTTTTCCGGGATAGTGTTGCATTTGCTTCCCACGTTATTGTGTTTACTGAAAACTGGTTAAAGCCGGACATTCTTTGTTCCGAGGTTTTGGCAGGTCGGTACACAACTTTTAGAAAGGACCGTTCGTCTCGATGGGCAGGGGGGGTTCTAATTGCAGTGGCCTCTTACTTCACGTCGGAACACTTCACAGTCCAAGTTCAACAGGAACTGGAATTCCTGTGTGTAAAACTGATTCTTCCCGCTTTCGCTATATTCATTACTTGCTCGTATATCCCACCTTCTTCGGATATTTCAATTTATGAGCAGCACTTGTCCGCTTTAACCGCTGTTTCTTCCTCGCTATCTGATAAAGATCGTATGATAGTTCTTGGTGACTTCAACTTGCAAGGAACTGTTTGGTCTTCGGTAAACGAGTCTAGTATCCTAGTGCCCATGTCACGACATGACTTTGTTGACGGCTTGCTTGACCTATCCCTGTCTCAAGTCAACCATGTGAATAATTCCTTGGGTCGATTGCTTGATCTGTGCTTTGTATCGGATCCGACCATAGTGTTGTTAACCCGAGCCCTTCCGCTCACTATACCTGAAGACGCCTACCACCCTACTTTCGAGGTGTCGCTAGATATAGGACCAACTGTATTGGATCGGTCGAGTAGGCTGCCCGAACGTGTCCGCTGCTTTCGTAAAGCCGAGTTTGCGAAGCTTAATAACCTCATTAGGGATTTTGATTGGTCCGCTTTGTACTTGTGCACTGATATCATAAAAGGCACAAACATTTTTTACAATGCTCTTGGCACATTTTTCGATTCTTGTGTCCCGCTTTCTTGTCCGACTAGATCTGGAAAACCCCCTTGGTTTACCAAAGAGTTATCCAGTCTAAAAAACTTAAAATCAAGACTATATAAAAAATTTCAAGAAGTGGGTTCTCCTACTTCTCACTCTCGCTATGTAATAGCCCGGACAAACTTTTCAGTTCTTAATGCTCAATGCTATAAGAACTACCTATCTCGATGCAGGATACGTTTTTCTCAGGACCCTAAACAGTTTTACTGCTTCGTAAACAGAAAGCGTAGAACGTCCGCACACCCATCCTCGCTATCATTTTGTAATACGTCGGCAAATAATGATCAGGCAGTTGCCGATCTTTTTGCCCAATTTTTCCAAACCACCTATTCTGAGGAGAGCTACTCTGGTCATCCGTACCCATACTGTTTACCGAGGTCGAACGGCATTTTCAGTCCCTTGTTAAATGAATGTTCCCTACTTCATGATCTTCGACTAGTTAAGCCGGTGTTTTCACCGGGTCCAGACGGGGTTCCAGGTTGTGTACTCAGGTACTGCGGCGAGGCTCTGTGTGGACCTTTGCTTAAACTATTCACCCTGTCCATTGATTCTTCTTGCTTCCCCCCTCTCCATAAAAAAGGTAGCAAGTCTGATGCAAAAAATTATAGAGGTATAGCAAAGTTATCCGCTATTCCTAAAATGTTTGAGAAGGTTTTAACTCCGCACTTGCAACATCTCTGCAAGTCACTTATATCTCCAACTCAGCATGGATTTTATTTACACCGACTTTAGTAAAGCATTCGACTCTGTAAACCATTCCCTTTTAGCGCAAAAACTTGACCTTTTAGGGTTTCCGCCCAACCTCCTGAGATGGATTTCTAGCTATCTTTGTTCCAGGTCTCAAAGAGTCCTCTTCAAAAACTCCCTCTCTTTACCAGTAAAGGTTTCTTCGGGAGTACCACAGGGCAGCCATCTATGCCCCTTACTCTTCACACTCTTTATTTTTCCTTCAGTATTAACATACTCTCGAGTACTTATGTGTGCGGATGATGTTAAACTCTGTGTCCAGTACAAGGACATCTCATTTCATTCTCGCTTGCAATCCGATCTCAATAACTTTCAGTCATGGTGTTGTGCAAACTTGTTACACCTTAATGCCTCGAAATGCAAAGTTATGACATTTCATCGTTCTAGCCCTTTGTTGGCTCCCTATACCCTATTTGGTGGTTCTCTTGAGAGAATTACCCTGGTGGATGATCTGGGTGTTATGTTGGACCCCAAGTTAAAGTTTTCCGAACACATTTCTACCATGGTAAATAAGGCCATGGGCGAGCTTGGGTTTATAAAGAGGTGGTCAAAGGAATTTGACGACCCCTTTATAACAAAGACTATCTATACCTCGCTTGTTCGTCCGATCTTAGAATACGGCTCCTGTGTATGGTGCCCTCAGTACAAAGTACACCAGGACCGTATAGAATCAGTACAGAAAAACTTTTTACTCTTTGCTCTGCGGGGCCTTAACTGGGATGCGGGTGTAAGACTCCCATCTTACTCTAGTAGACTACTATTAGTAAACCTCCCATCCTTAGTTAACCGTAGAAAAATGGTTGGTGTGATATTTATGCACAACTTGATTAGGGGTGACATAGACAGCCCTGATCTGTTGAGCCGCAACAACTTCACGATTCCTATTAGACTGACTAGAAATTTTATACCGTTGTTCCTTCCCCTTTGTAGATCGAATTATTCCTTGCATGAACCGTTTAGGGTCTTATGCTCGGATTATAATTCCCTCTACCATATTATATCCACCACTAATTCTCTTCCTCTTATTAAATTACTAATCCTTACACAACTTTCTAGTAATTAGTAATTGTAGTGGTATTTGTATTTTGATTGCATGCTTAGTTTATTAGTAAGTTTAGTGCTAATTTTCCTCGAATGTTAGTCTAATAGCTATCTTTCTTGCATGTTCGCGTTCGGTTCGACTACGCACCGTTCGTCATGCGGCAGCGCCCCTCGGTCGGTTGCTCGGCGTTTTGCTTGGGATCCGCGCGTAACAGCCTTCTGCTGATTTCACACGGGCCACTTGACTGTGCAGTAACTGCATCGCCTCTTGAAAGATGCAGTCATTGCATGTCAACGTCCAAGAATATACAGGTACATATATGCTACGAATACACTATACATATAGCCATATAGTATGCGGGGAAGCGGGCTCTTGTGTTACTGCTGTAAGATGATTTTATGGTACTCACGTTCTGGACGAGGCCATTGATGCGGAAACTTTGCGGCACGTTCCGCACCGACTTTTTACGACCATTTCGAAAAGGACTCACGCTCAGGGAAAACCGGCGTCTGCCAGCACGTTTCCGAAACAAGATCTGCGAATCTAGCTAGATCTATTGATACGATACCAAAAAGCGGAAATTGTATTAAATGAACGAAAGTCTAAAGTCTTACAATCGACTCCTGCCGCATCGTGAGGCAGTACTTCTTGTGTTTGTCTAATGGTTACTAATTGTGTTTGTCTAATGGTCCCGCTGACATCTTTACGCATTGAAACACGAAAATTCAAGTGCAAATTTTGAAAAAATGCCTATGAAAATTATTCAAAACCATTCCCAGAAGGCTGTACCCAGTTGAAGATATATCCCATTAGCTATATGTGTGCTTATTTCTCTCTTTCGAGATCTAGTGGAAATTTTTGCAAACAACAATTTCAACTTCAACTCGATTCAACTTCCAGAGTGAGCGAGATTTGTTAGCCTTGCCTTATTTGGATTCCGTCCCAATAAATCAGAGAATTTGTCGAGTCCTTGTCCATATTAGAGTAGGTACAGTGCACCACAGTACAGTGTGACAGGCAAGTATTTTGACACTACATACCATGAGGAGGTACGTATGTCGTTTAAACCATGTCAAAGCAAATCACGAAGCTAATGGAAAGACCAACTTCAGTCAATTGAAACTGTAAATAAACGAATATGTTTTCAGAGACACTGTACTTGTGTTTGTCTAGTACATGGTTTCTCACGCATCAGAGTTGCCATGTGTGTCGCGTATGTACACTCGAGGCAGCGACAGTTTCAGTTCTCGTTTTTGGGGGTGCTGTGCTACTCCCTTGACACGCTTTTGGAGCTTTTGCAGAGCGCGTCGACAAAAAGCAAACAATCAACAACAGCAACAACTTGAACAGGAAAAGTGACCTGGCACGCCCCATGCCGCCTCCTGCTAGTACATCAACAAAAATTTAAACTCGTCTACGCGGAGGCAAAACGGTTCAACCGATCCGCCCGACATGTGTTCTGTTCAACTTTTTAGATGGATAAGCTCTTTAAACGCGAACAGGTCAGGAGGCATGAGGCCAGAGGGGCAGATGGAAATAGGCAGCTTATGAACAAGTTTTAAATATTAAATATATATGTATATATATATCCATTTTATTGCGCCAAATTGCACTCACCGAAATATATGAAGTTGCCAGGGATGCGACCACTTCCATACACCTCGTCAAATACGAGGGAGCAGAAAACAAAAGGCAACAAAGGACACGGTTGCCTTTTCATTTGTACAACTTACTCTAACCTCAATATTAAATATTCCCCTAATTGAAATGTTTCCAGGAGAAGGAGCAGCAGCAACAGCAACAGCCGTGCAAACAATTATGTTTAATTTATAAATGAATGCAAACATCCATCCAGGTGGAGAGTGGTGGATGTGACATACTTAAGAAACGCTCGAGTTTCGGGCGGAAGTAATTTTTATTTTTACTCTGCAAATATTGACTTGATCCCAATTGCGAGTCACCCAAAGAAATGTTGAAAGCATTCCTCCAGTCGGCGGTCCCGCTGAGGTGCCACGATGTGGGTGGGGTGGGGCGTGTAGGTGCAGGCGATGCTCACTTGACAGTTGGCCACCACAGCGGGCCATAAACAACTGAGGCCCCCAGAAATGGGTGGCCGTTCTTATTACCGCCAGCCAGCTCCCTTTGCGCTCAGGGAATTTCTTCAAAGAAAACCAGAAAGAAAGACTACCTCCTGAACACCCTTTGACATTCATATGGTGTGTCAAAAGAGTTTTCTTGGATTACCATACAAGATATTTGCGGTGTGGATTTGTATCCAGCAAAAGGCGACATTTAATGAAGCAGACTCTGCCCTTGATGCTCATTACGAATAGACAAGCTTATAGGAAAATACTTATTTCGCAGACTGGCATAAAACGGAATGCTGCATACCCTCTGGCAGGGTATAAAGAAGGTGTGCACTTGCAGACATTGTAAATTTACTCGACTTGAAATGGGGACGCGCCGTCAGATAAACGCTGACTATTCTGGATGGTGGGATGGAGGGGTGTCCACATTTCTGACTCAGCGGGCTGTCTTTTCTGCTCTGTGGTCTCCCACTGCTCCTCGCCCACAGATGGTGGGGGGATTGGCAATAGTTGAGTCCGATTGTGATCCCTTGGTCTGGTTATTGCCAATTGCCATTCGAGAATGGCTGTCTTTAGACCATCCCCGATGCGAGCCAACTCCGGGCATTCCATCAGTGCGTTGAACCCCCTCGGTCTGGACAGCAGTCTGTCCGCTGGGTCTTGGTCTCGTTCTGCTCGTTCCGTCTCCCTTTCTGGGAATTCAAAATAATGGCACAAAGCGAGTGAAATGCGTGCCGGAAACTATGGAACGGAACCCTTGTCTGCAACATCTTCCCATTATTATGGCACTGCACACAGTCACAGTCACAGTCACAGTCACTGTCACAATTACAGTCGCAATGCAGTTGTGTGTGTCTGCCTGGGACTGGGACTGGGGGACTCTCCTATAAAAAAGAGCAGGCAATTTATTATGCCCAAAAGGAGGAAAGCGAAAACACCTACCCTACCTATGAACAATCACACACGGACAGAGAAATACTCAGCTATGGGCCCCATCAAATGTAAGTGCCTGAGTATGTGTTATAAAAATCATTTTGACAAAAAATTCCCCATAACAATAACACAAAATACAAAATAAAATTAAAATTCAACCAAGAACAACATGAATAATCGAAAAATAAGATAAAGCAGCCGAAGGCGGAACCGGGCAGAGGGAAAGTCGCTTGATTTATGCCCTCTCCTGGCAGGGCAGCGGAATGGAAATCAGAGCGCGGGGAATGTGGAAAGGAACGCAAAAAGCGGCTGCTGCAGCGGCGACCTGGAAATGTGGAGCACGTTCCGGCAAGTGGGCGTGCAAGCTGCCAAGAGGCACGTCCATGTCTCCTTCCCTCTTTGCATAATATTAACATACCATTTTTCCATTTGTTTGCATATCTTTTTGGTTTTTTGGGTTAAAATATGAAATCAAATTCCTGGTCTCATTTCGACGGAGGAAATGGTAATTAAATAATTGAAGCATTGAATTAAATAAGGAAAGTAATTAAATTCAGGGAAATTCTTCGAAAAGATAGCCACGAATAGAGTTCGATATGGATACATGTACTTCATACATTCGTACATCCGATGTAAATACATATACATATGTACATACGTTTCTACCCACAAATTATTATTATTTTTGATGTGTGAAGGATGCACACACACACAGAAAATGGATTGCCCTGAATGGTGTGTGGAGCGGGCGTTCATTTTGTAAAAATAATTGCTTTGCTCACGGATTTTTACAGAAATGATTATTGATGAGCACTTTGGCCTATTTTATCAAAATCAAACCCGACACGACAACGTCACCGCCGGCATCCGTCCGTCCCTCTGTCCGTTTGGTTTGCCCGTCGCTGGCAAATGAAGCGTGAAATGTGGCCCGACACCGCGGGCTCCGCGCCAGCATACATTAAATCTTTCGAAAGTTTTGCATCAGCACCCCCCACGTACACCCTCTGGCCGAGTGCTTAGCACACCTCAGCGCGGGGAAAGGGCCGGTTGGATGGGGTTTTTGGCAAGTACCGAGACGGCAGATGACGTCAAGAGGCCGGCACGGCAGACATAGACCGCAGACCAATCCGACTAACCATCCGACCAGCCATAGATCCCCCTCGGACTGTGTGTTCCTCTTGGGTAAGCCACAGCGGAGGCGACAATTGCTTCCAGGAAATCCCCATGATTCATGATTCACTCGAGGATGATGTCGCCGCGGGCTCGGATTTACTTGAGATATGTAAACAACACAGTTACTCAAATTTCACGAGCCCTGCGCGATGATTCGATGAGGAATGAGGAAAATGCCAGGAATGCCAAAATATTGATGGAAGTCAAGCCGAGACTTTTAGCCAGGCGACGCGTGGCAATCCGCAAGATCTTCTCCCATGTACACTTGTACGTGTGTGTGTGTACACGGATATGTGTGAATGTAATTTCATAGCTGACAGACGACGAGGCATTATCTACTCTATATGCGAGTGTGTGGCAACAAATATCGCCTGCTGAATGACCAGACACATTTATTTGTTGCCGGTGCCTCATCTTGACAATCAATTAATTTTCCCCCTCCCAAACCGGAGGCAAGGCTCCCCCGCTCCCCCGCTCCCTCTCCCGCTGTCGACAAAGGAAAGTGGCGTCGCGGGCGCTAATCCATTAAGAATGGATTTTTAAAACCATTTCAATTATGCCACAAGTTCCCCTGATGATGCCTCTGTTCCAACTGCTATGACGTCAACGATTGCAACACTCTTCAGCTGTGCAGCCAGTGCATCCCGTCTCGGCCGGATTTGTCTGCGCCAAAGTTCACTGACACTTTCATGAGTTTTCTTGGGTCGACGAAAATAGTTTTTCCACATTTCGCATTCGACCGAGTGGAAATGAAATCCCCTTGGAGCATAGGTAGAATATTTCAGAGCAGTGCACGCTGCCAAAAGCTTACTGTTACACATTCGTTCTGCGAAACGAAATCCAGTTAATTAAAATGTGGCAAGCAAATAATCAACAAGCAATTCAAACTAGAAAAAGACCACAATTCTGCTTCCTCTCTGCCTTTGCCTGCCGTAAATGGCCGTCCAATTGGTAATGGCTCGACAAAAATCCCACATTCATATTTACGAACCATAAATATGAACTCGTACTACCAAAAAAAAGGAAAGGAAAAAAATAAAAGGAGGTTAACCAATTTGTTCGCTTGCGGCTGCTGTAAGTGACAACAAAAGAGGTGGTGGACCCGGTCAAGGCATTGTAGCTTTTTACAAATGAGTTTCCGAATTTCATTCGGATTCCATGCATATTGCATTTTCTATAAATACAGTATTTGCCAACTGTTCTTTTTTATATTCACTCTCAAACTGAGTCAATGCAGTGCGTGGGCGGAGGTGCAGATGCAGCTGCAAGAGCAACAGCAACAGCACCGAAAATAAATTTCAAATATGTCACAAGCAAAATGAGATAGAATTTTTAGGCGAATATTCGCTGTGCCATGCTGCGTGAGCAGCGATGGCCAAATGCAGGGGAAGTCAATGCGCTCTAGCCGAAAAAGTGAAAGCCAGCATCAATCATGTGAGCAGGCGAGGGGATATAGTTGTCAATCGATTCGCAAGAAGTTCAGGGTTGCCTACTGAACTGAACCGTTCGACAATAGTTCTCTACGATCCAGACTACAAGGTGGCAAAACAATAACACTCTCCCACACACCAGACGTGCGATGTCTCAGCTAATTTTCTTTGCCACAAGCGCGGACGGGCGTCCTTCAGGGCCTGCCAAATTCTAAATTTTGGCTAATTTGTCAACAGCCCCCCAGCATTATCCGCACATATCCGACGATTTGGGTAGAACCAAACATCTAACAAAAGCTGTACACATTCGCTACTTACACTATATGGATAGTACGGATTGAATTACTGGAACCATGTGTCCGCTATAGAGAGCTTAGCTTGTACATACATAAATGGGCACCTAGCACTATTATATTTTGCATGCAAATTCCAGGACACAAGTGTGTACCCTCACGTAAAGATGATGCCAGAAATTTCAACTGACGAAGCAGATATGCGATACACTGCATCAGCAGTAACCCACCAAGATGAGGCTCATCCGTGCTTAGCCGCCTCCTTTGGCACTGACACTTGGCATTTCGCAACCTTCTCGAGCCAAGGCGAGCACTTCAGAAAATTGAAACTTTCAGTTTTATGCCACCATCGAGCACACAGCACAGTACTTTTACATGGCCAAGTGCAACTCTTTTGGCTGACTTTTCAATTTTCTAATATGCTTTAAAGCTTCTGCTTGATGCTGTTGGGAGCGGCGCCTATTGCTTAATTCGATTTTGCTTGACTTTGATGCTGGCAAACTTCATTTGTCCGACTCTAAAAGCGTGAAATAGGATTAGGCCGACGGAAATGCATTCAAGCTGACTTAAATCCATTTCTAGTTGGGCAACGATACAAAGTACCAATTAATAATCTATAGGAAATCAGATTT
Organism: Drosophila miranda; assembly: GCF_003369915.1. Taxonomy (NCBI): domain Eukaryota; kingdom Metazoa; phylum Arthropoda; class Insecta; order Diptera; family Drosophilidae; genus Drosophila; species Drosophila miranda. The sequence continues at coordinate 17,241,491 of NW_022881603.1, forward strand.
GAGAGGAGTTAGGGAAGAGAGAGTTGCAGTGCACGCAGTTTATGGAAGAGATCCAAATTAAATTAAGACTGCCAGAAGTATTCCACAAATAGCCATGACCAGAATGAAGTTACTTTGGGCCAAAACGATGACGGGTCGATACTTTTTTCCAGGCTTGTGGATAGATCAGCGTCAGTGCGGCGCCTTAATGCAAGTCTGTGAACGAATTGTATTTGGTAAATTTTCTTTACAGGAATCCGAAAGGATCGAACAAGGTGAAAATGAGCAGTGTACGAATTAAACATTTTACCATTTAACCATTTGGTAATTTGGTAAACCATTTTTTTGTGAAGCTCAAGACTCAAGCCACGGAGTACCATTAATAATACGAAAATGTACAGTAATTAGTATCTGATCTACATCCATACAACATTGAAATGCAGCCCTGAATATCGCTTTGATTATAATCGGGAGACAGCTCTGCTTTTCACTTTGAATTCCGGTTTGAGCAGGCGACGACTTTCAGTGTGAAAATCCGAACAGTCATCCTTTCGAAAATTGTGCCAGCGAGCGGAGCTCATGTAAAGTGGAAAATTAAATAGAAAAATTAAAATTCCTCTCAGAGTCGTAGTGAGAAGTGTCGAACAAAATATTCTAAAACTGTATTTAGCACGCGCGTGTTCTCAAGTAAGTTCACACATATTTAAAGTGAAAAATTTCGCATTTGCCGCACACACGAACACACGCACGCACACACAAACGCCGGTTTTGTGAACTCACTTTACGAAAAGAAAGCGAGAAGAAAAAAGTTGCCAAATCAAAATGGTCACCGAGCCGAAGTCCGTTGAGCCCAAGGTCAGCACCAAGGAGGCGCAGTGCCAGTCATCGGACTGCGAGACTTCCCAGCAGGGATCTTCAATGCCGAGGACTTCTTGTCGCGTGCTCAGATGAACGACAAAATCAACATCTTGCGCTCGCCCACCAAGCCGCCCAACGGGGTGCGCCAGCGCTCCGTCTACACCAACAACCCATCGCCGGTAAGTGAAATTCCAAGCAATAACGTGAAAGTTTCTTCAATTTTCAGACATTTTGTTTTACAAAACTGCCGCATCATCCCGCTAGCAGGGTATCAACAGCGAGTTAACAGCCTCCGCAGTCTTAACAGCTCGGCAACAGCAGCACTGCCACATCACCTCATTGCCCTCTCCTGTTATTTCAGACCTTCTTATTTTCCGTCTCGCTCTTTTCCACCATTGCTCTCTTACTTTCCGACTTTAATATTCGAATTTTCCTTCTCTATTCCCCCCCTCTTCTCTTCTCTTCTAATACTATTCAAAATAGTTTGGTTAATTTCTATAAAAATCAAATGCAAATTGGGAAAAACGCACACACGTATGTAAATACATATAGTTAAATATCCGCAACTCGAAATTTAGTTTTTAAAAAAGATTTTATTTTTAGTACTTAATTTCTTTATGTCACAAGATTGGTTGAATTCCCCGACTTAACTTTACGTCTACTTGTCTCAAACGGAACTGGTCTCTCTGCTGCTGGCTAGTTTCCATGAGCCCTTCTCTTGGAACTCCCGACTCTGGCTTCGGGCGTTGCTTTCCTCGGCAGCATCTTCGTGTCGGTGGCGTACGTGCCTGGATCGATATTTGGGGATGCGTCGGCTTTGATGAAAGGCATCCACTGCTGGCGATCGGTGTTGCATTACATGACGGAGCTAGGAATGTGATACTCCTTGGTTTTATGTCTAGCTTTGATTGGTCCTCATGAGTGGCGTGATTCTAAAGAATCGATTTCTCGAGAGTGGCGTGATTCTAATGTTGATGAAACAATGTGGTCCATTGTTTATATTATGGGGGCCCTAGCTTGGAGTATGGGAAGAAACAGTTATTGATTCTTGAGTGGGGTCCTGTTACTTGTGTGGATGGGGTGGATGAATTGTACATAAACATAATGTGTATGGGATGTGGGGAATTATGGATATGTCACTCCCCCAACGTTTGTTATTAGCCTGTCCCTAGGCGATTACCCTCGGGTATAGTGACGGGGTGTCAAGTGCGGTGGCTGAGGTTGGTTCCTCTTCTGCTTCTATTATAGGTTTAATACATTTAACCGTGACTCTTTTAGAAGTTTTCTTAAATTTAACAGCTACATAACTTAGTAGTACTAATATAATTATGACAAATGAAATTAGTAGACTTATGTGTAATAGGTTACTATATTTGGTGTATTGCATAATTGTTTCATTAGTTTGGACATACGACAGTGGTTTTATTTTAGTTATGTTGTTGTTGACATAAACATTCTGGGCAAAATCTAACATTGTGTTTGATATTGTAAATTCATTTAATTGGATTGAACAGTTGTAGATTTTTATAATGGTATTTCCTTCCGCTATGATTTCTTGGTTTACACAATTCTGGTTTAGCGTTGTTTTTGGAAGATTCCATGTGATTAGTATATTGGGTTCAATAAAGTTTATTTGAAAGTTTTGAAAAGTTTTGGAATATGGACATTTAGTGGGAATTCGCATTAAAATTCCTTTTATACAATTGTCATTGGTTTTCAATCTAGTTTCTTTAACAAATACTTCTTCATTTTTTATGTAGTACTTGTCGTATGTCATATCTGTTAACATGTTATTTAATTCGTCTGGATACGGAACGATTTTATAGATTGGTACTTTTGTAATGTCTTTGGGAATGTTGGAAATTATTAGAATTTCGTTGGTATCGGATTTTAGCCATGTGGAGGTTTTTATATTTAGTATTTTCTCAGAATTTATTTGTTCCAGGTAGTCTTGTTTTAATAATTTTGGATTAAATATACCGAGCCCCGTTACCTAGTTCTATATCTTCGATATATTCTGTGAAATGTTGTAGATTGAATATCAAAATTTCTATTTGTTGATTCCTGTCTTTTTCTTCATTTAGTTTGTTTATAACGTTTATTCCGCTATTAACTGCATCTATTACCAAATTTAGTTCATTCATTTGAATGCTATGGCTGGCTAAATTTTCTATTTTTTGTTCCAAATCGACTTTATCTTCCTGATCTAGTGTTCCAAAGAGATATTTGTAGGCTGTTC